>NC_044501.1:40011238-40373738 GCF_902362185.1 Chanos chanos | reverse complement strand
CCGTATGTGTAAGCGGCCATCAATTCAAAACCATTTTTTTTTAAATTCTTAAACTTTGTAAAAACTGTTTTCAACTTTGAACATTTCTTAGAGAGCATAGTACAATTTACAATTTGGTGTTTAGCAGACGCTTTTAACGAAAGCGACTTACAATAAGCGCGTCGATCGAGTTTAATGACCTAGTAAGCAAAAGATCATGGTAAGAATGCAAACCGATTATTCTCAGTACCACACTCCTGTATGTTCTTCGATGATAGAGAAGAAAAACAATGAAGAAGACCTGTGACGTAGAGATAAGGTTAGTACGTATATTTTGTTTTGTTTCGATTTTTTTTTTATATGCCACAACATAAAAAGAGAGGTTACGCATTGGGGGACAGGTGGATTCTGAAAAGGTGGGTTTTCAGTCTCTTTCGGAAGATGGCAAGAGATTCCACAGTTCTAACTGATTGAGGAAGGTCGCTCCACCACAGCGGAGCAAGGGCAGAGAAAAGACATGGTCGAAAGGAACGGCTGCCAGGTTCTTGAAGTGAAGAGTAGTAGAATCTCTTTGAACCTATAGGAGGCATCAGATCTGGCCCTGAGCAATCTGGTGGCCTAGGCAAGAGTTTAGCTGGTGCTGTTTGCATCGCAGCCCATTCCATCACCAATCCTTGTGTTTATACACTCACACAGAAACTGCTAAGCCACATGATAGCCTGTAACATTCTAAAGACAAACAGCAAGAGTAATTACACCTGGAATTCATGCTGAAACCATGTATTCAATGGAGTACTTCTCTCATATGATGCATGCTGTTTGCTGTACATATAAGACTAATCAATAATGAAAATGTAAAGGCTTACGACTTAATTGCACAATGGGATGAAAAAGCAGGGCGGCACGGTGGTGCAGTTGGTAGCACTGTTGCCTCACAGCAAGAAGGTCTCGGGTTTGATTCTTTCTGTATGGAAGTTTGCGTGTTCTCCCTGTGTCTGCATGGGTTTCCTTTGGGAGCTCCGGTTTCCTCCCACAGTCCGAAGACATGCAGCTTAGGTGCATTGGAGACACTAAATTGCCCCTAGGTATGAATGTGAGTGTGTTTGTCCTTGTTTCTGCCCTGTGATAGACTGGCAACCTGCCTTTTGCCTAAGATGTCAATAAAAATGTACATCTGGTTTCTTGAGGCAGACAGTGGATGGTTCCTGCAGCACACTTAAGAGAAAGTGTATTTCTCAAAATTATGTTTAAGGTTAGTCCCCAAACACTTGAACAGTTGTTTTTTTTCCAACTTTCCTTAATGAATTTAAGGTGGGAGTAACTGACGTCAACTCTTGCTATTTATTAAATTAGTGAACTTTACTATTCACTCATCACATTACTTCTGTCCTTTCCCTGTTTTTCCTCCTCTTCTTCTTTTTCTTCCCTGTGCAGTAGAAGGCTTTGGTCTTTCTGATATGATAAACATATTTGAATTCAGAGGCGCAAAAAGGGGGTATGCAACATATGCAGCACGTAGGGGCACTAAGTGAAGGAGCGCACCAAAGGAATAGTGAAAAATATGCATACCAGTGTACGAGACACGAAAATGTGTCTTTGACGTCAATTGTCTTTGTTTTGTCATTCGAAATAGGTACATACTATATTATAGACATTTTTTTGAAGTTACAGCCAGGTCTAGACCAGTCACACGGACAAGACAGGCTACTTATTCGTTACGACTGCTGTCCATTGGCTGTATTAATGATTCAAGTTAAAATGTTGTCATAAAAGATTCTAGAGCGCGAGGCTTTTCGACATCCTGTGATCTAAGTTGTCAGCTTGTCATGACGTAGAGAAAATAGTGTTAGTAAAAAAAAAAGTAAAATAATTTAGTAATTTTGAATTGTTTTTTCTTCCCTCATTTGGGGCGCCCCTAACGATGGACAATGCTCCTAGCATTTGCCTGTGCCACCTATGCGTCAGGCTGGCTCTGGGAGGTATCATATTCATGTCAGAATTGCTATTTGTTGGAATGGCATTTCACAGGTTGTAAATAAGGATGATCTCTGTGCTAATACTCTTGGTTTGCATATGTGTGTATTTCAAGGTTAAATCTACATACTTTATATAGCTCACAGAACCAATGTACATGTAGGGAAACCTTTACTTTGAGTATGTTTAATCTGTATTTGTAGATGTGTCATTCTGGCATTTTGTACATTTTTATAGGATGTTTGATGTCAGAGGTCAGAGGTCAGAAATGAAGAAGTGGATCCACTGCTTTAACGGGACCATGGCGATTATCTTCTGTGTGGCACTGAGTGACTATGACCTGGTCTTGGGAGAGGATGAGGAGATGGTATTATTTAAAAACACTACAAGTCTGTCATAGTCTATAGACATTTTTATACTCCAGTTACTAAAAGAGTACTCCAAGCTTTGTTTTACAGATCATCCTTTGTTATGTCAAAAGCATTTTGCAATGGTCATGTAATAGCAATGAAGCCAAGGGGTTTTCGCTGAAGAAAATCTCTAATACTCATTCGCTGATGAACTCACGAAGAATAAGTAGGACATGTTTATCCAGAATGATATTTCACAAAGCAGTGTTTCCTGGTTTGCTAGATTTGGCGTAATGTCAAAAAGCGGAACTGTCAGGGAGGAGGAAGCCTTAACAGTACTCCTGATGAACTGACTTTTCTCAAGATAAAGTAAAGTAAAGTAAAGTCTCCGTGATGTGAATGAAGTTCATCTCACATTCAGTGAGAGATTTATGACACATTTTTTTCTCATTTAGATGAAGCAGAATAAAATATACTCAATGTGAAGAAAAACAAAGAATATACCTTTGTGTGAAAAACAACCCTTTTTGTGTGAAACTAAAGAATTCATTTACACCACTTGTCTTAAAACATAGGATAATCAAAGGAAAAAAGGGGCGAACATTAAGTTCACCAACGGTGTAACCTTAAAGAACCGGTATGATATTCACCAGCGAATATTATAACCTTGCCATTTTTGTCTCCTCAGAGTCGAATGTACGAAAGCCTGAAATTGTTTGACAGCATCTGCAAGCGACGCGTGGGCTACTACACTTTTCTCCTCCTCAACAAGAAAGATCTGTTTGAGGAGAAGATTAAGAAGACCCCACTCACCGTTTGTTTTCCAGAATATGCAGGTAAAGGATTCACAGGGTGGATCCAGACCAATGGACTTAATTTCATTTTCACATATCACCAGAGGGGATTAGGTTGTACCCCTCAGCCATTTTTTTATTTTCCAATCTCATCTGGGGCCCGAGAGAAAAAACAAGTTCGGACAAAAGATCTCTTTTATGAGGACGAAACGGAGAGGTGAAACCGTTTCTCTCAGTGTGGCATAGGCTCCCTTTTTGACATCATTTGTTCTCGCCTCAATCCCTTGTAAGGTAGGCGTTTGTTTGTTTTTTTTTGGCTAGGATCCAACACGTACGAGGAGGCTGCAGACTACATCCGGCGTCAGTTTGAGGACCTGAGTAAGCACCGTCACATCAACACCCACTTCACGTGTGCGACTGACACAAAGGACATGCAGTTTGTCTTTGATGCTGTCACTGGTGTCTTAATCAGGGCTCTCCGCCCTTGTGGCTGCCCTTGGCACCTTGGGCCGAAAGATTAGAGAGGCTGGCTTAGGGCCGAAGTCGGCAGTTTCACAGACACACACACACACACACACACACACACACACACACACACCCCCCCCCCCCCCCCCCCCCCCCCCCCCTTGGTGGCGGCAGTGAAAAACTGTGGGCGGGGAGAGTGAATGAACAGTTTAGGTGTTGTAACCTGTCAAAGACAGAAAGCTTTATATTAAGTCAGAAAAGGAGAGTTCTGTTTCTGTTGTAGTGTGTTTAAGAGAAGTATGTAACAAGAGGATGTTTTGAGAATATTCAAAGCATGTATGAAATATTATTGTCAAAGTCTGCTAGAGAACCATGGGAACACGACAGCAAGTTAAACGAACAGGTAAACACAGAATATTGATAACTAATGCCACCACTGTGTGTCTGTGTGTGTTCTCTGCATTTTGGAAATATTTCTAGACTCCTTTTCCTTATTTTGCTAATAAAACACATTTACAATCCACACTGAAGCAGTTTATGTCTTTTTCTTAGTGTTTCACAAGGTTTGTTAAATTCATGGAAATGAAACCTTCTTGAGTATGCTCTCCTTGATGTCTTTCATTTGCAATTTTATATATGTTTCTTATAGGTTGAAGTGACATATTGACCTCTTACTCTTTTTCTTGTATCCCAGCAAAAATGTGATGGATGTATGTTTTCACACTTAGTTTGCTTGGTAAACCACTCTCGCCATTGCATTACTAGGAAGATGAGAAACTAGAATAACGTATTCTACAAGCCTTTGAAGAATGTCCTATCCTCTTCAGAACCTTTAGCTCCAAACACCCTCATCTCTCTGAACAGGCTGTCACCGTGACCAGACTTAAGACAGATATCTCTGTAGAATGTTATTGTAAACTGATACTGGTAAATCAGAAATATACTTGATTTATATTTCTGTCACTCTGTTATTTTTTTATGTATTTATTTATTTATTTGTTTATTTATTGGCATAATCCTTGGATATTTATAGGATCACTTTCTTGTATTTCTCTACTGTCTATTTGTGAATTAACTGGATACTTTATTTATTGATTGATTGATCTTGTTGAGACCATACGTATTGACAAATCTTTAAAAAAAAAAAAAATCATGTAAAACATGCTGGCTACTTCTTTCCTTCTCTTTATAAATCAATCACCGGTCTGTCTGTTTTAATCGTCCTATAGCGAACCTAAAGAGTACAAACATTATTGACTTACTCTAAGATATAGATACTGATACACTATACTGACTATTAATTTTGATGAATGTCCATTCCTTAAACTTTGGAAAGATTTCTGTTTTAAAATATTGATGGAGAAGGGCAACCCAAGAACAGTTACATTAGGACAGGTCCACAGAAGGTTTCATAAAGCGGTGACTACATAGTTTAATCTGTGGAGATAAGCTTCAGCTGCTCCTAAAGCCTTTTTTGTGTCAGGGTGGCCGAGTGGTCTAAGGCGCCAGACTCAAGGCTTAATACCTTCCAGCAGATGGGTGTTCTGGTTTCCAGGTGGAGGCGTGGGTTCGAATCCCACTTCTGACATCAGAGTTTTGTCTTCAAATAAATGTAAAGTAGTAGCAGTAAATGGCTTATAATAATAATAATAATAATAAATAAACAATAATACATTTAAAAAAAATTATGTAATGATATAAAATGTGTTGATTTAATTAGACATAATAGAACACCTTACAAAGGGAAGGGAAAGTGGAATGCAGACAAGAAAAATATGATTTATCAAGTTTACAGATCTTGTCCTTTTTCATCATTACTGTAGAAGCCTATAGTGTACACCTCCTCTGTCTGTCATTAATGATAACTAAATGAGCATGTGGTGACAAAGAACAGGCAGTACCATGTGTCTCTATAATTGGTAACAATACTGTACAGTCGCTAATGGTAACAAATGATCCTACATTTGTAGCGAAATCTGAATTCCAAAGATTACCTGCAATTCTTTGTGAGTAGACAAAAAAAATCTTAAATTAATGCACACAGCATCCGAACAAATATTAATCTATTAATTGTTACTTTATACTCATCTACTCTACAGATAGACTGAAGATGATAGAGGAGATACAGAGGAAGTTTACTGATGAAAACATAGACATGATAAACACACTTAACAGTAAGTGATGCCTCCCCCTACTGGAGATCACTGTTAAACGAAAAAAAAAAAAAAGAAAGAAAGAAATACCTGACCAATAAGCAGTGGGTGATGTGTACAATTATTATCTACTAACACAGTGAAGACTTTGAGTCAGCTGATACTGATACATCCGAATTCACAGCAAGCGCTGTCCTATCATTGACAGTATGCTGTTGTTTGAATGTAAAACAAAACAATACAAACTGAAACGACAACATGTTGTTATAAACTGTAGGATTTGTAGCCTGATTTAATGAACCGTTATACGATGTCATATTTTCTGCTTTCCAGAAATGGAGGAAACCCATAAAAGTTTTGCAGGTGATTTGTTTATTTATTTATTTATTTACTTACTTACTTACTTACTTATTTGTTTATTTATTTATTTACTTATTTATTTATTTACTTAAAAAGCACTGAAGAAAACAATAAATCTAAACTCAAAAGATCACCTTCTTTTTTCTCTAATATGTAATAAGTCATTTTTTACAAGGAAACATGAGAGTCTATAAGCAAGGACACACTGGAAAATCTTTTCAGATCAGTTTAGCTTCATGAAAATTTCAGATAGGAGATTTTAGACAGCAGGCAGGCATATACCGTTAGTTGTACAGCTGCACTGCTGTTTAACCAAGTTTGAGAAAGTATGATGTGCTGTTTTATGTACACATAGAAATGAGAAAGGGGGGGGGGGGGGGGGTAAACACATTACATGATGCCACCACAAACACTGCCTTTACTGGTCAAAGGTTGTTTGAAGGGCATATTAAGCATATATAGTTTCTCTGTGTATTGTCATGCCACTAGTACACAGAAAAAAAGTCATACTCAAGACAGAAGAGCTGAGCAGGCACGTTAATGTGGAAAAGATAAACCTGACACTTTAGCACAATGCTAGCATTTCATGGACAAAATCACCTTCCCTGAAAGAAACATGAAAGGACATTACTGTTTTTTCACTGCAGTTCTAATATATGGATACTATATTTGCAAAGACTAAAATAAAAAATGGGGCTGTTTTTTTTTTTTTGTTTGTTTTGTTTTGTTTTTTTTTTAAAGCAGGTGTAAATAATCGTTTCCACCGTTTAGCTTCATTCACTCATATTCACAGAAGACGCTCTCGCGAGTGCCCTCTAGGTGAATTGCAGCCAACAGCGGTACAGGGGCATTAATAGGAAGTGGACAAACTCCACATGGATGGGCTCTGTTATCACTTGGAAACGCCGCCTGCTTCAATTCAGTGTTTTCGAAAACGTAATCCCCATCTTAAGTCTTATCGCAAAATACAGTTTGTTGGGCCAACACTTCTGTTACATAGTGAGATTGTTCTTGAAGGTTTTTAATCAATGTACGTATTTCCCACGAATGTTTAAATTCAAATTATAGAAATGTGCGATGCAGCGTTTTATTCGTAGATTCGAACATTGCATCAGTTTAACTGTAGTCATCTCATACACTATTCAGTTGACAATGAAGCTGTATATCTTTTTTGAAGCGTAAGTTCATCGTTTTATTTTGGAAGTGCATCTCTGATGTCAGTACTCACCACATTACCGCCTATGTCTATGCACAGCCTTATGTAATATTACGCAGTGTCGTATAGGCTACATTTAAAAAAATAATGTTTTCAGTCATGCCACATTGCTGATAGTTTTCCTCTGGTAGTTGTATAGTTGTGAGGGGTCTACAATTGGTCGTCACCACGTTATCGTCTATATCTATATGTGTGTATATGTTCCATCGGTCACCAATAAAACATTTAAAAAGCAAGTAAGTCGCGAGTTCTCCCTCTGTATGATTAACCATCACCCCCCTTGTAGCATGGAAAATCGAGACTGATGATCAGAAAACTGTGGAGATTATGTGTCAGAAAAAAACTTTTTAAAAATATGTGTGCATCAGTTTAGCATTTAACACTTGTCATGCGAATGGTGTGAAGTACACAGAAGTTTTGGGTGTTGTTGTGAAAAGTGTGACGTTTGAAAGTGTTAAATAAGTTGAACACTGAATACTGCACAAGCTGTATGTCGAGCTGAAAAATGGAAACAACTATGAATTCATTTAATGTCTCTGCCCAGAAATGTATGAATTTCAAATTTGGAAATGTTTGGCATTGTATTATACTGACTGTGGTCCTCGCTGTTTCAAATAAACAAGATTGTTTTCATTCTTCAAAAAGCAGTTTCCTGCTGCTTCTGTCAGAGCTGCTGTTACATTCGTGTACTGTAACGGACATTTACTGCACTTGGATGCAATCACAATCAGTCAGACTAACGTTATGTCACAGTCCTCTCCTCTGTGTCGATGGAAAAACCAGCAAAAAAATGATGTCGCAAAAAGGACACATCCCTCTGTGTATCTATTTGATTTTAATTGTAGTTGATGTTCTTAATACAGAGTATTAGGGCCATGTGGAGGAAAAAAAAATCAGAGATTTGGAGAATGAGGTCGTGACATAACGATGATAAAGTTGTAATTTTACAAGGAAAAGTCATAATATTATGAGAATCAAGTCATAATTTTATGAGAACAAAAGTCATAATATTACGTTGTAATTTAGGATACGTGTTATTTTAGAGGAGAGATATCAGAAGAGCAGACTGCTGCCTGCGTCGAAATGAGGACTGAAACTGTAATCCTTTATTTGCTCATTAAGCAAAACTACATTTATCAAACATTTAATGATTAGATGATTAAAGTAAAGTTTCCTGTTGACTGATGTGTGTGGCACGACACGACGCCTGAGACAAACAGCAGTTTCCAGAAGCTCAGGCTGCCACTGACTGTCCTCTCACCCGTTTTGTTTGTTGCTGATAATACGTTTTCTCAAAAATTATGGGTTTTTTTTCCGCATGACATTTTACGATTTTATTCTGGTAATATTATTGTTATTTTTTTTTTTTGCATTTTTTTAAAATCAAAAGCAATTAAAGTTGTAGTTGCAGAGCCGGCCAGTGGTATAAGCGAACTCAGCAGTTGCTTAGGGCTTCTGTGGCCACCTGCGGGCCCCCCAGAGCGTTCAAACGTCCTACAAGAGAATTTTTTAAATCTCTTTATTAATTCATTTACATATGAAATATTGTATTATGTCAATGGTAATCATACAAAAAAAAACGAAAGTATGTTGACGGGCTGGCTAGCTAATACCATTGGTTTAATCAGTCCTCGCTGCCTCTGTCAGAGCTGGTCTCACGTTCATGGCATGCACAATGTTAAGGACATTAGCTACACAGTCAGTCAGACTAATGTTAGGTTACTCTCTCCTCTGCGTGATGGAAAAAGCAGCAAAAAAGTAATGACGCACTTATTTTTTTATATTAGGTGGCAATTTTAGTGAGAGAGGTACTGTTTGTTGGGTATGACAGGGATATTAAGGCCACATGAAGGAAAAACAGATTTTGAGAATTCTGAGATTTCGAGAATAAGTTTTTGATATTAGCAGAATAAAGTTTTAATTTTACAAGAAAAAGCCATAATATAACCCTAACCCTAATCCCCTTGCCCATTTTGTTAGTTGCTGGTAATATAAAATTTATGCTTTTTCTCAAAATTTTACAATTTTATACTCATAATGTTATGATTTGTGTCCTCGTAAAAATACGACTCTATTTTCGAAATATTAGGAGTTTTTCTTGAAGTATTATGACTTTATTCTCATTAAATTATGACTTTATTCTCATAATATTATGCCTATTTTCTCACTTACGACTTCATTCTCGTAACATTATGAGCTTATTCTCAAAGCCTCGGAATTTTTTTTTCCTCATGTGGCCCTAATACTCTATCGTAGTTGTTGTGCACTTTTGCACATTGCAAATTTTTTTAAAGCCAAAAGCAATTACACTTGCTAACTGGTTTATAGCAAATGCATTGTCTCCTGGTTTAATTTGTTACTTCTCAGTACACCACGTTCAGTATGCTACTTAGAACTGTATCACTTTGAATATTAAAGTGTAAATTAACACCAGACCACTCTTGTGAGTTTGCTACCTTTTAAAATTATAAACCATAGAAGGGTAATAACATGCCAGGATGATACTGGTATGATGTGGGCAACACAGCTACAACTAATAAAGTTAATAATGGGTGTGTTAGACTTACAGTCAGCGTGTGAATGATCCAGCATTGACAATAGTCAATAGTACTGGCGGTGCCGAGGATGGGGGCCCCCAAGTGAAATACTGCTTAGGGCCCCATAAAGGCTTGGGCCAGCCCTGGCTGAAATAACCTCTCTCTTCTTAATGTAAATCGATGGTCATTTGTAGCTTGCGAAAATGTTAATGTTATACATTAAAATTTCCAGAAACAGGATATGGAATCAGATTTTTATTATTTTGACTGTTAGCTTTATGGAGTGCCGTTGAAATGTCCATTGCAATCCAATTTGTTCATAGAGGACGTCCATGCATATAATTCACTTTCAGGAATCGTGTTATTGGGTTTCTACCTTCATATGAGGAAAAATATCACGTCAGTCTGCATCCAAATCCAAAATCTGCATTTATATTTTAACCTTTACTTCAGTTGAAGACAACAAGGACCTTACACAACCGAAAGTTGATACTCTCCAGATGAGTCCAGACTATAATCCGCTCTATTTGCACGTGGACTCAATCGGACATATAACAGACTTTGGACCAGGGGCTGGTAAAATAAAGTCCATTTAGGATGCGATCCAACTGATTGCGGACATTTGCGTTCACACATACAGCCCCTCTGATTAGAGCCTAGATTATTTTAAAGTTGCAGTGCATGTGTGAAAGGGGTTAAAAAGAGAGCAACCAAGTACATACAGTGGTGAATGGAGAGAATTGGTTCGAAGAGTAGTTGAAGCAATTTTCCTGCTCTCTGAAAATGTGATGCAAGTTCTGCTATTTCTTAGTTTGAGACCTAAAGCTGTCTCTCTGTGTCAAAAAATGGGAAGAATTACCCTGGAAGTTTTGTTCAATGCATAATTATTCCGTAATTGTTCCATTTCTGTTCAGTAATTAATATGACTACTTAATACGCTGAGTTCTCCTAATTGCATTTTCCAGCTTGTGAAAAGGAGGAAGCCATGTACTCAAACATCACAAAAAAAGGTATGTGAGAATATTGCAGATAGTCTTTTAGTTTTCTTTACTAGATCTACAAAACTCAGATTACTGGATTTTTCCATTAAAATTTGAAAACACAACTTATATGAATCCATGGCTCATGCACATTCAACATTAATCAGCACGGAAATCCATGTCATTTCTGACATCCAAGTCAAAATGTCTTCATTGTCATTTGTATCTTTCTTTCAAGCTGAAGAAACCAAGAAGAGTACATGCCCTGAAAGCGATGTGGTCCAGCTGAGTGAAAGAAAGCAGCAAAGCTCATTTACTGCTGGTGAGTTGAGTGACCCAGGTAGTGGAGGGGTTTAAGCAGTGTCCCAGTTTTCTGAGAGAACGAGGCAAATCATTTTTCCAGCTTCTATCTCTGATCTGTAAATCTCTCTTATGAATGAGAAAGCACAAGGTCCATTTCAAATGTTTTGAAACCACAAGTAATTTTGAACGGAAAATGACTCTGCTATTTTATGGTAAATAAAGTTTTAATTTCACTTTTCCACTTTGAAATATTCTGATTTCATTCTTTAGCTTTTGAAGATGAAGAGGCCATCTACTCAAACGTCCTAAAACAAGGTAGAGGAGAGTTAGCAATTTTCCTAAAGAGGCATCTATAAGTCCTCACTTTGTTCTCTGTGGATGTTCGTGGAAGTAATCTTTCATTTCAGTTTCCCATTATAGCTTTTGAATTTCTGGTAAAGGAGAAATGAAAATGCCATCCACTGTGTGTTTTCTGATTCATCTCGGTTTTAGCAGATGATCCTGACAATTCCAACCTGCTGGGTGCTGGTGATCTATTGTCCTCTCCTGCCATACATGTCCCATTTGAAACCACACCTGATTCAAAAAAGTCAAACATGGAATCTTCAAGCAAGTCCAAAGACAGCCTACTGTTTTCAGTCTGTGTTCTCCTAATGGTCACTGCCATCACTTTGGGTGTTCTGTGTAAGTAGAAACAAGACAACAATCCATCTGGTAAATGCATTTCCAGCTCATTTTCTTTTGCATCTGCAAGTTTGCTGTACACGACGACGACGACGATGATGATTGTAGGTGCAATTGTAATCCTAACACAGAGACAGATGTAGGTGTGGTAGGATCTATAAATCAGTCTCATAAATCAGTCTCAAATTTATTAACCATTAATTTCGATGTTCAATATTTTATTAATTAAACAACTAAGATTAATGGGATAAGCTAGCTGTAACACTGTGCTACAGTCTTAGAGAGTATTGCAGTACTAATGTATTGCAATTACACTACTAAACCCATAACACTCATGAACAACCAGGTTGAAGGTAATTGGGAGTGCTTTGATGGCAGAGGTTGGCATTCAGTAGATACTGCGGCAGAAACAGACAGGACAACAGTTTATTTCAATGATACTATTTATTAACATAATCAATACTACTTGGCAAACCAATACTGATATGGTACAATCAATAATCAGCAGCAAATAGAATGATCAAAGGGTAACAAAATGGTGATGAGTCTATGTACAGGCATTCAGTGTAGAACTGAGTGTGTGTGTGTGTGTGTGTGTGTCTGTGTGTGTGAGAGAGAGAGAGAGAGCGAGAGAGAGCGTGTGCGTGTATGTGGGCGTGTGCCCAGCTGCGCACTGAAGAGAGAGGGAGGAGTTCTTTGGAGAGAGGCTCTGCGCAGGCGCACAGAAGAGAGGAGGAGGAGCGAGGGAGAGAGGCTGTGCGCATGTGTACAGCAAGAGGTATGCGTGGTATGAGGATTTAGTGCGCAAGCGTGTGTGCTAGGCACCAACTAGAGTGGGGGTGGCAACGAGAATCGCATGTGTGCGAGAGACCAGAGAATGTCTAACTTGAGAGCTAGTCTCAAGTAAGTAGGCCCTAAACTCAACAACTCTACCCAACCCTTAAGTCACGCTGCAATCCCAAATTTGGAGGTGTGCAATCAGAAAAAGGGAGTTAGAGAGAGAGAGAACGCATGCCAGATCTATCCTTCACAAGAAAATAATAAACGGCTAAAAAAACGCATCGTACATGAAATACAGCGTGTACATTAAAATCATAAAAGAATTCAAATGATAACACTTTCCACTGCGTGAAAAGAGGTGTATTCGGCCTGGAATACTCCTGTATATTCCCGGATACTCCACAGATTATCGGCTGTATCCGTCAGTTTGCAGCTCTGTTACGCGGCATGGAATACTCCTGAATATGTACCGTGTTTTGGGGTCTGCCTAGAGCCCTTAGTTGCCATGGTGAATAATCCCTTGGGGGTGCTTGGAAGGGAACATTTGCACTTCACACCTTGGGCCACAAGGTATCCTGCAATTGGTCAAAAGTCTTTCTTTGGATTGGTGGAGCAATGTCTTGCCCCTCCTCTAAAACCCTTCCCCATTGGTCCATTGTGGGTCCCCAGACATGAATTCATATGGTTTATATAATAATAATAATTATTATTAATATTATTATTATTGGTGGTGTTGTTTTATGTTCATAGGTAGATTGTATAGATAGTCTGGCAAACAAAAATGAATTACACAAATTTTATTATAAATAAAGCACATACAGTATAATATAAGGCATATAAATTGACAAATTTTATATAATAAATGTACAATATATAATAGAATAGAATACATTAGAACAGAATATACTGTAATATCATAGTATATAATACAAATGCTTTTGGGAGCATAAATGAAACTCTAAATGTTGAGCATTCCCAAGAACAACCCAGCTTCCGTGGTCTCTATTCTGTAGCACCCCACACAATGCAGACAACTCTGTGCTAGGCGGGAGGACCCACGCTGGCCATCCATCCAAAATGGCGGCGTCCTCTTCAGAAATTATCTCTACTGATGCGGTCCTCCATATGGCAGCCTCTTCCTCAGTTTAAAGACCACTAGCTCTGGCCTTGAGCAGATGCAAAACACAGTGAAAACAGAAATTAGATCACTGAAAATAGCAAATGGAGAAAAAGTCTAAGAACTACTAGGGAAATGATGTTTTGACTTACTCTTCTCCTCCTTTGCCTCATTCGAGTGGCGATCCTGCCCCCCTCTTTGTTCTCTGGATTCACCCGGTAACTCTTTCGAATAGTCTCAGTCGGTCTTTCAGGATGCTAGAGAGAAAAAAAGCGGAGAAGAAAGGAAGATTGATTAAAAGTTCGTTTAGAATTCCAAGCATTGCTATGAAACAATCGCGACGATATAGTCTACCAACAAAACACGCTGTCCTACCTTGTCCGTGGATCATATCTGTGCGTGTTGTTTTCAGCATTATGCATTATCCGCACAGATTCCTGTAGAAACAAAATTAATACAAGAGTTAAATTCAACCACATTAAGGGATAAAGCAGATAAAGAAATGTGAACAGAATGCGCGGCAGTCAAAGACGAAAGCCAGAAGGCTACAGAAATAAACTTACCGAAACAGAGTTATTCCCCGCTCGTCTTCTTTTCTCGGGCAGACTCCTCTTGCGCCTCTTTGATGGGACTCCATCCTGTCCAACCGCCGATTAACATTCTCCATGAGCGTTTACTGCTGTTCAGACATCTTCTTAAAAATGCATTTAACGGGGACACCAGTTGTTTGTTTTCGTTCGGACTCGGCGTTGGAAAAATTGGATATTCCCGGCGCACGAGTAGCCTCTCCACACCGCTGTCCGTTCGAAAACTTAAGTGTTCTTTTGCAAGCCATCTTCAAAATGCACACTATCTACAAAATACGGAGTACAACTTCTGTAATCCTTCAGTGACTCGCTTCTCCTGACCTTACTACAGGTAACCCCTTCCCCAAAGCAAATTTCGCGCTGCAGTTGCACACAATGCTATTGGTTACTGTCACTCTACGCCATGCACGCACAGAAAACTGATTGGACAGGACTCAACCTTAGATTCTAAGTGGGTGGTTTGAAAACGGGGCGCGTCCTCGTACTGAGGAGAGACATTCCGAACAAACAAGCGAGAATCAACAACAAAAACTCCTATGCCCTGTAAACTTTTTTTTTAAAGTCCTGTATCCTTTGTCCCGCATCCTTCATACTGAGATAATGTCCTGCATTTTCGCCGGTCGTTTGGTTTTTAACTGTCAGAAATAACAAATATATGGATCCATTATTTTACCCGCCCGCACATGAGCATAGTTTCTAATCTATTTAATAGCGCTATGTCAAAAGCAGTAAAAATGCAACATAGGCGAGTTTTTTTAAAAGCCTTGCTTTCACCAAATGGCTGAGAGGAGAGCGTTGAGGGCGGTCATCAAGAGTCTGTGGCGGCCGTCAATCAAAAGGTGCAGCTGTGGGGCCGACGAATTTCTTTGCTACGTCACAAAAACCAAACTTAGTAAAACTTTACAGATATGAAGATAAACGCTGTCAGCCGACGTCATGGTCAAAAAGAAAGGAAAAAGTTATTTTATCCCTTCTGACCATGCTTCTCATCCAATAGAGATTTTGGCTTGATATAAAGATTTGCGTTGAAATTGTTTTATTTTATGTAATATTTTATTTTGAGCCTTATTTATTCTTATAGTTGGATTTGGTCAGGGGTTTAACTTGAAAGACCTGAGCTGTATGATGCCTGCTGCTTTGCTTAAGTACAGTTGCCTTTAATGGGCCTGTAATGGCCAATGCATGTTGGATGTCTATCAATACAAGTGTATACAAGTGTTTCTTATACAGTTAGACTGACATTATATCTAAGTTTTACATCATCTCTCAGCATTAGTAACATGTCCCATATTGTCCCACACAAACTTACTACTTGTCCCCCATTTGGTCTGTTTGCATCTGGTCACCCTGTGCCTTTGACCATAAGTAAAGGACAGTTGCATAACCATCAAATATGTAATTAATGAACCTCTCATTTAGACTTTTTTTAAATTATGTTTTCAGTGTGTTTTTGTATGCTCCATTTGAAGTGTGTCCATTGTAATTTACCTGCACGACAGAGCAATGACATAAAAGGCTACATGGGCCTACCACTGCTATATTATACACCATGCAACACCTAAGAAGTTTGTGTGGTTATCAAAATATTGGCTAAATATTACATATAGGCTAACTGCTAGAAAGTTACAGTGAGGAAGGGGGGCAGGCTTCTATACCCAGTCCCACCTAGACCACTGACTGTTATTAGCATTTGAAAGGCCAAGCCATCAGCTAACAAGTGTGGTCACGCGGATGCCTGAAAACTGCCGTCTAACAGCTGTATTCGGACATTTGCAGGAGTTTTCAGGTCCGCATGACAAAGTTCTGCGGGCATCCGAATACCTCCGGAAAACAGCAGGTTTAGCGGAAGTTTACTTTGTCCGGACATTTCCGAATACACCACTTTTCACACAGTGTTCTTCACGTTAACTGCGTATGATCTTAATACTAAAGTATGCCCAGATGCCAGCCTTACTTTGAATAGCTCATTGCGTGGCGACCGAAGGTGCGTCTTTGGTAGTCTGATGAGCAGTGCGATTCGCAGGTCCAGAGAGAAGTTCCTTTCCTTGTCACTTGAAGATCTTAGGGGCTCCGTTACTCGTCCGATGATCTTTAAGGGTTCTTGATTTAGTTCGTCGACATTTAAAGAAGTAGAAAGGGATCCGGTCGCCTTTTCTTCCGTCGATTACTGTGTGCGTTACAGTGTAACTAGCCGGTAGAGGTTAAAGTTGCAACTGCGCGAGAGAAAGTAAATTAAACTTTGGTTGTACAAATGTCTCGCTTCTTTGTTACGCTGTCCTTTTCTTCGGCAGAGAAAAGAGACACCCGCTGAGTTGCAGAATTGCGGGGCTGGAAAGGACCTGGAAAAGAGGGAAAGTTTGGAATTTTCCGCGGTTTTATGGCGAAAATTGCGTCATCACTGTATCTGCTCCATTGCTGTAACCAATACCGTTACAGTGAAACCTGAGAAGATGGGTACAGATTACCCATGCGGTCAAACAGGGAATTATGGGTAATATGGTTTACGGACCTGACGACCCCTACATGATGATGATGCTGATGATGATGATGATGATGATTTCAGAATATTACAGTCTGGTTTCTTCTCTGTCAGATGGACTGGAGAAGAGGTTCCATAAGGAAACTCATGAGACGTTAGAAAACAATATTACACGTGAGTGAAATAACTTATTAGTGCTTCTGAATGTTTAAATCCTGAAACATTAAATCCTGGGTTTTCCTCAGCTCAAGCCTCTTATTCTGTTTCTGTCTTGAGGTTAAAGTGAAATGACTGCTGTATAACACTCAACAGAATTAATCAACTGTGATGCAGAAAAATGTCATCTGTTTGCGATTTGTTTGAATTTAGATATTTTGTGTAGATGATGAATGTATGTTTTTGGAATCACTAATGAAGCTGTCTCTTTTCTCCTTTATCTTTATCTTGATCTTTATCTGTAGGAATAGTTTCTAAAAGAATTAAAAAAAAAATACATATCTAATTCATAAAATGTTACCTCTTCCTCTACTACTACGTTTGTTTTGCAGGTGTAACTGAACTTGAACTAAGCCTGAAAATGTTTTGTTCGGACATAAAACAAAAGAAAGTTTGAAATATTTCCAAAGTTACACTGCTTCTTATAAGAAACTAAATACATTGTTGAGGCTATTTGACAGTTTAGTGTAGTAATACAAAGCTCACTGATGTTATTAGTGCCATGTATTATTGAGCAATGAATGCACTTTGTTGTTGCTGCTATTGTGTCAATGTAAACCTGATCTGATGTACTTCACTGTGGAATATATGAACTTGTTAAACAAACTTAACAGTGAGTTATGGAGTTTCTGAAAACATGATCACTATCTTATAGACTGGACCTCGCCCAGAACATGTGTATCCACTTTTAGCTTTATATAATCATTTTCATCTCGGAACCAAATATTATATCTATTAAAAAACACTACTCAGATGCTGTTTCAACAGAAATCTTATCAACATTTAATTATATTAACATTTAATTGTGGCACAATGTTGAAGACAAATTTAAAGGATACATATTTGTGGACCAGAGAAATAACAGACCACGAAAAATTGTTACTGAATGATGTCAAAATAATGCTAATGGACATAGCGAACATATCTTAAAAATTCAAACACAAAATATTTCTTTCTTTATAGACACTGGGACGTCCTTGGAACTCTTAAAGCTGAATTCCACTGCCAGAATTACAGATCTGATAAACAACCTTAACAGTAAGTTTGTTTCCATCTAGAAAACATTACAGTGTTTTATTGTAAACAGTAGTGTTCTGTTAGTTCTGTGATCTAATTTGCTTTTCACAGTAAACATGAAATTTTATTTTCTCTCTAATTTCACAACAAAATCCAAGATTTCACCGCACAATATGAACTTCTGAGCTCCATTCACAATGACTCTCTGAGGACTCTTTCCATCACTAACAAGACTCTCTCAGGTTAGTTTATGTCCATGAATTTTTCAGAGAATAAATTAAGAATTAGACACTAATTTTACACTCAAAGATCAGTGTAGTATTTGGAAGAATATGAAAATGTGATTTTCCTATGTGTCACACCCTGGTTCTCTTTCTCCCCTTCTGCTGGTCATTTTTGTGTTGTGTCTCTAGTCACCTCCTGCTTCCCTTTGCTTCATCTGTTTGTTTCAGTCATTACTTGCACCTGGTTCAGTTTATCTTTGTAACTGTGTGAAACTGTGTGAAACTGTGCTATTTTGAAATCAAATTTAGTAAATTTTCATATTGGCATGTTTGATATTTCACAGATTAAACAAATGTTAAAACAATCTTTACAGAGACACTTAGGAAAATGGAGGAGCAAGAAAGGAACTTAACTATGGAAACAGCAAACCTGACAAATGAACTGAACAGTAAGTGACATCTCCTGTACTTTAACAACCTGAATACATTTTGTCCACCTCTCTAATTAAAAAGATGCAAGGGACTCTCGCCTACCTGTGGCAGGTGATCCCTCTGTCCAGGAAGTCCGAATAGATAGATAGATAGATAGATAGATAGATAGATACATAGATACATAGATACATAGATAGATACTAAAGCTCAGGACACTTATTTATTTATTATTTATTTTTTAACAGATACTAAGATTGCACATTCTAGGGAGGTGATTAGCCTGAAAAATGAGAAAATTACCTTACTGAGTCAGCTCTCAGGTGATAATGTGCTCAGAACAAGAAGTTATGTTATTTTAAAAACTATGCATGTATTATGCATGTATTCTAATTGTATTACCTACAGAGCATCTTGCTTTATAAAGCTTTGTGACTATGGCCCTTTTAACCCTTCTAACACAGTTCGTGCAAGCAGGAGAGATTCTAAGGATAAACTGCTTTCCCAAATGGATCATATTAAAGAATCAGTCACTTCTGATGAGTACTAGAACATTTCTTCAAACTTCAATCTGACTCTAATAAGTTTTGTGTGAAAGCACACACACGCATGGAAATGCCTGAAGATTTTTTAGAAGATCAGGTTATTGTGTCAACTGAGTACAATATACTGCAAGTTTGAAGTTTGGTTTTCAATTTTGTTCTCAGAAACTAAAACTGATTTGAGAAGAAAACAGGAGAGTAACACACAACTGCATGAAGAAAAGAGTGAACTGGTGACACAGCTTGAAGGTGAACCTCTACTACTATACGGGTTCAGAAAAAAAACATTTGCATCGGGAGAAACAAAACAAAACAAAACAAAAAAAACTGTTAACATCTTTTCAGATGATGTAAACAGAGGACTTAACCATAATTTTTCATGTCAGATTGCACAAGTCGGATTGACTACACTGTATAATTTTGCACAGTACTACACAATAGTATACAAATATTGACTAATACTGAGCAAAATAAAACAAACAACTGCAATCTTTGACTTATGTACACACTTTAATAAAGCATTTTATTTTGAAACAGAGGCAATGAAAAGACACACTGTGGAGACAGGAAACCTGACTGAAGTGAAGAACAACCTGGAAATCGAACTCTCAGGTGATTCTTGAAGCTCTTTTTGAAGTCCATGTGTAGGATTATTTGGCAATTTCTTTATTTTATCCAGTATATAGGGAAATGAAACATGACATAAAAGTGCTGACCAAAAAGACCAACAAGTGGGTAAAGTCAAAATAAGCGTTCGTGAGATTGACTTTGAACAATTTTCTTGGCCACTCAGTATGTAGTGCATCAAACAGGTCATGTAATTAAAATATTTAAACAAAAGCAAAGACTCAACACAATACGACAGTGCAGACACTGTCTGAGGAGAGATACAACCTCTGGACTCAACTATCAGGTGATCATTAAGGGCTCTTTTACAGTTTACCGTTATTATGGCAATAAAATGGCTAAGACACAGAAACAAGTGACAATTCACAGAAATTACAAAGCTGTCCTCCATATTTTCTTCAGTCCCCGCTGAAATCTGGAGATTAGCGATCATTTCTCTTTTCAGCTCTTGTGATAACACCTTAACTGCTGAAAACTGAAATTTCATGACTCTGATACATTAGAAATAGCATGAACACCACCTACTGGATGGATGAGTCTAGTAGAGCAAGACGCTGAGAAAGCAAATGGCCATTCCATTCCAATTCAGGTCAACAAAATACAATCACCATTTCAATTAAATTGACTCGAGTCCTAAAATGGCATTCTGTTGTGTACATAACCCAGGAAGAACAATGTTGTCATTCATTATTTCTACATGATATTATAATAAAGACTTACAAACCTAACTGACTTACATAACTAGCCTTACAAAAGCCTTACCTGTAAATATACACTCTCAATATTCACACATATATTAACACATAACATTAACACAGTCTTGATATTAACACAGCATGTTAATTATAAAGAGTCATGTCTCTTTAAATCCTGCTAACACAGCTGCTACAAACAGGAGACATTTTAAGGATAAACTACTTTTCCAAGTCTGTGATGGGTCTTATTAACAAAAATATCATGCCAAATTCACTGTGGTCATAATCAGTCCTTTATGATTGAGTATTAGAAAATTGAAGCAATTCACTATCTAAGTCTGTTACATATGGACATATAAGTTGTGTCTGAAAACACATGAAAACATAGAAATACTTGCAAATTTTTATAGGATCAGGCCATCGTGTCAGCTGAGTATGATTTACTGTAAGTTCATAGTTTGGTTTTCAATTTTGTTCTCAGAAACTAAAACTGATTTGAGAAGAAAAGAGGAGAGTAACACACAACTGCATGAAGAAAAGAGTGAACTGGAGACAAAGCTTGAAGGTGAAGCTCTACTACTATACAGGTTCAGAAAAAAAAATATTTACATTGGGAGAAACAAAACAAAACAAAACAAAACAAAAAAACTTGTTAACATCTTTTCAGATGACGCAAACAGAGGACTTAACCTTAATTTTTCATGTCAGATTGATCATGATCAGGCCATCGTGTCGGCTGAGTATGATGTACTGTAAGTTCATAGTTTGGTTTTCAATTTTGTTCTCAGAAACTAAAACTGATTTGAGAAGAAAAGAGGAGAGTAACACACAACTACATGAAGAAAAGAGTAAACTGGAGACAAAGCTTGAAGGTGAACCTCTACTACTATACAGGTTCAGAAAAAAAAATATTTACATTGGGAGAAACAAAACAAAACAAAACAAAACAAAAAAACTTGTTAACATCTTTTCAGATGACGCAAACAGAGGACTTAACCTTAATTTTTCATGTCAGATTGATCATGATCAGGCCATCGTGTCGGCTGAGTATGATGTACTGTAAGTTCATAGTTTGGTTTTCAATTTTGTTCTCAGAAACTAAAACTGATTTGAGAAGAAAAGAGGAGAGTAACACACAACTGCATGAAGAAAAGAGTGAACTGGTGACACAGCTTGAAGGTGAACCTCTACTACTATACAGGTTCAGAAAAAAAAATATTTACATTGGGAGAAACAAAACAAAACAAAAAAACCTGTTAACATCTTTTCAGATGATGCAAACAGAGGACTTAACCTTAATTTTTCATGTCAGATTGATCATGATCAGGCCATCGTGTCGGCTGAGTATGATGTACTGTAAGTTCATAGTTTGGTTTTCAATTTTGTTCTCAGAAACTAAAACTGATTTGAGAAGAAAAGAGGAGAGTAACACACAACTACATGAAGAAAAGAGTGAACTGGAGACAAAGCTTGAAGGTGAACCTCTACTACTATACAGGTTCAGAAAAAAAAAAATTTACATTGGGAGAAACAAAACAAAACAAAACAAAACAAAAAAACTTGTTAACATCTTTTCAGATGACGCAAACAGAGGACTTAACCTTAATTTTTCATGTCAGATTGATCATGATCAGGCCATCGTGTCGGCTGAGTATGATGTACTGTAAGTTCATAGTTTGGTTTTCAATTTTGTTCTCAGAAACTAAAACTGATTTGAGAAGAAAAGAGGAGAGTAACACACAACTGCATGAAGAAAAGAGTGAACTGGTGACACAGCTTGAAGGTGAACCTCTACTACTATACAGGTTCAGAAAAAAAAATATTTACATTGGGAGAAACAAAACAAAACAAAAAAACCTGTTAACATCTTTTCAGATGATGCAAACAGAGGACTTAACCTTAATTTTTCATGTCAGATTGATACTAGCTATTAAAGTACATTAGTTAAAAAAACCCGTGAAGTAAGTTGTCTTATAAGTTTTCTTATGTTCTAATATGAACAAACTTACAATTTGTCATATGTCATACTGGACTACACTGTATCATTTTGCACAATACTACACAATATTATACGAATATTGACTAATACCGAGCAAAATAAAACAGACAACTGCAATCTATGACTTATGTACACACTTTAATAAAGCATTTTATTTTGAAACAGAGGCAATGAGAAGACACACTGAGGAGACAGAAAACCTGACTGAAGTGAAGAACAACCTGGAAATCGAACTCTCAGGTGATTCTTGAAGCTCTTTTTGAAGTCCATGTGTAGGATTATTTGGCAATTTCTTTATTTTATCCAGTATATAGGGAAATAAAACATGACATAAAAGTGCTGACCGAAAAGACCAACAAGTGGGTAAAGTTAAAATAAGCGTTCGTGAGATTGACTTTGAACAATTCTCTTGGCCGCTCAGTACACAGTACATCAAACCGGTCATGTAATTAAAATATTTAAACAAAAGCAAAGACTCAACACAATACGACAGTGTCTGAGGAGAGATACAACCTCTGGACTCAACTATCAGGTGATTATTAAGGGCTCTTTTACCGTTTACCGTTATTATGGCAATAAATTGCTAAGACACAGAAACAAGTGACAATTCACAGAAATTACAAAGCTGTCCTCCATATTTTCTGGAAATCTGGAGGTTAGCGATCATTTCTCTTTTCAGCTTTGGTGATAATACCTTGACTGCTGAAAACTGAAATTTCATGACCGTGAAACATTAGAAATAGCATGGACACCACCTACTGGATGGATGAGTCTGAAATAGCAAGACACTGAGAAAGCAAATGACCATTTCATTCCAATTCAGGTCAAAAAAATACATTCTGTATTGTAAAATGGCATTCTGTTGTGTACATAACCCAGGAAGAACAATGTTATCATTCATTATTTCTACATGATATTACAATAAAGACTTACAGACCTAACTGACTTACACTAGCCTTACCTGTAAATATACACTCTCAATATTCACACATATATTAACACATAACATTAACACAGTCTTAATGTTAACACAGCATGTGAATTATAGAGAGTCTTGCCTAATAAAACTCTTTGTGATAATGGCTCTTTAAATCCTGCTGACACAGCTGCTACAAACAGGAGAGATTTTAAAGATAAACTACTTTTCCAATTCTGTGGTGGGTTTTATCTAGGAAAATGTCATGCCAAATTCACTGTTGTCTAAATCAGTCGTTTATGATTGAGTATTAGAAAATTGAAGCGATTTACTAACTCTGATACATATGGACATATAAGTTATGTCTGAAAATACACGCAAACATAGAAATACCTGCAATTTTTTACAGGATCAGGCCATTGTGTCAGCTGAGTACAATATATTGTAAGTTCATAGTTTGGTTTTCAATTTTGTTCTCAGAAACTAAAACTGATTTGAGAAGAAAAGAAGAGAGTAACACACAACTGAATAGAGAAAAGAGTGAACTGGTGACACAGCTTAAAGGTGAATTGTTGCTTCATTGTTCCTTCATTTGTAGATTTCTAATTGACAGTGTTTGAAACTTGTTTCTATATTTCTAATTATGGGCATTGCAAGACTAAAATATCAAAACTGCTATGGTTTGGAAACAGAAAACAGTAACACACCAGAAAAGTGAGTTTCTTAAGTATGTCACTGAAGTGCTCAGTATCTGATTTTTTTTTTTTGGGCTATAGATATAATCACTTTAACCCTCTGCTTCAACAGGATGCCAGGATGGGCTCAACAATCAGGATGCTAAACTCCAAGGTTTGGATTTTATTTATTTATTTATAGGATCTTTGTGGGATTTGGACGGAATCGTTCAGGCAGATTTATCAGATTCATAGAATTATGCATTCGGGCCATCAGAGAAGTACAGCAAAAGAAACCTGGTGTGAATGTGTGCTGAAAAAGTGACCTTTTTAGGAGAGCCCTTTTTATGTTTTAAGATAAGAATCAGTGTTCGAGAGATGAGGTCAATTCACAAGTTTAGTAATGATTCACAGTGATATCATGAAACCTCTACAGATATACTGCTTCACTCTCCTTCTGACTGGAAGTACTACAAAGGATCACTTTATTTCTTCTCTTCTGACAAAATGAGCTGGACGGAGAGTAAAGAGGCCTGTGTTTCTATGGGTGGACAGCTGATAATCATAGAGTCTGAAGACGAGGAGGTACGGCAAAGCTGCAATGAAATAAAAGTATAAAATAAACGTTGGTGATTAAAATGGTGTAAAGATTCACCTGTTTGCACTGGGGCAAAAGGTTAAATGTTGATGATGTGGCTGCACAAATTCACACAGACTACTGAGCAACAGTTGAGAAGTAATAGTGACTGAATCAGTACAGTCATCTTTTTGTCAGTGAAGTCCAACACAACATGGATCTCTCTTTTTATTATTTAGAAACATTATCAAATTAATGTCCGTTCAAACTTTGAGTGTCTCTTTAACTCACTCTATTTCCCTCATTTTATCTCCTGTTACTCTTGCCTCTGTCCTTCTCTCTGTCTGTCAGTGGGAACCGTAAATTCCAACTCCTGAATCCTCTTCCCTCATTGTGGAACTTCTCCAACGGAGAATCAAGTGACATTTAACAACAAATTTCTGATGCAGCACCAAGAATCCATGAATCCACATTGTGGACCCACCTGTTTCAAGTGTCCAGTTAATTGTCATATACATAACAATGCGAACATCATTACCAGTGATGAAATTCTTAGCCTGAGAGCTAACTATACATACGTAGCCTCTTTGCACATGATGGTTACCGCAGTGTTTTGTTTAATGTTGCTATGGAAGAGGGGACAACACTCCTGCTATATCATGCCCATCTACAGGCCAGGGATCTGTATCTGCAACCTGATGGAAGCAGTCTGAAGAATGGATTGAGTGGGTGCCTGGGGTCATGTATGACTGAACAAGCTTTACGTATGGTGGCTTTGCTGTTGGGATGTGGGAGGTTGGGGGTGGGGAGGCATTGTGTGTGATCAGCTTCAGGTTGACTGATTTTTTTACCATCCGCTAAGAAACATACATTATAACTAGTGAGAGTCCAAATCCTATCATATTGAATGTGTCTTTCATGGATTGGATCATTGATCACATAACCAGATGCATATTGTGTCAATCTCAGAGGGAAAGATGTACACCTCTAATGATTAAACATATCTGATTAAACATTCACTGATTATGATTCATCCCTTTTAAAAGCAGGTGATAACAATGATAACAAATGTGGTTGGTATATGTATACTGTAGCCTCATGTAAGTACGATATCTGTGGTTCTAGTCTTTCTTAAAAAAGGTCGCTCCTAAACGTGGTGAAGAAGAATACTGGGTTGGTCTGACTGACTCCGAGATTGAGGGAGACTGGCGCTGGTTGGACAGCACACGTCTCAGTAAGACCTCAAGGTGATTATTCAGAGATATGACTGTTAAATGGTCTTTGTAAATCCATCTTCAGCTGAATTGACCAGAGTTATATGTTTTAATGATATAATTAATTCATGTTTCTGTTTGACTGTTTCCAAAACCTGGAGGTGACTGCAACTTCTTTTTATCCATTCAGCAAATGGCAACAAAAACAACCTGATAACTGGACTGGGCACAATGAGGAACATCCTGAAGGAGAAGACTGTGCACTGATGATACTGTCCTCTACGCATTATTTATTGCTGGATCGTTTTTGTGATGACGGAGTTCAGAAACGAGTCTGTGAAATAAAAATAAGAAAATATAAAGAATCACCGATAAAGTAACATGGCATATTGAAGGAACAGACAGAATTAAAATCTGCTATTACTCTTTTCAAAAAGATCCTTCATGTTAAGCCATTTGAATAAAGCATTTTTAAAGCATTTTTAAAGATTTATCTTAGCTAGAACAGAAATTGGTGATTTTGTGAAGCCCGTCTGTTGTAATGTTTTTCGATCTGTGTATGTGTGATGCGTGATTTGGTCTTGCTTTGTGGAATCTTTAGGACCTGTGTTTGATCAGCTGATTGTCAGAGTAACAATGTCTCTTCGTGCTATGTTTGG
Organism: Chanos chanos; assembly: GCF_902362185.1. Classification (NCBI taxonomy): domain Eukaryota; kingdom Metazoa; phylum Chordata; class Actinopteri; order Gonorynchiformes; family Chanidae; genus Chanos; species Chanos chanos. Next base: position 40,347,191 of record NC_044501.1, on the reverse strand, counting down.
ACATGTTTTGGATGTTTGATAACATTATTGTTTTTGATGTGGTGAGATCCTGATATGGTCATTTCTAAAGTTCTCTCATATATAATATTTTTACGTTGTCCTATTCACCAATAATATGCACAACCACATTCATTTCTTGCAGTATTGTTTTCTTACAGAATTATTGACATAAAATGTTGACATAAAATTGCTATGTACATTAATAAACACATTAATACATATACAGTTATTAATTTGTGTCAGCACTTTCCTCATTCTCGACACTGAGCAAGAAAACGAAGTGGTAAAAAGAAAAGAGCGGTTATGATCAATAAATTACAGCGTTTACCAGTGAGTTTTAAATGCCTTCAAGTTTCATATGTGTGAAATGTAGTATCTATCAGTTAAATCCTATGTTTTATGGTACGTATCACAATGTGTTATAGTCATTTCTTTAAGCATCACCCAACACTGCCTGGTACCTTTGCAGCTGAGGATGAGCTCCCATACATCTGAAGTTTCTGTCCTGATCTGCCCATCACATCTCCTGTATGAGGTGGAAAAGGACTCAGATAAACATTCATAAACATTTATTAAAACTCTCAGAGTAATGCATTTAATAATGATTTAGTTTGGCTTGATAAAAGGCAAAATGAAAAGCAGGTTAATACTAAAAGATATGACAATTAAATATATTGTGGTAAGGCAATAGCTCAGTCCAATATTAGTGGAACTTATTTTACTAATTATATCTTTGGTTGTTGCAATGGAAAATTCTTTTCTGCCACCTAGTGTCTCAACTCAGACGTTACTTCCTCAACCAGTATTAATCGCTGTGATACTTTTCAGCACACTCCTTTCAAAGGGTGTTTCCTGTGTTCAGAAACACAAGAATAGCAAGAGGAAGGTACTACAAGCAGGCATATTTGTCAAAGACTGATGAATGAAAACACCAGCTATGATTAGATTGTATATGTGGCAAATCTTGAGATTGAAACAGTCTGAAAAACAGCAAGTTAAATTCAACAAGGGTAAAGGGGTAATTCAAGTCAAGCTTTAGGGGAAATTAAAGTAAAGCATATGATAAATATGTTTTTAACATGGTGTAAATTACACACATCTGTTGATCACCAAATAAAAAACAAGCAAGTATTTAATTGTTCACATCCCAGTCTGAATAAATCTGAAAAGCAAAAACAGTAAGATGATGAAAACGTCTTGTACCATTTAAGTGAGGTTTCTCTGATTATATTATCAAGGTGGAATCAGACCAATTTCACCAAAAAAAGAGACAAAACAAAACAAAAAAATAAAACACATTGGGCTTCATTCACCAACCGCTCTGAAGAAAAAATTTCTTCTTAAAACCCACTTGGGTAGTTTTCGCAAAGATTCTGACATTCAGCAATATTTTCTTCTTACTTGGTATGTGTTATTAAGTAAGAATAGAATCTACACACACTCAAGAGCACTTTTACACACATTTGTGTGCTGACAGCTGTAACGACCTCGCCTCCTCCCTCGCCGGTTTCAGCCATTCCCCGCTCAGCATCGCCGGTTTACTAATCACCGGTCTGATCACCCTCATTCTGCACACCTGCCTTCACTTTAGTTCTCTCTGATGCCTTTCACTATTCAAACCCCTCCGCTGGATCAGTCAGTGTGAAGTCTACACCACCCATGTGTTTTCTGAGCCGTATATTGAGTATATATTGTTTCCCCCGTCCTTTATATATATATATATATATATATATATATATATATATATATATATATATATATATATATATCTCAGTGTGTGTGTGTGTCCTGTGTTTAAAATGTGTGCATGGTTTCCTGAACAGTATTTTTAGGTCTTAAGAAAAAGCCTTTGTCAATTTATCATACTGACCCTCCAGACATGTAAATAACTGTTCCTCATTCAAGATGAAAATCTGTAGTTATGAGAGTGGCAGTCCATTGCCATATATTTTTTGTGCCCAAGGTAATTATCAGTCTCTTTTCTCTGTCGGCCCTGTAGATGAACTCAGCCGTGTTTACAGTTCCCTCTCTTGAACTCAGCCTGATCTCACTTTGAACTTTGAGTCGCCCAGTATCTTCATACTTTCCCTGGCCGGTTATTAAATCACTGAGTTAGCTTGTGTAAACCGAATTATGAATATGATCCACAAGCATGTACAGTTGATGAGATGTAGCTCAGGAGATGTGTTGATGCAGAAAGTAAAGAAATGGGTGAGAGAGAGAGAGAGAGATGATGATGATGATGATGATGATGTTGGAAGTGCTGTTGTTTTCCTGGAGTAGTCCTCTCTGGATTTGTGGAGCATAAGCTGCTGCAGCTTCTGTCTCTCCCTGACTCGCCACGTTCCTATTGGGAGACTCCTCCCCTGTCCTCATCTCCCACCTCCCTCTCTCATATTTCTTCAGACTCCTCCATGGTCTGGGTCTTTACCATAAACAGACTTGAGTTCTTTCACTAAAGAGATGGAACTGGAGCTCAGCACAATTATAAACAAAACTTTTACTAGCCTTGAGTATGTACTAAAATAAAGTATGAACTATTTGGAATCTCTGTTTATACTTATATCTTCTAAAGAGTAGTTAATTATTCTGCCAGTGGGAGGGTGGCTGTCATTCAGTTCTTTATTTTTACACTGCCTCATCACAAACAATGTAACACATGAACAAAATCTATGACAATGTGATTCTGTATCTTGAGATAAAGACATTATGTTCACCACCTTTAGGTTATGTGACAGCTCTCTCTCTCTCTCTCTCTCTCTTTCCCCTTCCCCCTCTCTCCAGTGGAAACGTCATCCGGGTCATCCAGCCTTTCAGCCTTTCAACAGAACTCATCTGTTTATCTGTGGGAAAGGAGCTTAGAGTCCAGCATCTTTATATGTGAACAGAGGCCAATGACCAGAGGTCAGTAGGTCTCACATAACACAGCTGATTACGATCTCCATCATTCAAACTATACCATATGTTTTTCTTTTATAACATATTAATGAAATTAACATATTAACTTGAGATGTTATTGATTAGTTCATACGTTGAAAGGAAATTTGGGAGGACTATCAGTATGGCTGCAGTTTACTCCCTCCATTACACCACCAAGAGGGTTTTAGAGGTGTCATTATTTGAGGTACAGGCAAGTACGCCCGCATTGCATCAAATTGTTGTCTATTCTAGCCCCAAACAGTTTAGAGAGGTCTGGGTGGGGAAAGCTAGAACACAGCTGACTGTCCAGAAGAAAAATGTTGACTGAAAGCTCACAGCTGTCTACAGCTCCTGCCAAACTCTGATATAAGCAATGCTGCCTGCGGTCTCTGCCATCTTTCTTAGACCAGAGCTTTGCTCTTTGTCATTCTTCTCTTGTTTGAAAGGCGAGTGCTTCTGTCTTTCCTTCCTGACCCTTGGGGTATGTTGTGTGACATAGGTGCCCATAAAACATGTATGTGGCTAACTGTATTGAGTTAAACTGACTTAAACTTCAATATATGGATAACATCATTTTGATTTAACTTTGTTACAGACATGTAAAGCCCTTTGATACTTGGCTCTAAATAAACTCATATTATTATTATATTATTATTATAGTGAGATAATAACCTCAGTGAGATTTTCAGCGCTGGTCAGTTAAAATGTTTCCAAATGTGCTGAGCAATTTTGCTCTGTTAGCCAACTGATTTTGTGGAAGTTCTCTAGAGTTCATTTTGTAATTTTTGTTTCCTAACACATCAGCATTGTTTGGACATGTCTTAACCTTTACATGAAATGCATAGCATGTGCGCTGGCATGTGTATCAAAAGAGATTAATCAACATAAGTAAATTCTCCAAAAAGAAGAATTGCCCATACACCGCAAATCCTGAAGGAAGGGATTTAAATTGGAACTTGGAACGCTGTAGATTCCTTCCCCGTTCTGCTCGCTGAAGAAATCGTATATACTCCGTTTGATAGCCACTCTGACAGCTTTGCTTGAACGTATCCTTCCTGCAGTACCCCTGTATGGTTTACACGCTATTTCATGAAGTTGAGAAATGACCACCACGAGCTTTGTGAACAGTGTCTTGGATCCCAGCGGCTTGCCGCTGCTTAGGCGCTAAGCATGTGCCTTCAGTCAGTTGTACACGTTCACCAGCTGCCATGTATGTAAACAGGAAGTGTGGAACACTCGATGACGGAGTACAGACTGAGAAGTCGACGGCAGAGAGACGTTACGGCTCAAACACCCGATTTTGTTTATTTATTTACTCATTTATTTTTAAGATTTTGACGTTGAACTTTTGACGTGGAATACACTTTTGAAGGTGCGAAGGACGTATTCCAGTTCCGACCACTGCCTTTTAAAATATCACTGTGGTCCATGGCGTTATAACAAGGACGTGTGGTTCCCAGGGAGTGACTCGTTTTTACCCATACATTTGGGTATTCCAGATATTTTATCAGTTTATTTGACTTTGTCTGGGGGATTCGCTTGAGGATGGGGTGTACCTTAAGCAGAGAGAACATGGTGGCAAGGAAGCGCAGTAAAATGATCGACAGGAATTTGACAGCTGAAAGAGAGAGATCAAAAAGAGAGCTCCGGCTGCTCCTCCTTGGTAAGCAAAGCGTGCAATTACGGCTTTAATCTCGTAATATTACGACCTTATTCTCAAAATCTCAGACTTTTCCCCTTAATGTGACCCTAGTACTCCTTCATATGTTCCGCACTTTTGCATGTTGCAAATTTTTTAAACCAGAAGCAGTTAAAGTGGTTAACTAGTTCACAGTAAATGTACTCTCTGCTTGTTTATTTTGTCGCTCTTCAGTACCTCAGGTTCAGTATGCCAATCAGTAGGCTACTGTATCACTTTGAATATTAAGTGCAAATTAACACCAGACCTCTCTTGTGAGTTTGCTACCTTTTAGGATTAAAAACCATAGAAGGGTGACATTGTTATGACATAAACAATGCAACTACAACTAATAAAATTAATAATGGGTGTGTTAGATTAACAGTAGGTGTGCGAATGATCGAGCATTGAAAATAGTCAATAGTATTGGTGGTGTCGAGGTGGTGGGGGGCTCCCAAATCAATTCTGCTTATGGGCCCCATAAAGGCTTGGGCCGACCCTGTTCATATCAAATAATTTATCAGTGGGAGCAACCTCTAACGTTAATCAGTGGTGCTGGCAATGAAAAAACATGGGTTTCAGGGATCAGTAAATAAAATTTGACTGGTTGTCTGTATCCATGTACCATAATTCCACATAGGCTACATAGCCTACTGGAGTTACACATGAAAGAGCCCCTGTCTCCTCTCTCAAACTAACCTGACGAGTGAGTTTGTCAAAAGCTGAAGATGCAAATTGTGAGGGGAAGAAGAAACAAAAATTAATTGATTAAAAATGGAGGTGATGAAAATGATGTGAACTGAAAGATAGAGGAGTAAAAATGGATGTGAAATGAAAAGTAGAGTGATAAATTATCAAGTGATTTGATCACTTTAAAGCTGACTTGATTAAAACAATCGTGTTATGACGAAAACAAAGCCATGTTTCATCATTTTCATTCACCATTTTCATTCACAACACAACATTTAAGGAACCTAGCCTCCAGGGTGGAAGTAATAAAAATGAATTGATAAAATTGATAAACTTGACTGACGTTTTATTTGAAACGGTGTTGCTCCAATAATCAACTCAGCTGACATTTTATGGTTCACAGCAAACAATTTTTGTTACTTCCGTGTTTTTGGCTATCAAACCGTAGGGAGCTTAGGACATTGCACCTCTGGTCAGAAATTGAAATTACTTCCACCCCTCATAGTTTGCGCCCACCAGAAAATGCAGACATGTGGTAGAAGGGGTAAGATCTGCAAGGAGGGAAGAGCTCACCATCTTAATTTCAGCTTCGGAACAGAGGACCGACGCGCACTCACTGATCTGAATAATGCTTTTCCTGTCGTGTGCTGTAAGACAGTTTGAGCTACAGCCTTTTAAGGCTTGCATAGGAAAATCACCCACATCTTGTGACTCCATACTTTTCCTCTTTGCACGTGGAGGACTGATTTTAAATCAATTCCTAACCCAACTTGACTAAAGACGGGCAAACTGACAAAGCGGAACTGCGATGATAGCCAAGGCCAAGAGCTCTTGGACAGCTGTTATGATGCGTGGACTTTTACTCTTGGGTTTCATGCCCGTGAGAGACCGAAGTCTAGCGGCAATCGCAACCCGTCAAAGCTGCTCCGTGCCCTCACAGCCAATCACATGCGAATGCTCTCCTTATCTCCCTCTGATCTGTGGGGTTCATACTGTTCTTTGCTGAGAGATTGCACTCCAGTTTCAAGTTTCAAATTTTTATTGTCATTTACTAGATAACAATGTGGACTTCGTTATCAGTAATAAAATTCTTTTACTTGGGGCCAGCTCAACTTGCACAATGTAAGTAAGAGTAGATCGTAATAAAAAGAACAGATAAGGTAATATAAAGACACACACACACACACACACACACACACACACACACACATATATATATATATATACACATACATGTGCTATAAATAGAGGAAAGAAATGTAGAACCATAAAACTATAAGAATAAGATAATACAGTGTAAGTGCAGCTGATGAGATGTACCAGTGAGGAGGATAGTGGGGGCGAGGTATCTATTGAGTTAGCAGTCTTGCAACAGAGGCACAGATCTCATGGGGGATTGCTGAACCAAAGAAAAAGGCAAAGTCTGTATCATGGTACAAGCTAATTATCATAGTGCATTCATCATGGTAAGCCTGTTTTATGTTTATTAATTAAGCGTTTATCACGCTACTTTGCTTTTTAATCCAAAGCCTGTGAATTCTGAGAACGCATCATTCAAGGGACATATTTGTTCATTCATATGTAAGTGGCTCTCTAAACATTGTAATTTGTTGCGCTGACGATAAAGAATTAAGCTTGTGTTCATAAACTGAAACCACTTTCTTTGTTTCCCATTGTCAGGTGCTGATGAGTCAGGAAAGAGTACGATTGCCAAACAGATAAAGTAAAAAGTTCTAATATTACCCCCTTAATTTTTCTCTTTGAACGTACGGCAGAAATAATCATTTGTTATCCTGTTACTATCCTGTACTTTGTCTCTGAATTTACTCTGGGATTTCTTTCCCCCTTTCCTAGAATTATCTATGGGGGAGGTTACTCAGAAGAGGAGCGTAAACGGTACAAGGCTGTGGTCCACAGTAACACCATCCAATCCATTACCGCCATTATCCGCGCCATGGGCCGACTCGAGATCGAATTTGAAGATGCAGCACGAGCAGTAAGTTATTTAGGGCTAGAAGAATGACACAGTCACGATGATGACAATGGTGGCGTTGGGGGTCATGACTGAAGCAATACGACGAATGGCTCCTGTAGCCGTACCGATGAGGGTGATCGCGTTCGTAGTCATAGTAATGCTTACAAATGGCAGTTGAATCCTGATGGTGGAGATGGTGACAAGTAAAGTAATGCCGGCGGTCATTCTGACTGTGCTGTGAACTCTTCCTCTCAGGATGATGTAAGGCAGCTGTTTGAAGCAGTCGGCTCAGCAGAACAGGGCTTTATGTCATCGGAGCTGGCTGGAGTGATTAAACGACTGTGGAGGGATGGCGGAGTGCAGGCCTGCTTCAGCCGCGCCAGAGAGTACCAGCTCAACGACTCAGCGGCATAGTGAGTTCGTCTCTCAGATTCTCTCTCTCTCTCTCTCTCTCTCTCTCTCTCTCTCTCTCTCTCTCTCTCTCTCCCTCCCCTAGCATTTTTTCCTGTTTGTAGCAGATGTTTTAGTAACTGCAAACACTTTCAATCACTTACCGAGGAGATGTATACCCACAAGCCACCTCCTTTTACCATGATGTTGACATTTGAGCCTTGACTGAGCTTGTCAAGATTTATCCTGTTCTGCCAAAACCTGCAAAACTTTGACTGGAAAAAGCAGATGCCCTTGACTTCAATAGCTTGAGAGTTTGTGCTACTCTATGCATATCATCAGCGTTTACTTATTGGCAATACATGTTGTGGGAATGAGAGCGTATGGAAACTAACTGAATCTTGCAAGTTGCATCTGTGAGTCAGGTCATTACCACAAAAAGCCACTGACGTATTTATGGGTAATCTTTCGTCTCTCTTTTTGTATCATAGCAGTTACTCAGCTCAGGTCTCAGCCGTTGCTAAGCAGTACCTAATCAACACCTGTCACAGCCTGCACCTCCATTTTGGACTTTTAGTTTGACATGTCTTTGTGCGCCTGTTTTGTGTCTGTCTCCGCCCCTCACCTGTTCCCGTTTGTCTCATTATTAACCTCGTTAATTTCAACCAATCCTGTTTTGCCCTGTTTAGTTCTCCCTCCATTTAAGCCCTAGTGTTTGCCTTGTCCTTTGCCTATTGTTGTTTGTGTTTTATGCACACTGTCAAGCTGCACCTTTTTTGTTATCGGTTTTTGTTCCTGTTCTGCACGTGAATTTTGATCTTCAGTTCCAGTAAAGTCCTCCTTTTTTCACCTTCATCACTGTGTCCTGCACTTGGGTCCTGCACGACACCACCAGCGTGACAACACCCAAACCATATTATTTGCATCTGTCATATTTCATAGGTCTTGCTGCTGTGCTTATCCATGTTCTACATGGTGCTGGAAGTTTTTTTTATTAGTTAAGGAAATGGCATCGCTGGCTATTGTGTAATTGTTTGAGTGAGATCGGAGTGGGAGAGGAGCATAAGCCACAAGCTTTTTTGGAGAGAGTTACGCTGTCAGATGCTTCACCGTATTAGCACTGGCCAGAGGAACTGAAATGCTATTACAGCAATGGCTTTTGAAGCCAAATTTACACGCCATTTGCAAAAATAATAATGCACAAGCCAGTCACTGACCACGTTACTGGATTTGTGCAATTTACAAAAAAGATTTACAGACCCAAAACCTTCATTATGTCAAAATGTATTTCGTAATTAGAGATTGGAATATATGAGTGGGACTGGGTGAAGTGACCTGAGAGAGAAGGTTTTGACTAACATGTTTGTGTCTTTCAGTTACCTGAATGATCTGGACAGGATATCTCAGGCCACCTATATTCCCACCCAGCAGGATGTGCTAAGAGCCCGAGTGGAAACCACAGGCGTCGTTGAGACTGACTTCACAGTCAACGGCATTCATTACAAGTGAGAGTCAAAGAGAAATAGGCCGTATTCTCACTCCAGAGGTTCGAATATAACAGTGACCCATGGAACTGCTCCTACAACGTGACTGTGAATAGAGGCCCTGATTGTGACGTCTGAAGGGGGGGGGGGGGCGTGTTTTGATTTGCTACCCACTTTCTTTGTTATGCAAACAAGTAAAGGAAGCTCTTACCGGCTTGTGTTACCGTGTGTAAGCAGCCATCAATTCAAAATCATTTCTTTCTAAATGCTTAAACTTTGTAAAAAACGTTTTCAACTTTGATTTACAACAATTTACAATTTGGCATTTAGCAGACGCTTTTAACCAAAGCGACTTACAATAAGCGCGTCGATCGGGTTGAATGACCTCATAAACAAAAGATCATGGTAAGAATGCAAACCGATTATTCTCAGTACCACACTCCTGTATGTTCTTCGACGATAGAGAAAGAAAACAGTGAAGAAGACCTGCGGCGTAGGGACAAGGTTAGTACGTAGGTTTTGTTTTGTTTTTTTTTTCCTTTATATGCCACAACATAAAAAGAGAGGTTACGCATTGGGGGACAGGTGGATTCTGAAAAGGTGGGTTTTCAGTCTCTTTCGGAAGATGGCAAGAGATTCCACAGTTCTAACTGATTGAGGAAGGTCGCTCCACCACAGCGGAGCAAGGGCAGAGAAAAGACATGGTCGAAAGGAACGGCTGCCAGGTTCTTGAAGTGAAGAGTAGTAGAATCTCTTTGAACCTATAGGAGGCATCAGATCTGGCCCTGAGCAATCTGGTGGCCTAGGCAAGAGTTTAGCTGGTGCTGTTTGCATCGCAGCCCATTCCATCACCAATCCTTGTGTTTATACGCTCACACAGAAACTGCTAAGCCACATGATAGCCTGTAACATTCTAAAGACAAACAGCAAGAGTAATTACACCTGGCATTCATGCAGAAAACATGTATTCAATGGAGTACTTCTCTCATATGATGCATGCTGTTTGCTGTACATATAAGACTAATCAATAATGAAAATGTACGACTTAATTGCACAAGGGGATGGAAAAGCAGGGCGGCACGGTGGTGCAGTGGGTAGCACTGTTGCCTCACAGCAAGAAGGTCTCGGGTTTGATTCTTTCTGTATGGAAGTTTGCGTGTTCTCCCTGTGTCTGCGTGGGTTTGCTCCGGTTTCCTCCCACAGTCCAAAGACATGCAGCTTAGGTGAATTGGAGACACTAAATTGCCCCTAGGTATGAATGTGAGTGTGTTTGTCCTTGTTTCTGCCCTGTGATAGACTGGCAACCTGCCTTTTGCCTAAGATGTCAATAAAAGTGTACATCTGGTTTCTTGAGGCAGACAGTGGATGGTTTGTGCAGCACACTTAAAAGAAAAAGTGTATTTCTCAAAATTATGTTTAAGGTTAGTCCCCAAACACCTGAACAGTTGTTTTTTTTCCAACTTTCCTTAATGAATTTAAGGTGGGAGTAACTGACGTCAACTCTTGCTATTTATTAAATTAGTGAACTTTACTATTCACTCATCACATTACTTCTGTCCTTTCCCTGTTTTTCCTCCTCTTCTTCTTTTTCTTCCCTGTGCAGTAGAGGGCTTTGGTCTTTCTGATATGATAAACATATTTAAATTCAGAGGTGCAAAAAGGGGGTGTGCAACATATGCAGCACGTAGGGGTGCTAAGTGAAGGAGCGCACCAAAGGAATAGTGAAAAATATGCATACCAGTGTACGAGACACGAAAATGTGTCTTTGACGTCAATTGTCTTTGTTTTGTCATTCGAAATAGGTACATACTATATTATAGACACTTTTTTGAAGTTACAGCCAGGTCTAGACCAGTCACACGGACAAGACAGGCTACTTATTCGTTACGACTGCTGTCCACTGGCTGTATTGATGATTCAAGTTAAAATGTTGTCATAAAAGATTCTAGAGCGCGAGGCTTTTCGACATCCTGTGATCTAAGTTGTCAGCTTGTCACGACGTAGAGAAAATAGTGTTAGTAAAAAAAAAAGTAAAATAATTTAGTAATTTTGAATTGTTTTTTCTTCCCTCATTTGGGGCGCCCCTAACGATGGACAATGCTCCTAGCATTTGTCTGTACCACCTATGCGTCAGGCTGGCTCTGGGAGGTATCATATTCATGTCAGAATTGCTGTTTGTTGGAATGGCATTTCACATGTTGTAAATAAGGATGATCTCTGTGCTAATACTCTTGGTTTGCATATGTGTGTATTTCAAGGTTAAATCTACATACTTTATATAGTTCACAGAACCAATGTACATGTAGGGAAACCTTTACTTTGAGTATGTTTAATCTGTATTTGTAGATGTGTCACTCTGGCATTTTGTACATTTTTATAGGATGATTGATGTCACAGGTCAGAGGTCAGAAATGAAGAAGTGGATCCACTGCTTTAACGAGACCACGGCGATTATCTTCTGTGTGGCACTGAGTGACTATGACCAGGTCTCGGGAGAGGATGAGGAGATGGTATTATTTAAAAACACTACAAGTCTGTCATAGTCTATAGACATTTTTATACTCCAGTTACTAAAAGAGTACTCCAAGCTTTGTTTTACAGATCATCCTTTGTTATGTCAAAAGCATTTTGCAATGGTCATATAATAGCAATGAAGGCAAGGGGTTTTTGCTGAGGAAAATCTCTAATACGCATTCGTTGATGAACTCACGAAGAATAAGTAAGACGTGTTTATGCAGACTGATATTTCACAAAGCCGTATTTCCTGGTTTGCTAGATTTGGTGTAATGTCAAAAAGCGGAACTGTCAGGGAGGAGGAAGCCTTAACAGTACTCCTGATGAACTGACTTTTCTCAAGATGTGAATGAAGTTCATCTCACATTCAGTGAGAGATTTATGACACATTTTTTCTCATTTAGATGAAGCAGAATAAAATATACTCAATGTGAACTGAGTACAAAGAATATACCTTTGTGTGAAAAACAACCCTTTTTGTATGAAACTAAAGAATTCATTCAAACCACTTATCTTAAAACATAGGATAATCAAAGGAAAAAAGGGGCGAACATTAAGTTCACCAACAGTGTAACCTTAAAGAACCAGTATGATATTCACCAGCGAATATTATAACCTTGCCATTCTTGTCTCCTCAGAGCCGAATGTATGAAAGCCTGAAATTGTTTGACAGCATCTGCAAGCGACGCGTGGGCTCCCGCACTGTTCTCTTCCTCAACAAGAAAGATCTGTTTGAGGAGAAGATAAAGAAGACCCCACTCACCGTTTGTTTTCCAGAATATGCAGGTAAAAGATTCACAGGGTTGATCCAGACCAACAGACTTACTTTCATTTTCACATATCACCAGAGGGGATTAGGTTGTACCCCTCAGCCGTTTTTTTTTTGTTTTCCGATCTCATCTGGGGCCCGAGAGAGAAAACAAAAGATCTCTTTTATGAAGACGAAACGGAGAGGTGAAACCGTTTCTCACAGTGTGGCTCCCCTTTTGACATGATTTGTTCTCGCCTCAATCCCTTGTAAGGTAGGCGTTTCTTCATTTTTTTTGTTTTTTTTGGCTAGGATCCAACACATACGAGGAGGCTGCAGACTACATCTGGCGTCAGTTTGAGAGCCTGAGTAAGGACCGTGTCGTCCACACCCACTTCACGTGTGCGACGGACACAAAGCACGTGCAGTTTGTCTTTCACGCTGTCACTGATGCTATCACTGCTATTCGCTGCCATTTGCACCTTTGGCTGTAAGATTAGAGAAGCTGGCTTAGGGCCGAAGTTGCCAGTTTCACCCCCCATCCCCCCCCCCACCCCACCTTGGTGGCGGCAGGGAAAAACTGTGGGCGGGGAGAGTGAATGAACAGTTTAGGTGTTGTAACCTGTCAAAGAAATAAAGCTTTATATTAAGTCAGAGAAGGAGAGTTCTGTTTCTGTTGTAGTGTGTTTAAGAGAAGTATGTTTTGAGAATATTCAAAGCATGTATGAAATATTATTGTCAAAGTCTGCTAGAGAACCATGGGAACACGACAGCAAGTTAAACGAACAGGTAAACACAGAATATTGATAACTAATGCCACCACTGTGTGTCTGTGTGTGTTCTCTGCATTTTGGAAATATTTCTAGACTCCTTTTCCTTATTTTGCTAATAAAACACATTTACAATCCACACTGAAGCAGTTTATGTCTTTTTCTTAGTGTTTCACAAGGTTTGTTAAATTCATGGAAATGAAACCTTCTTGAGTATGCTCTCCTTAATGTCTTTCATTTGCAATTTTATATATGTTTCTTATAGGTTGAAGTGACATTGACCTCTTACAAGAAAAAGAGTATCCCAGCAAAAATGTGATGGATGTATGTTTTCACGCTTAGTTTTCTTGGTAAACCACTCTCGCTGTTGCATTACTAGGAAGATGAGAAACTAGAATAACGTATGGTACAAGCCTTTGAAGAATGTTCTATCCTCTTCAGAACCTTTAGCTCCGAACACCCTCATCTCTCTGAACAGGCTGTCACCGTGACCAGACTTAAGACAGATATCTCTGTAGAATGTTATTGTAAACTGATACCGGTAAAACAGAAAGGTTTCGGAAAGCGGTGACTATACAGTTTAATCTGTGAAGATAAGCTTCAGCTGCTCCTAAAGCTTTTTTTGTGTCAGGGTGGCCGAGTGGTCTAAGGCGCCAGACTCAAGGCTCTATACCTTACAGCAGATGGGTGTTCTGGTCTCCAAGTGGAGGCGTGGGTTCGAATCCCACTTCTGACATCAGAGTTTTGTCTTCAAATAAATGTAAATGGACAAACCATTTAGAATTCTGCATCACATCAGAGGTTAATCAAATGTTAAACAGTGCATACAGATGTAAATAAACGTCTGTGAACACTTCTGAAATATTCAGACTCAGTGCAAAAAAAAAAAAAAAAAACTTCGCAAGTCAAAAACGAATAATTTGATAAGAATGGCTGAAATAGCATTTCTTGTTTCAGCTGTATGAGATGATGTCTGCTTTACTGTGGCTGAGTGAAATACTGGATCAGAAATGAAGTCTAGCTTTACTTCACTTCTTTTCTTCACTTACACTAAACACCTTGTCTTCCTTAAACCGCTAAATACACAGACTTGGTATTAGTCAAAATTATGAAAACCAAAACCTTTGTAACAACCCCGAATGTGACGACTGTCCCATGTATAGGCTGCTCTGTGGCGGTTGCCAAAGCCAAAAGAGAATTTTCCCCACAATTCCTTGGGCACACAGAAAGAATTATGAGTTTTGGGAACACAAGGGAATGTTGCCACTTTTCCTCCTTATCCTTTGACTCATGCAGAGGTAGGCGTGATAAAATTTACTAAAACACAGACAGACCCTTCACGTAAGAACCGGTTGTGACCTATTCCAACAGAAGGGAGTATAGCCTCCTCCTCACCTGTCCTTGGGCTCATTCAAAAGTACGCATGTAACAGCAATGACTCCCCCTACTGGACATAACTGCAATCAGTAGTAGTAGTAAATGGCTTAAAAATAATAAATAAAATATATATATATTATGTATTGATGTAAAATTGTGTTGATTTAATTAGACATAAAAGGAAACCTTACAAAGGAAGGGGAAAGTGTAATGCAGAGAAGAAAAATATGATTCATCAAGTCTCTTGTGAGTTTACAGATCTTGTCCTTTTTCATCATTATCGTGTATGATAAGCTTGGTAACAAAGAACAATCAGTACCATGTGTCTCTTTAATTGGTAACAATACTGTCACGTTGCTAATGGTAACAAATGATCCTACATTTGTAGTGAAATCTGAATTCCAAAGACTACCTGCAATTCTTTGTGAGTAGACAAAAAAAATCTTAAATTAATGCACACAGCATCTGAACAAATATTAATCTATGAATTGTTACTTTATACTCATCTACTCTACAGATAGACTGAAGATGATAGAGGAGATACAGAGGAACTTTACTGATGAAAACATAGACATGATAAACACACTTAACAGTAAGTGATGCCTCCCTCTACTGGAGATTGCTGTTAAATGAAAAAAAAGAAAGAAAAAAGAAAAAAAAAAAAGAAAAAAAGACAAACCTGACCAATAAGCATACCCGCAGGTGATGTGTGCAATTATCATCTGCTAGAACAGTGAAGAATTTGAGTCAGCTGATGCTGATGCTGACTCAGACTGCGGAATCTCTTACCATCTTCCGCAGGAAACTGAAAACCCACCTCTTTAGAACCCACCTGTCCCCCAATGCCTAACCTCCCTTTCCTAAAAAAACAAACAAACAAAAAAAAAAAACCCCTTTGTCTTGTATCTGCGTTTGTCAAAGTATTCCAGGGGCGCAATACGAAGGGGCAATTTTACGCTCGGTCTTATTGTGATCTCTGCTCACAAGGTATTAGAAATCTGACTGACTGATGCACTGATTGTAAGTCGCTTTGGTAAAAAGCGTCTGCCAAATAACTAAATTGTAAATTGTAAATTGATACATCCGAATTCACAGCAAGCGCTGTCCTATCATTGACAGTATGCTGTTGTTTGAATGTAAAACAAAACAATACAAACTGAAATGACAACATGCTTTTATAAACTGTAGGATTTGTAGCCTGATTTAATGAACCGTTATATGATGTCATATTTTCTGCTTTCCAGAAATGGACGAAACCCATAAAAGTCTTGCAGGTGAGTCTTTATTTATTTATTTATTTACTTAAAAAGCACTTTAGAAAACAATGAATCTAAACTCAAAAGATCACCTTCTTTTTTCTCTAATATGTATTAAGTCATTTTTTTACAAGGAAACATGAGAGTCCATAAGCAATGACACACTGAAAAATGCCCCCTTATCCCAAAAGTCATCATGAGTGACACACATAACTGACTTATTATTTCCAGTCCCCAAGAATGCATATGCTATGAATGACTTGTCAAAGTACATACTCCATGACACAATGAAAATCCTCAGATCAGTTTAGCTTCATGAAAATTTCAGAAAGGAGATTTTAGACAGCAGGCAGGCATATACCATTAGTTGTACTGCTGCATTGCTTTTTGACCAAGTTTGAGAAACTACAATGTGCTGTTTTATGTGCACATCAAAATGAGAAATGGGGGGGGGGGGGGGGGGGGGGGGTTGAACACATTATATGATACCACCACAAACACTGCCTTTACTGATCAAAGGTTTTTTGGCGGGCATATTAAGCATATATTTTCTCTGTGTATTGTCATGCCACTAATACACCGAAGAAAAGTCATACACAAGACAGAAGAGCTGAGCAGGCATTTTAGTGGGGAAAAGATAAACCGGACACTTGGATACTATATTTGCAAAGGCTAAAATAAAAATTGAGCTGTGTTTTTTTTTTTTTTTTTTTTCTCCTGTACTATTCAGTTGACAATAAAGCTGTATATCTTTTTTGAAGCATACGTTCATCGTTTTATTTTGGAAGTGCATCTCTGATGTCGGTAGTCACCACATTACCACCTATGTCTATGCACAGCCTTATGTAGGGTAAATTCAGCTATATTGGGACAGTTTTTGTAATTCTGTCCCAGTTTACCTGATGTCCCAATATACCTGAATTCACCCTAATATTACGCGGTGTCGTATAGGCTACATTTAAAAAATGTTTTCAGTCATGCGACATTGCTTATAGTTTTCCTCTGGTAGTTGTATAGTTGTGTCGCTTATTTGACATGTTTCCTAGTCCATTGTATTTTCTTTTATAGCCTGAAAGGGCGTGCACATTTGCTGAGAGGTCTAAAGTTGGTCGTCACCACGTTATCGTCTTTATCTATATGTGTGTATATGTTCCAGCGGTCGCCAATAAAACATTTAGAAAGCAAGTAAGTCGCGAGTTCTCCCTGTGGATGATTAATCATCACCCTCCTTGAAACTTTGCAACTATGGCGGCTTTCAGAGGACGGTCGTGTCCTTTGAGAGGAACTTCCAGTGTTTCTGCTCTTTGAGAAACTGATTAACTTTAGTACAGACATCCTTTGCCTCTAAACTCTAGGCTTCAGCACAGTGAAGCAGAGAGAGCAGGAAAACGATGGTTGTGAGTCTTTCTTTTCATTTTCTGTCGCTATTCATTTGGGTATGCTTTTCAAAGTCAGCCACTTACCCACTTTTTCCGTTTTACCGCTGCTCTGACATGTACAGAAATTATGTCAGTTGGGACTAAAGCACATATGAAGTGTAGCATGGAAAATCGGGATCGCTGAGCAGAAAACTGTGGAGATTATGTGTCAGAAAGAAAAAACGTTTTAAAATATGCGTGCATCAGTTTAGCATTTAACACTTGCCATCTTTCATTAAGAAATACGTTCTGTTGGTCTTAAATTCTTTGCCGTCTCTGGACAGTCACAAAGAGGAAGAGAATGTTCCGATAATGTGGGTGTTGGTGCGAATGGTGTGAAGTACGCAGAAGTTGTGTGTGTTGTGAAAACGGTGAAGTTTATAAGTGTTAAATACGTTGAACACTGAATACTGCACAAGCTGTATGTCGAGCCGAAAAATGGAGACAACTATGAATTCATTTAATCTCTCTGCCCAGAAATGTATGAATTTCAAAGTTGGAAATGTTTGGCATTGTATTATACTGACTGTGGTCCTCACTGTTTCAAACAAAAAAGATTTTTCTTCATATTCATTTTATACTCACTGCATTGAATCCCCTCGCCTCCCCAGTGTGATAAAATTCAATATCTTCAGAAAAGCCGCTCCGTACCCACCCTCTCACCCACTTAGCCTGATCCCGTGTCAGTGCTCGAACACACAGACAGACATACAGACAGAGACATGACGAGATATGACAAGAACAGGTGGAAGGACGGACAGGAACTCAACACACAGACAAGACATGATGACACGTGACAAGACCACACTAATAGACGGACAGACCGGCAAACAGACTGACATAACAGGTCATGAAAAAAAAAAAAAAGATAACTTGAATTTAGGATTTTTTTTTCAGTGGTGTTGTTGGACTTTTAATTCCACACTTCTGCTTGTCTGTTCTCAGGTCAGACCAAACGTTGTGTGGTCAGAGATGAGGCTGGTCTCCTGAAACTGAAGCTTGGTGTGCTGGTCCTTCTCTGGGTCATCTTGGGACCTTCTGTAGCCACATTTAAAGTGCTCAGTGAGTGTATATTTGAAGTAAAATTCTACCTCAAAAAACAATAACTACATGAACAGTTGTCAACACCTATCTCTTTTGCTCAACAAAAACTGTTAGTTATTAAATGCAACATGCCAAGAAAAGATAAAAAAAAAAAATGCTGCATTTCCATATCTCTATGCAACCACAAAGACAAGTAAGGATATTTTACTGCAGTTACCATACGTGCAGATACATTGTTATGACATAACATACATATAAAGACAAGGTCAAACTACTTTGAGATTCTCAGCAGAGACTCAGAGGAGCATACAAGAGCATGAGAGGAGCTGCTAATTTGATATGCTGTATAAACTGTTGTATCTACCAGTTACTTCCTATCACTTATGGTACATATCACAATGTGTTATAGTCATCTCTTTAAGCATCACCCAACACCGACTGGCACCTCTGCTGTTGAGGATGAGCTCCCATACATCTGGGGTTTCTGTCCTGATCTGCCCATCACACCTGCTGTATGTGGTGGAAAAGGACTTCAGAGTGGGTCAGATAGACATTAATAAACATTTATTAAAATGATCTCAAAGGTATTCATTTGATAATGATTACTTTGGTTTGATCAAAGGCAAAATGAATAGCAGTTGTTTTGCATTGCGTCTCAATTCAGACACAACTTCCTCAACCAGTCATGTTGCAATCCATGCTCCATTACCCTTCATATGAACATTTATCGCTGTGATACTTTTCAGAACACTCTTTTCAAGTGGAGTTTTCCATGTTCAGTATTCAAAAGAAGAATAAGAATAGCAAGGGGAAGGTACTACACGCAGGCACATTTATTGTCAAAGACTAAAGAATGAAAACACCAGTTATGATCAGATTGTATATGGGGCAAATCTTGAGTTTGAAACTGTGTCAAAAACAGCAAACTTAATTCAGCAAGAGTCAGGGGGTAATTCAAGTCAACTCTGAGGAGCATTTAACGTAAAGCATATGATTAACATGGTCTAAATTGCACATATCTGCTAATTGGTAGTCAGTATAAAAAATCCAACAATTCAATTTCACCAAGAAAAAAAACATTAGAAATAATTGTGATTCAGCCCATATAACTGATCCAGTCAATATAAACTAATATTCTTTTAACTTATTCAGCTGGTTCATCTGGTCATCCAGTCTGCTCTGTTCTCTGAGTACAGCACAGTCTCCTCACCCTTTGAGTTCACCACAGACAAAGTGCTGATATGTGACGTCACAGACAGAACTGTAAGAGGAAGTTGTAGACTGTACTTAAGCATGAGACACTGGACTGTCCTTGCACTTCTGAGCCATGGAGTCAGAGACGTCACCAGCAGCTGATCTCTATTCTGCTGTTAATTTCAAAAAGAAAACAAAGAAAGAAAGAGTGGAAAAGTCTTCCAATGGTAAGTTCACTTGTCTGTTTTAACTTTATAGAAGAAGGGTATGACTGCTACTCCACAAGACTTAAGCTCTGTTGTATTGAAATGAATCAGCTGATGTGTTTTACTTCATATACAACAAACTGTTGTTTTGATTTAACAAAATAATGCAGAATACCAGGGGTAGTAATAAGTAGGAGATTAGTTCATCTTCATTATAAACTGCTCTGTGTTCTGTGCTGTATAAATCGGTCCCAAAATATATATTACAGCATTTATGAGCATTAGTACTGGTCAAAAGTAGATCTTCATGACAAAAATACCAGTTCATTAACTGTAAGACATAAAAAATTCAACACTGTTGTTGTTCTTTGCCTCCTTTGGTTGTCTGCTACTATAAAACATGGCAGAGCCTTTCAGTAACGGGTGTGGACAGTGTCACATTGGGGTGGAACTGTGTCATTAACAACTTTGGTTCAATTGAGGAACAAAATGAAACCAAACTAGTGCAAGTAACTCCCTCATACGTATTCATTCAGCTGTTAATACAGCACTCTAAGAAACTGCTGTAGAAATACAGCCAAATTCTAACAGAGATGCTCTGTTTTTCCAAAATACCGTGAAATACTGTAAAGTCTGATGCTTTCTCTGAGCCAAAAGCAAGACTGACTGCTAACAGCAGGTTACCCTAAAACTTGATGGAACAATGCAGTGTTTTCTTTTTTACAGTAGTAGAGTAGTGAGCCACATGCAACAACTGACTTTCAATCATTATCTATCCTCCTCTCTAGAAACCAACCAAAAAGTCCATAACATCATACTGAGAAATTAAAATTACATTTGTGAATGTGGTTACCCAGTTTGTGAGATAGGTCTATAACTTATGTTGCGTAAAAGGAGGCTTAACTTTGCGTCTGATTCGCAGCGTGAGCTGACAGATGTGTTCTGAGCAGAGTAGTGGTGTGCAGTTCGCGAACAAGTTGTTCTTTTTGAATGACTCTTTTTAGTGAGTCGTTTGTACCTGTTCACTAGTACAACTGAGTCGTTTTTTGCTTTTTTTTTTATAATTCAGCTGCCCCCAGTCAACTACATGCAATCGGTCGAAAACCTCTGGTATCACCATGCAGTGCGCACGGCAGTGGGCTACTAACAATCAAAGAGCAAGGAAGTGTGGACTAATGCACTCAAAAGAAAGATGTGGTGGTAATGTCCACCTCATAAGAAAACAGACTAGTTACTAAAATGACAAGTGTATATATTTACCCCAGTGAAGCAATTATTTTTAATCTTTTTATTACAAGCAAAAGGATCTGAATCAAGTTAAACTGCTTTGGTGTCTTGACCATCCATAGCTAGGAAGCTCCAGTTTAAAAGCACAAGTTCGAACTCGGTCTGCTGGAGTTCGCAAACCCGACTTTGAAACTTCAAGTTCGAACTCAGACAGCTTAAGTTTAAAAGCACGAGTTCGAATGTAGACAGCTCAAGTTAGACGAACTTAGACGAGTCTACCCGAACTCATGACTTGCATTCAATGGTTCATGCAGCAGAGCAGATGATTCTGCCTGAAGACTTAACTTATGTTCTGGGTCACTCTGTGGAAACTTTTTTTTCAACAATGAAACGATAGTTCTGTGTGTTTGAAAGAAATCAATAAAAAGAGTTTTAAGGACATGAACATTAACCTGATGTGGTGAATAAATATAATATAGTATATATGGGTATTTACAGGAAATATACATTCTACTGTACAGTACTGAAATAACTAAAACAGTACTTCACTGTTGAAAGAAATTCTAGTAGTGACACTGTAAAAACACAGGACAGTGCTGACAACCACAGCTGCCAGCACTTTAGTGTAATTTCACAGGACATTTTCTTAAAGTGAACAGATATCTACATTGTTATGGACTTATGGTTATTTCTATTTGCTCTTTGATCTTTCTTTGAAGCTCAAGAAAGCGATGATGTCACATACTGCGATGTCAGCATTCTCCAGCCATCTCACAGTAAACAGCTGGACAACCCCGATGGTACGTGAGGAGTGTTGTTCTGTTCAGGGCTTATTAAGTGTTGTATCGTTTTCAGATTCCACACACTCATAGCAAACATTGTCGCATTTTTCACAAATCTTAAGCTTTCCTGGTCAGTAGTTTTCAAATCAATTGAATGAGTTAATCCAAGATGCACTGGTGTATGGTAGCTGAAATCAGAGCCGGCCTGACACATAAGTGAACTAAGTGGCTGCATAGGGCCCATGAATTGTCCCACAAGAAAGCTTGATTTTTTTTTTTTTTTTTTTTTTTTATATATCAACTGTAATCTTACAAAATCGCAATATTACGTTAATGGACCAGCTAGCCAATACTACTGGTCTAATCAATTCCCGCTGCTTCTGTCAGAGCTGGTGTTATGTTTGTGTACTGTAGCGGGGGTTTACTGCACTTGGATGCAATTACAGTCAGTCAGACTAACGTTACCTCACAGTCCTCTCCTCTGCGTCGATGGAAAAAGCAGCATAAAAGTGATTTCGCAAAATGGACACATCCCTCTGTGTGTCTAAGTCGTTTGATTTTAATTGTACTTGATGTTGTTAATACGGAGTATTAGGGCCATACTGAAGATCAAAGGTTTCGAGAACAAGGTCATAATATTGTGAGAATAATGTTGTAATACTATGACAATAAATTCATAATCTTACAAGAAAAAAGTCATAATGTTACAAGAATAAAGTCGTAATTCTTGGATATGTGTTATTCTAGAGGGGAAATATCAGAAGAACAGCCTGCTACCTGCGTCAAAATGAGGACTGAAACTGTAAATCTGTATTTGCTCAAGAGGAAAAGCCACATTTGTCAAACGTTTAATGATAAGATGATTAAAGTAAGGTTTCCTGTTGACTTAAGGGTGTGGCACTACGTCTGAGACGAACAGCAGTTGCTAGAAGCAGGCTCAGTCTACCATTGACTGTCCCCTTGCCCATTTTGTTGGTTGCTGGTAATATAAAAATTATGTTTTTTTCTCAAAATTTTACAATTTTATACTTGTAATATTATGATTTGTGCTCTTGTAAAAACACGACTCTATTCTCGTAATATTATGAGTTTTTTTCTTGAAATATTATGACTTCATTCTCATGAAATTAAGACTTTATTCTCATAACATTGCGCCTATTTTCTCACTTACGACTTTATTCTCATAATATTATGACCTTATTCTCGAAGTCTCAGAATTTTTTTTTCCTCATGTGGCCCTAATACTCTATCATAGTTGTTGTGCACTTTTGCACATTGCAAATTTTTTAAGGCTTAAAGCAATTACACTTGCTAACTGGTTTACAGCAAATGCATTGTCTCCTGGTTTAATTTGTTACTTCTCAGTACACCACGTTCAGTATGCCACTTAGTACTGTATCACTTTGAATATTAAAGTGTAAATTAACACCAGACCACTCTTGTCAGTTTGCTACCTTTTAAAATTACAAACCATAGAAGGGTAAAAACATGCCAGGCTGACATTGGTATGATGTAGGCAACACAGCTACAACTAATAAAGTTAATAATGGGTGTGTTAGACTTACAGTCAGCGTGTGAATGATCTAGCATTGACAATAGTCAATAGTATTGGCGGTGCCGAGGTGATGGGGGCCCCCAAATGAAATACTGCTTTGGGCCCCATAAAGGCTTGGGCCAGCCCTGGCTGAAATAACCTCTCTCTTCTTAATGTAAATCGATGGTCATTTGTAGCTTGCGAAAATGTTAATGTTATACATTAAAATTTCCAGAAACAGGATATGGAATCAGATTTTTATTATTTTGACTGTTAGCTCTATGGAGTGCCGTTGAAATGTCCATTGCAATCAAATTTGTTCATAGAGGACGTCCATGCATATAATTCACTTTCAGGAATCGTGTTATTGGGTTTCTACCTTCATATGAGGAAAAATATCACATCAGTCTGCATCCAAATCCAAAATCTGCATTTATATTTTAACCTTTACTTCAGTTGAAGACAACAAGGACCTTACACAACCGAAAGTTGATACTCTCCAGATGAGTCCAGACTATAATCCGCTCTATTTGCACGTGGACTCAATCGAACATATAACAGACTTTGGACCAGGGGCTGGTAAAATAAAGTCCATTTAGGATGCAATCCAACTGATTGCAGACATTTGCGTTCACACATACAGCCCCTCTGATTAGAGCCTAGATTATTTTAGGGTTGCAGTGCATGTGTGAAAGGGGTTAAAAAGAGAGCAACCAAGTACATACAGTGGTGAATGGAGAGAATTGGTTCGAAGAGTAGTTGAAGCAATTTTCCTGCTCTCTGAAAATGTGATGCAAGTTCTGCTATTTCTTAGTTTGAGACCTAAAGCTGTCTCTCTGTGTCAATAAATGGGAAGAATTACCCTGGAAGTTTTGTTCAATGCATAATTATTCCGTAATTGTTCCATTTCTGTTCAGTAATTAATATGACTACTTAATACGCTGAGTTCTCCAAATTGCATTTTCCAGCTTGTGAAAAGGAGGAAGCCATGTACTCAAACATCACAAAAAAGGTACATGAGAATATTGCAGATAGTCTTTTAGTTTTCTTTACTAGATCTACAAAACTCACATTAGTGGATTTTTCCATTAAAATTTGAAAACACAACTTATATGAATCCATGGCTCATGCACATTCAACATTAATCAGCACGGAAATCCATGTCATTTCTGACATCCAAGTCAAAATGTCTTCATTGTCATTTGTATCTTTCTTTCAAGCTGAAGAAACCAAGAAGAGTACATGCCCTGAAAGCGATGTGGTCCAGCTGAGTGAAAGAAAGCAGCAAAGCTCATTTACTGCTGGTGAGTTGAGTGACCCAGGTAGTGGAGGGGTTTAAGCAATGTCCCAGTTTTCTGAGAGAACGAGGCAAATCATTTTTCCAGCTTCTATCTCTGATCTGTAAATCTCTCTTATGAATGAGAAAGCACAAGGTCCATTTCAAATGTTTTGAAACCACAAGTAATTTTGAACGGAAAATGACTCTGCTATTTTATGGTGAATAAAGTTTTAATTTCACTTTTCCACTTTGAAATTTTCTGATTTCATTCTTTAGCTTTTGAAGATGAAGAGGCCATCTACTCAAACGTCCTAAAACAAGGTAGAGGAGAGTTTGAAAAATTAGCAATTTTCCTAAAGAGGCATCTATAAGTCCTCACTTTGTTCTCTGTGGATGTTCGTGGAAGTAATCTTTCATTTCAGTTTCCCATTATAGCTTTTGAATTTCTGGTAAAGGAGAAAGGAAAATGCCATCCACTGTGTGTTTTCTGATTCATCTCGGTTTTAGCAGATGATCCTGACAATTCCAACCTGCTGGGTGCTGGTGATCTATTGTCCTCTCCTGCCATACATGTCCCATTTGAAACCACACCTGATTCAAAAAAGTCAAACATGGAATCTTCAAGCAAGTCCAAAGACAGCCTACTCTTTTCACTCTGTGTTCTCCTAATGGTCATTGCCATCGCTTTGGGTGTTCTGTGTAAGTAGAAACAAGACAACAATCTATCTGGTAAATGCATTTCCAGCTCATTTTCTTTTGCATCTGCAGGTTTGCTGTACACGACGACGACGACGATGATGATGATGATGATGATGATGATTTCAGAATATTACAATCTGATTTCTTCTCGTTCAGATGGACTGGAGAAGAGGTTCCACAAGGAAACTCATGAGACGTTAGAAAACAACATTACACGTGAGTGAAATAACTTATTAGTGCTTCTGAAAGTTTAAATCCTGAAACATTAATTTTTTTTCGTTGTGGCTCTTTATTCCCCGACTGCACCCAACAGAGCACAGCGTTAATTTTGTAAATTTAAGAGGTGTACAGACAACAGTAGCAGCACACTTCTAAATACAGAAAAAAAAAACAGAAATACAACAAAATAAATTAACTGGTACAGTTACTCCACTACAAAGCACACAAGTTTTCTGGGAACATACATCCATGAACAAAATATACTTTTTTTTAAACATTCCTCCGTGAACTCAGTATCAACTTATTAGAAAAGAATCAGAAACTCACTCTCGCCCCGGTGTGCAGCCTGTTCGCTAGCCACTCAACTCTGGAATTAGCACGGCACTCTGTCTCCCCTCTACATTAAACAGGAGCGCATAAAATGAACAAAGCTAACAGAACAAGCCAATATATACAATAAGCAGTAGATGCTTTCTTTCACTAGTACATTCAGTCACCATTTACGCTGCCCGCTGCTTAGGGTTTCCTTCCGCGCGGTGGGGATCTCGCGCAGCCAACCTCTCTAACAGACCTCAGCAACCCTCAGCTCTCTAGTTCTTTCCGCGCTGCTGTGTATGATGCAACACAGGAAGACTGCGCTCTCGCGGGCTTTACTCCGAGCTGTTCTTAAAGTGACAGTACTCACTCCCTACGGTCTAACCACCCCAAGAACAATCTCTCCCCATGTCCACCCGGCTACATATATTATTATTATATTATTATAAAGCCCTCAGTGAGATTTTCAGTGCTGGTCAGTTAAAATGTTTCCAAATGTGCTGAGCAATTTTGCTCTGTTAGCCAACTGATTTTGTGGAAGTTGTCTAGAGTTCATTTTGTAATTTTTGTTTCCTAACACATCAGCATTGTTTGGACATGTCTTAACCTTTACATGAAATGCATAGCATGTGCGCTGGCATGTGTATCAAAAGAGATTAATCAAGATCAGTAAATTCTCCAAAAAGAAGAATTGCCCATACACCGCAAATCCAGAAGGAAGGGATTTAAATTGGAACTTGGAACGCTGTAGATTCCTTCCCCGTTCTGCTCGCTGAAGAAGTCGTATATACTCAGTTTTATAGCCACTCTGACAGCTTTGCTTGAACGTATCCTTCCTGCAGTACCCCTGTATGGTTTACACGCTATTTCATGAAGTTGAGAAATGACCACCACGAGCTTTGTGAACAGTGTCTTGGATCCCAGCGGCGCTAAGCATGTGCCTTCAGTCAATTGTACACGTTCACCAGCTGCCATGTATGTAAACAGGAAGCGTGGAACACTCGATGACGGAGTACAGACTGATAAGTCGACGGCAGAGAGACGTTACGGCTCAAACACCCGATTTTGTTTGTTTATTTACTCATTTATTTTTAAAATTTTGACGTTGAACTCTCGAGGAATACACTTTTGAAGGTGCGAAGGACGTATTCCAGTTCCGACCACTGCCTTTTAAAATATCACTGTGGTCCATGGCGTTATAATAAGGACGTGTGGTCCCCAGGGAGTGACTCGTTTTTACCCATATATTTGGGTATTCCAGATATTTTATCAGTTTATTTGACTTTGTCTGGGGGATTCGCTTGAGGATGGGGTGTACCTTTAGCAGAAAGAACATGGTGGCAAGGAAGCGCAGTGAAATGATCGACAGGAATTCGAGAGCTGAAAGAGAAAAATCAGAAAGAGAGGTCGGGGTGCTCCTCCTTGGTAAGCAAAGCGTTCAATTACGGCTTTAATCTCGTAATATTACAACCTTATTCTCAAAATCTCAGACTTTTCCCCTTAATGTGACCCTAGTACTCCTTCCTATGCTCTGCACTTTTGCATGTTGCAAATTTTTTAAACCAGAAGCGGTTAAAGTGGTTAACTTGTTCACAGTAAATGCACTCTCTGCTTGTTTATTTTGTCGCTCTTCAGTACATCAGGTTCAGTATGCCAATCAGTAGGCTACTGTATCACTTTGAATATTATAGTGCAAATTAACACCAGACCACTCTTGTGAGTTTGCTACCTTTTAGGATTAAAAACCATAGAAGGGTGACATTGGTATGACATAAACAATGCAGCTACAACTAATAAAATTAATAATGGGTGTGGTAGATTAACAGTAGGTGTGCGAATGATCAAGCATCGAAAATAGTCAATAGTATTGGTGGTGTCGAGGTGGTGGGGGGCTCCCAAATCAATTCTGCTTATGGGCCCCATAAAGGCTTGGGCCGACCCCGTTCATATCAAATCGTTTATCAGTGGGAGCAACCTCTAACGTTAATCAGTGGTGCTGGCAATGAAAAAACATGGGTTTCAGGGATCAGTAAATGAAATTTGACTGGTTGTCTGTATCCATGTACCATAATTCCACATAGGCTACATAGCCTACTTGAGTTACACATGAAAGAGCCCCTGTCTCCTCTCTCACACTTACCTGACGAGTGAGTTTGTCAAAAGCTGAAGATGCAAATTATGAGGGGAAGAGGAAACAAAAATTAATTGATAAAAATGGAAGTGATGAAAATGATGTGAACTAAAAGATAGGAGAGTAGAAATGGATGTGAAATGAAAAGTGGAGTGATAAATTATCAAGTGATTTGATCACTTTAAAGCTATACACACACACACACACACACACACACATATATATATATATATATATATATATATATATATATATATATATATATATATATATAAAGGAAATGTATACATGTGCAATAAATAGAGGAAAGAAATGTAGAACCATAAAAATATAAGAATAAGACCCAAAATGCACTGTGGTGCATTCTGGGTCAGATAATACAGTGTAAGTGCAGCTGATGAGATGTACCAGTGAGGAGGATAGTGGGGGCGAGGTATCTATTGAGTTAGCAGTCTTGCAACAGAGACACAGATCTCATGGGGGATTGCTGAACCAAAGAAAAAGGCAAAGTCTGTATCGTGGTACAAGCTAGTTATCATAGTGCATTCAAACTATACCATATGTTTTCTTTTATAACATATTAACGAAATTAACATATTAACTTGAGATGTTATTGATTAGTTCATACGTTGAAAGGAAATTTGGGCGGACTATCAGTATGGCTGCAGTTTACTCCCTCCATTACACCACCAAGAGGGTTTTAGAGGTGTCATTATTTGAGGTACAGGCAATTACGCCCGCATTGCATCAAACTGTTGTCTATTCTAACCCCAAACAGTTTAGAGAGGTTTCGGTGGGAAAAGTTAGAACACAGCTGCCTGTCCAGAAGAAAAATGTTGACTGATAGCTCACAGCAGCCTACAGCTCCTGCCAAACTCTGATATACGCAATGCTGCCTGCGGTCTCTGCCGTCTTTCTTAGACCAGAGCTTTGCTCTTTGTCATTCTTCTCTTGTTTGAAAGTTGAGTGCTTCTGTCTTTCCTTCCTGACCCTTGGGGTATGTTGTGTGACATAAGTGCCCATAAAACATGTATGTGACTAACTGTATTGAGTTAAACTGACTTAAACTTCAATATATGGATAGCATCATTTTGATTTAACTTTGTTACAGACATGTAAAGCCCTTTGATACTTAGCTCTAAATAAACTCATATTATTATTACATTGTAGCCCTCAGTGAGATTTTCAGCGCTGGTCAGTTAAAATGTTTCCAAATGTGCTGAGCAATTTTGCTCTGTTAGCCAACTGATTTTGTGGAAGTTGTCTAGAGTTCATTTTGTAATTTTTGTTTCCTAACACATCAGCATTGTTTGGACATGTCTTAACCTTTACATGAAATGCATAGCATGTGCGCTGGCATGTGTATCAAAAGAGATTAATCAAGATCAGTAAATTCTCCAAAAAGAAGAATTGCCCATACACCGCAAATCCAGAAGGAAGGGATTTAAATTGGAACTTGGAACGCTGTAGATTCCTTCCCCGTTCTGCTCGCTGAAGAAGTCGTATATACTCAGTTTTATAGCCACTCTGACAGCTTTGCTTGAGCGTATCCTTCCTGCGGTACCCCTGTATGGTTTACACGCTATTTCATGAAGTTGAGAAATGACCACCACGAGCTTTGTGAACAGTGTCTTGGATCCCAGCGGCGCTAAGCATGTGCCTTCAGTCAATTGTACACGTTCACCAGCTGCCATGTATGTAAATAGGAAGCGTGGAACACTCGATGACGGAGTACAGACTGAGAAGTCGACGGCAGAGAGACGTTACGGCTCAAACACCCGATTTTGTTTGTTTATTTACTCATTTATTTTTAAAATTTTGACGTTGAACTCTCGAGGAATACACTTTTGAAGGTGCGAAAGACGTATTCCAGTTCCGACCACTGCCTTTTAAAATATCACTGTGGTCCATGGCGTTATAATAAGGACGTGTGGTTCCCAGGGAGTGACTCGTTTTTACCCATATATTTGGGTATTCCAGATATTTTATCAGTTTATTTGACTTTCTCTGGGGGATTCGCTTGAGGATGGGGTGGGAAATGTATACATGTGCAATAAATGTGCAATAAATAGAGGAAAGAAATGTAGAACCATAAAAATATAAGAATAAGACCCAAAATGCACTGTGGTGCATTCTGGGTCAGATAATACAGTGTAAGTGCAGCTGATGAGATGTACCAGTGAGGAGGATAGTGGGGGCGAGGTATCTATTGAGTTAGCAGTCTTGCAACAGAGGCACAGATCTCATGGGGGATTGCTGAACCAAAGAAAAAGGCAAAGTCTGTATCATGGTACAAGCTAGTTATCATAGTGCATTCATCATGGTAAGCCTGTTTTATGTTTATTAATTAAGCGTTTATCACACTACTTTGCTTTTTAATCCAACGCCTGTGAATTCTGAGAACGCATCATTCAAGGGACATATTTGTTCATTCATATGTAAGTGGCTCTCTAAACATTGTAATTTGTTTCTCTGATGATAAAGAATTAAGCTTGTGTTCATAAACTGAAACCACTTTCTTTGTTTCCCATTGTCAGGTGCTGATGAGTCAGGAAAGAGTACGATTGCCAAACAGATAAAGTAAAAAGTTCTAATATTACCCCCTTCATTTTTCTCTTTGAACGTACGGCATAAATAATCATTTGTTATCCTGTTACTATCCTGTACTTTGTCTCTGAATTTACTCTGGGATTTCTTTCCCCATTTCCTAGAATTATCTATGGGGGAGGTTACTCAGAAGAGGAGTGTAAACGGTACAAGGCTGTGGTCCACAGTAACACCATCCAATCCATTACCGCCATTATCCGCGCCATGGGCCGACTCGAGATCGAATTTGAAGATGCAGCACGAGCAGTAAGTTATTTAGGGCTAGAAGAATGACACAATCACGATGATGACAATGGTGCTGTTGGGGGTCATGACTGAAGCAATACGACGAATGGCTCCTGTAGCCGTACCGATGAGGGTGATCGCGTTCGTAGTCATAGTAATGCTTACAAATGGCAGTTGAATCCTGATGGTGGAGATGGTGACAAGTAAAGTAATGCCGGCGGTCATTCTGACTGTGCTGTGAACTCTTCCTCTCAGGATGACGCAAGACAGCTGTTTGAAGCGGCCGGCTCAGCGGAGGAGGGCTTTATGTCATCGGAGCTGGCTGGAGTGATTAAACGACTGTGGAGGGATGGCGGGGTTCAGGCCTGCTTCAGCCGCGCCAGAGAGTACCAGCTCAACGACTCAGCGGCATAGTGAGTTCGTCTCTCAGATTTTCTCTCTCTCTCTCCCTCTCTCTCTCTCTCTCTCTCTCTCTCTCTCCCTCCCCTAGCATTTTTTCCTGTTTGTAGCAAATGTTTTAGTAACTGCAAACACTTTCACAAACTTTCAAACACTTATTGAGGAGATGTATACCCACAAGCCACCTCCTTTTACCATGATGTTGACATTTGAGCCTTGACTGAGCTTGTCAAGATTTATCCTGTTCTGCCAAAACCTGCAAAACTTTGACTGGAAAAAGCAAATGCCCTTGACTTCAATAGCTTGAGAGTTTGTGCTACTCTATGCATATCATCAGCGTTTACTTATTGGCAATACATGTTGTGGGAATGAGAGCGTATGGAAACTAACTGAATCTTGCAAGACCGTTTCCGTCTGTGAGTCAGGTCATTACCACAAAAAGCCACTGACATATTTATGGGTAATCTTTCATCTCTCTTTTTGTATCATAGCAGTTACTCAGCTCAGGTCTCAGCCGTTGCTAAGCAGTACCTAATCAACACCCAAACCATATTATTTGCATCTGTCATATTTCATAGGTCTTGCTGCTGTGCTTATCCATGTTCTGCATGGTGCTGGAAGTTTTTTTTATTAGTTAAGGAAATGGCATCGCTGGCTATTGTGTAATTGTTTGAGCGAGATCGGAGTGGGAGAGGAGCATAAGCCACAAGCTTTTTTGGAGAGAGTTACGCTGTCAGATGCTTCACCGTATTAGCACTGGCCAGAGGAACTGAAATGCTATTACAGCAATGGCTTTTGAAGCCAAATTTGCACGTCATTTGCAAAAATAATAATGCACAAGCCAGTCACTGACCACGTTACTGGATTTGTGCAATTTACAAAAAAGATTTACAGACCCAAAACCTTCATTATCTCAAAACTTATTTCGTAGTTAGAGATTGGAATATATGATCGGGACTGGGTGAAGTGACCTGAGAGAGAAGGTTTTGACTAACGTGTTTGTGTCTTTCAGTTACCTGAATGATCTGGACAGGATATCTCAGGCCACCTATATTCCCACCCAGCAGGATGTGCTAAAAGCCCGAGTGGAAACCACAGGCGTCGTTGAGACTAACTTCATAGTCAGGGACTATTATCATTTCAAGTGAGAGTCAAAGAGAAATAGGCCGTATTCCCACTCCAGAGGTCCGAATGTAACAGTGACCCATGGAACTGCTCCTACAACGTGACTGTGAATAGAGGCCCTGATTGTGACGTCTGAAGGGCCGGGGGGGGGGGGTATTTTGATCTCTGTGCTAATGCTCTTGGTTTGCATATGTGTGTATTTCAAGGTTAAATCTACATACTTTATATAGCTCACAGAACCAATGTACATGTAGGGAAACCTTTACTTTGAGTATGTTTAATCTGTATTTGTAGATGTGTCACTCTGGCATTTTGTACATTTTTATAGGATGATTGATGTCACAGGTCAGAGGTCAGAAATGAAGAAGTGGATCCACTGCTTTAACGAGACCACGGCGATTATCTTCTGTGTGGCACTGAGTGACTATGACCAGGTCTCGGGAGAGGATGAGGAGATGGTATTATTTAAAAACACTACAAGTCTGTCATAGTCTATAGACATTTTTATACTCCAGTTACTAAAAGAGTACTCCAAGCTTTGTTTTACAGATCATCCTTTGTTATGTCAAAAGCATTTTGCAATGGTCATATAATAGCAATGAAGGCAAGGGGTTTTTGCTGAGGAAAATCTCTAATACGCATTCGTTGATGAACTCACGAAGAATAAGTAAGACGTGTTTATGCAGACTGATATTTCACAAAGCCGTATTTCCTGGTTTGCTAGATTTGGTGTAATGTCAAAAAGCGGAACTGTCAGGGAGGAGGAAGCCTTAACAGTACTCCTGATGAACTGACTTTTCTCAAGATGTGAATGAAGTTCATCTCACATTCAGCGAGAGATTTATGACACATTTTTTCTCATTTAGATGAAGCAGAATAAAATATACTCAATGTGAACTGAGTACAAAGAATATACCTTTGTGTGAAAAACAACCCTTTTTGTATGAAACTAAAGAATTCATTCAAACCACTTATCTTAAAACATAGGATAATCAAAGGAAAAAAGGGGCGAACATTAAGTTCACCAACAGTGTAACCTTAAAGAACCAGTATGATATTCACCAGCGAATATTATAACCTTGCCATTCTTGTCTCCTCAGAGCCGAATGTATGAAAGCCTGAAATTGTTTGACAGCATCTGCAAGCGACGCGTGGGCTCCCGCACTGTTCTCTTCCTCAACAAGAAAGATCTGTTTGAGGAGAAGATAAAGAAGACCCCACTCACCGTTTGTTTTCCAGAATATGCAGGTAAAAGATTCACAGGGTTGATCCAGACCAACAGACTTACTTTCATTTTCACATATCACCAGAGGGGATTAGGTTGTACCCCTCAGCCGTTTTTTTTTGTTTTCCGATCTCATCTGGGGCCCGAGAGAGAAAACAAAAGATCTCTTTTATGAAGACGAAACGGAGAGGTGAAACCGTTTCTCACAGTGTGGCTCCCCTTTTGACATGATTTGTTCTCGCCTCAATCCCTTGTAAGGTAGGCGTTTCTTCATTTTTTTTGTTTTTTTTTGGCTAGGATCCAACACATACGAGGAGGCTGCAGACTACATCTGGCGTCAGTTTGAGAGCCTGAGTAAGGACCGTGTCGTCCACACCCACTTCACGTGTGCGACGGACACAAAGCACGTGCAGTTTGTCTTTCACGCTGTCACTGATGCTATCACTGCTATTCGCTGCCATTTGCACCTTTGGCTGTAAGATTAGAGAAGCTGGCTTAGGGCCGAAGTTGCCAGTTTCACCCCCCATCCCCCCCCCCACCCCACCTTGGTGGCGGCAGGGAAAAACTGTGGGCGGGGAGAGTGAATGAACAGTTTAGGTGTTGTAACCTGTCAAAGAAATAAAGCTTTATATTAAGTCAGAGAAGGAGAGTTCTGTTTCTGTTGTAGTGTGTTTAAGAGAAGTATGTTTTGAGAATATTCAAAGCATGTATGAAATATTATTGTCAAAGTCTGCTAGAGAACCATGGGAACACGACAGCAAGTTAAACGAACAGGTAAACACAGAATATTGATAACTAATGCCACCACTGTGTGTCTGTGTGTGTTCTCTGCATTTTGGAAATATTTCTAGACTCCTTTTCCTTATTTTGCTAATAAAACACATTTACAATCCACACTGAAGCAGTTTATGTCTTTTTCTTAGTGTTTCACAAGGTTTGTTAAATTCATGGAAATGAAACCTTCTTGAGTATGCTCTCCTTAATGTCTTTCATTTGCAATTTTATATATGTTTCTTATAGGTTGAAGTGACATTGACCTCTTACAAGAAAAAGAGTATCCCAGCAAAAATGTGATGGATGTATGTTTTCACGCTTAGTTTTCTTGGTAAACCACTCTCGCTGTTGCATTACTAGGAAGATGAGAAACTAGAATAACGTATGGTACAAGCCTTTGAAGAATGTTCTATCCTCTTCAGAACCTTTAGCTCCGAACACCCTCATCTCTCTGAACAGGCTGTCACCGTGACCAGACTTAAGACAGATATCTCTGTAGAATGTTATTGTAAACTGATACCGGTAAAACAGAAAGGTTTCGGAAAGCGGTGACTATACAGTTTAATCTGT
The DNA here is from genome assembly GCF_902362185.1 of Chanos chanos. Taxonomy (NCBI): domain Eukaryota; kingdom Metazoa; phylum Chordata; class Actinopteri; order Gonorynchiformes; family Chanidae; genus Chanos; species Chanos chanos. The sequence goes on along the minus strand of NC_044501.1, from coordinate 40,312,417 downwards.
GAAGATAAGCTTCAGCTGCTCCTAAAGCTTTTTTTGTGTCAGGGTGGCCGAGTGGTCTAAGGCGCCAGACTCAAGGCTCTATACCTTACAGCAGATGGGTGTTCTGGTCTCCAAGTGGAGGCGTGGGTTCGAATCCCACTTCTGACATCAGAGTTTTGTCTTCAAATAAATGTAAATGGACAAACCATTTAGAATTCTGCATCACATCAGAGGTTAATCAAATGTTAAACAGTGCATACAGATGTAAATAAACGTCTGTGAACACTTCTGAAATATTCAGATTCAGTGCAAAAAAAAAAAAAAAAACTTCGCAAGTCAAAAACGAATAATTTGATAAGAATGGCTGAAATAGCATTTCTTGTTTCAGCTGTATGAGATGATGTCTGCTTTACTGTGGCTGAGTGAAATACTGGATCAGAAATGAAGTCTAGCTTTACTTCACTTCTTTTCTTCACTTACACTAAACACCTTGTCTTCCTTAAACCGCTAAATACACAGACTTGGTATTAGTCAAAATTATGAAAACCAAAACCTTTGTAACAACCCCGAATGTGACGACTGTCCCATGTATAGGCTGCTCTGTGGCGGTTGCCAAAGCCAAAAGAGAATTTTCCCCACAATTCCTTGGGCACACAGAAAGAATTATGAGTTTTGGGAACACAAGGGAATGTTGCCACTTTTCCTCCTTATCCTTTGACTCATGCAGAGGTAGGCGTGATAAAATTTACTAAAACACAGACAGACCCTTCACGTAAGAACCGGTTGTGACCTATTCCAACAGAAGGGAGTATAGCCTCCTCCTCACCTGTCCTTGGGCTCATTCAAAAGTACGCATGTAACAGCAATGACTCCCCCTACTGGACATAACTGCAATCAGTAGTAGTAGTAAATGGCTTAAAAATAATAAATAAAAATATATATATATTATGTATTGATGTAAAATTGTGTTGATTTAATTAGACATAAAAGGAAACCTTACAAAGGAAGGGGAAAGTGTAATGCAGAGAAGAAAAATATGATTCATCAAGTCTCTTGTGAGTTTACAGATCTTGTCCTTTTTCATCATTATCGTGTATGATAAGCTTGGTAACAAAGAACAATCAGTACCATGTGTCTCTTTAATTGGTAACAATACTGTCACGTTGCTAATGGTAACAAATGATCCTACATTTGTAGTGAAATCTGAATTCCAAAGACTACCTGCAATTCTTTGTGAGTAGACAAAAAAAATCTTAAATTAATGCACACAGCATCTGAACAAATATTAATCTATGAATTGTTACTTTATACTCATCTACTCTACAGATAGACTGAAGATGATAGAGGAGATACAGAGGAACTTTACTGATGAAAACATAGACATGATAAACACACTTAACAGTAAGTGATGCCTCCCTCTACTGGAGAGATTGCTGTTAAATGAAAAAAAAGAAAGAAAAAAGAAAAAAAAAAAGAAAAAAAGACAAACCTGACCAATAAGCATACCCGCAGGTGATGTGTGCAATTATCATCTGCTAGAACAGTGAAGAATTTGAGTCAGCTGATGCTGATGCTGACTCAGACTGCGGAATCTCTTACCATCTTCCGCAGGAAACTGAAAACCCACCTCTTTAGAACCCACCTGTCCCCCAATGCCTAACCTCCCTTTCCTAAAAAAACAAACAAACAAAAAAAAAAAACCCCTTTGTCTTGTATCTGCGTTTGTCAAAGTATTCCAGGGGCGCAATACGAAGGGGCAATTTTACGCTCGGTCTTATTGTGATCTCTGCTCACAAGGTATTAGAAATCTGACTGACTGATGCACTGATTGTAAGTCGCTTTGGTAAAAAGCGTCTGCCAAATAACTAAATTGTAAATTGTAAATTGATACATCCGAATTCACAGCAAGCGCTGTCCTATCATTGACAGTATGCTGTTGTTTGAATGTAAAACAAAACAATACAAACTGAAATGACAACATGCTTTTATAAACTGTAGGATTTGTAGCCTGATTTAATGAACCGTTATATGATGTCATATTTTCTGCTTTCCAGAAATGGACGAAACCCATAAAAGTCTTGCAGGTGAGTCTTTATTTATTTATTTATTTACTTAAAAAGCACTTTAGAAAACAATGAATCTAAACTCAAAAGATCACCTTCTTTTTTCTCTAATATGTATTAAGTCATTTTTTTACAAGGAAACATGAGAGTCCATAAGCAATGACACACTGAAAAATGCCCCCTTATCCCAAAAGTCATCATGAGTGACACACATAACTGACTTATTATTTCCAGTCCCCAAGAATGCATATGCTATGAATGACTTGTCAAAGTACATACTCCATGACACAATGAAAATCCTCAGATCAGTTTAGCTTCATGAAAATTTCAGAAAGGAGATTTTAGACAGCAGGCAGGCATATACCATTAGTTGTACTGCTGCATTGCTTTTTGACCAAGTTTGAGAAACTACAATGTGCTGTTTTATGTGCACATCAAAATGAGAAATGGGGGGGGGGGGGGGGGGGGGTTGAACACATTATATGATACCACCACAAACACTGCCTTTACTGATCAAAGGTTTTTTGGCGGGCATATTAAGCATATATTTTCTCTGTGTATTGTCATGCCACTAATACACCGAAGAAAAGTCATACACAAGACAGAAGAGCTGAGCAGGCATTTTAGTGGGGAAAAGATAAACCGGACACTTGGATACTATATTTGCAAAGACTAAAATAAAAATTGAGCTGTGTTTTTTTTTTTTCTCCTGTACTATTCAGTTGACAATAAAGCTGTATATCTTTTTTGAAGCATACGTTCATCGTTTTATTTTGGAAGTGCATCTCTGATGTCGGTAGTCACCACATTACCACCTATGTCTATGCACAGCCTTATGTAGGGTAAATTCAGCTATATTGGGACAGTTTTTGTAATTCTGTCCCAGTTTACCTGATGTCCCAATATACCTGAATTCACCCTAATATTACGCGGTGTCGTATAGGCTACATTTAAAAAATGTTTTCAGTCATGCGACATTGCTTATAGTTTTCCTCTGGTAGTTGTATAGTTGTGTCGCTTATTTGACATGTTTCCTAGTCCATTGTATTTTCTTTTATAGCCTGAAAGGGCGTGTACATTTGCTGAGAGGTCTAAAGTTGGTCGTCACCACGTTATCGTCTTTATCTATATGTGTGTATATGTTCCAGCGGTCGCCAATAAAACATTTAGAAAGCAAGTAAGTCGCGAGTTCTCCCTGTGGATGATTAATCATCACCCTCCTTGAAACTTTGCAACTATGGCGGCTTTCAGAGGACGGTCGTGTCCTTTGAGAGGAACTTCCAGTGTTTCTGCTCTTTGAGAAACTGATTAACTTTAGTACAGACATCCTTTGCCTCTAAACTCTAGGCTTCAGCACAGTGAAGCAGAGAGAGCAGGAAAACGATGGTTGTGAGTCTTTCTTTTCATTTTCTGTCGCTATTCATTTGGGTATGCTTTTCAAAGTCAGCCACTTACCCACTTTTTCCGTTTTACCGCTGCTCTGACATGTACAGAAATTATGTCAGTTGGGACTAAAGCACATATGAAGTGTAGCATGGAAAATCGGGATCGCTGAGCAGAAAACTGTGGAGATTATGTGTCAGAAAGAAAAAACGTTTTAAAATATGCGTGCATCAGTTTAGCATTTAACACTTGCCATCTTTCATTAAGAAATACGTTCTGTTGGTCTTAAATTCTTTGCCGTCTCTGGACAGTCACAAAGAGGAAGAGAATGTTCCGATAATGTGGGTGTTGGTGCGAATGGTGTGAAGTACGCAGAAGTTGTGTGTGTTGTGAAAACGGTGAAGTTTATAAGTGTTAAATACGTTGAACACTGAATACTGCACAAGCTGTATGTCGAGCCGAAAAATGGAGACAACTATGAATTCATTTAATCTCTCTGCCCAGAAATGTATGAATTTCAAAGTTGGAAATGTTTGGCATTGTATTATACTGACTGTGGTCCTCACTGTTTCAAACAAAAAAGATTTTTCTTCATATTCATTTTATACTCACTGCATTGAATCCCCTCGCCTCCCCAGTGTGATAAAATTCAATATCTTCAGAAAAGCCGCTCCGTACCCACCCTCTCACCCACTTAGCCTGATCCCGTGTCAGTGCTCGAACACACAGACAGACATACAGACAGAGACATGACGAGATATGACAAGAACAGGTGGAAGGACGGACAGGAACTCAACACACAGACAAGACATGATGACACGTGACAAGACCACACTAATAGACGGACAGACCGGCAAACAGACTGACATAACAGGTCATGAAAAAAAAAAAAAAGATAACTTGAATTTAGGATTTTTTTTTTCAGTGGTGTTGTTGGACTTTTAATTCCACACTTCTGCTTGTCTGTTCTCAGGTCAGACCAAACGTTGTGTGGTCAGAGATGAGGCTGGTCTCCTGAAACTGAAGCTTGGTGTGCTGGTCCTTCTCTGGGTCATCTTGGGACCTTCTGTAGCCACATTTAAAGTGCTCAGTGAGTGTATATTTGAAGTAAAATTCTACCTCAAAAAACAATAACTACATGAACAGTTGTCAACACCTATCTCTTTTGCTCAACAAAAACTGTTAGTTATTAAATGCAACATGCCAAGAAAAGATAAAAAAAAAAAATGCTGCATTTCCATATCTCTATGCAACCACAAAGACAAGTAAGGATATTTTACTGCAGTTACCATACGTGCAGATACATTGTTATGACATAACATACATATAAAGACAAGGTCAAACTACTTTGAGATTCTCAGCAGAGACTCAGAGGAGCATACAAGAGCATGAGAGGAGCTGCTAATTTGATATGCTGTATAAACTGTTGTATCTACCAGTTACTTCCTATCACTTATGGTACATATCACAATGTGTTATAGTCATCTCTTTAAGCATCACCCAACACCGACTGGCACCTCTGCTGTTGAGGATGAGCTCCCATACATCTGGGGTTTCTGTCCTGATCTGCCCATCACACCTGCTGTATGTGGTGGAAAAGGACTTCAGAGTGGGTCAGATAGACATTAATAAACATTTATTAAAATGATCTCAAAGGTATTCATTTGATAATGATTACTTTGGTTTGATCAAAGGCAAAATGAATAGCAGTTGTTTTGCATTGCGTCTCAATTCAGACACAACTTCCTCAACCAGTCATGTTGCAATCCATGCTCCATTACCCTTCATATGAACATTTATCGCTGTGATACTTTTCAGAACACTCTTTTCAAGTGGAGTTTTCCATGTTCAGTATTCAAAAGAAGAATAAGAATAGCAAGGGGAAGGTACTACACGCAGGCACATTTATTGTCAAAGACTAAAGAATGAAAACACCAGTTATGATCAGATTGTATATGGGGCAAATCTTGAGTTTGAAACTGTGTCAAAAACAGCAAACTTAATTCAGCAAGAGTCAGGGGGTAATTCAAGTCAACTCTGAGGAGCATTTAACGTAAAGCATATGATTAACATGGTCTAAATTGCACATATCTGCTAATTGGTAGTCAGTATAAAAAATCCAACAATTCAATTTCACCAAGAAAAAAAACATTAGAAATAATTGTGATTCAGCCCATATAACTGATCCAGTCAATATAAACTAATATTCTTTTAACTTATTCAGCTGGTTCATCTGGTCATCCAGTCTGCTCTGTTCTCTGAGTACAGCACAGTCTCCTCACCCTTTGAGTTCACCACAGACAAAGTGCTGATATGTGACGTCACAGACAGAACTGTAAGAGGAAGTTGTAGACTGTACTTAAGCATGAGACACTGGACTGTCCTTGCACTTCTGAGCCATGGAGTCAGAGACGTCACCAGCAGCTGATCTCTATTCTGCTGTTAATTTCAAAAAGAAAACAAAGAAAGAAAGAGTGGAAAAGTCTTCCAATGGTAAGTTCACTTGTCTGTTTTAACTTTATAGAAGAAGGGTATGACTGCTACTCCACAAGACTTAAGCTCTGTTGTATTGAAATGAATCAGCTGATGTGTTTTACTTCATATACAACAAACTGTTGTTTTGATTTAACAAAATAATGCAGAATACCAGGGGTAGTAATAAGTAGGAGATTAGTTCATCTTCATTATAAACTGCTCTGTGTTCTGTGCTGTATAAATCGGTCCCAAAATATATATTACAGCATTTATGAGCATTAGTACTGGTCAAAAGTAGATCTTCATGACAAAAATACCAGTTCATTAACTGTAAGACATAAAAAATTCAACACTGTTTTTGTTCTTTGCCTCCTTTGGTTGTCTGCTACTATAAAACATGGCAGAGCCTTTCAGTAACGGGTGTGGACAGTGTCACATTGGGGTGGAACTGTGTCATTAACAACTTTGGTTCAATTGAGGAACAAAATGAAACCAAACTAGTGCAAGTAACTCCCTCATACGTATTCATTCAGCTGTTAATACAGCACTCTAAGAAACTGCTGTAGAAATACAGCCAAATTCTAACAGAGATGCGCTGTTTTTCCAAAATACCGTGAAATACTGTAAAGTCTGATGCTTTCTCTGAGCCAAAAGCAAGACTGACTGCTAACAGCAGGTTACCCTAAAACTTGATGGAACAATGCAGTGTTTTCTTTTTTACAGTAGTAGAGTAGTGAGCCACATGCAACAACTGACTTTCAATCATTATCTATCCTCCTCTCTAGAAACCAACCAAAAAGTCCATAACATCATACTGAGAAATTAAAATTACATTTGTGAATGTGGTTACCCAGTTTGTGAGATAGGTCTATAACTTATGTTGCGTAAAAGGAGGCTTAACTTTGCGTCTGATTCGCAGCGTGAGCTGACAGATGTGTTCTGAGCAGAGTAGTGGTGTGCAGTTCGCGAACAAGTTGTTCTTTTTGAATGACTCTTTTTAGTGAGTCGTTTGTACCTGTTCACTAGTACAACTGAGTCGTTTTTTGCTTTTTTTTTTATAATTCAGCTGCCCCCAGTCAACTACATGCAATCGGTCGAAAACCTCTGGTATCACCATGCAGTGCGCACGGCAGTGGGCTACTAACAATCAAAGAGCAAGGAAGTGTGGACTAATGCACTCAAAAGAAAGATGTGGTGGTAATGTCCACCTCATAAGAAAACAGACTAGTTACTAAAATGACAAGTGTATATATTTACCCCAGTGAAGCAATTATTTGTAATCTTTTTATTACAAGCAAAAGGATCTGAATCAAGTTAAACTGCTTTGGTGTCTTGACCATCCATAGCTAGGAAGCTCCAGTTTAAAAGCACAAGTTCGAACTCGGTCTGCTGGAGTTCGCAAACCCGACTTTGAAACTTCAAGTTCGAACTCAGACAGCTTAAGTTTAAAAGCACGAGTTCGAATGTAGACAGCTCAAGTTAGACGAACTTAGACGAGTCTACCCGAACTCATGACTTGCATTCAATGGTTCATGCAGCAGAGCAGATGATTCTGCCTGAAGACTTAACTTATGTTCTGGGTCACTCTGTGGAAACTTTTTTTTCAACAATGAAACGATAGTTCTGTGTGTTTGAAAGAAATCAATAAAAAGAGTTTTAAGGACATGAACATTAACCTGATGTGGTGAATAAATATAATATAGTATATATGGGTATTTACAGGAAATATACATTCTACTGTACAGTACTGAAATAACTAAAACAGTACTTCACTGTTGAAAGAAATTCTAGTAGTGACACTGTAAAAACACAGGACAGTGCTGACAACCACAGCTGCCAGTACTTTAGTGTAATTTCACAGGACATTTTCTTAAAGTGAACAGATATCTACATTGTTATGGACTTATGGTTATTTCTATTTGCTCTTTGATCTTTCTTTGAAGCTCAAGAAAGCGATGATGTCACATACTGCGATGTCAGCATTCTCCAGCCATCTCACAGTAAACAGCTGGACAACCCCGATGGTACGTGAGGAGTGTTGTTCTGCTCAGGGCTTATTAAGTGTTGTATCGTTTTCAGATTCCACACACTCATAGCAAACATTGTCGCATTTTTCACAAATCTTAAGCTTTCCTGGTCAGTAGTTTTCAAATCAATTGAATGAGTTAATCCAAGATGCACTGGTGTATGGTAGCTGAAATCAGAGCCGGCCTGACACATAAGTGAACTAAGTGGCTGCATAGGGCCCATGAATTGTCCCACAAGAAAGCTTGATTTTTTTTTTTTTTTTTTTTTTTATATATCAACTGTAATCTTACAAAATCGCAATATTACGTTAATGGACCAGCTAGCCAATACTACTGGTCTAATCAATTCCCGCTGCTTCTGTCAGAGCTGGTGTTATGTTTGTGTACTGTAGCGGGGGTTTACTGCACTTGGATGCAATTACAGTCAGTCAGACTAACGTTACCTCACAGTCCTCTCCTCTGCGTCGATGGAAAAAGCAGCATAAAAGTGATTTCGCAAAATGGACACATCCCTCTGTGTGTCTAAGTCGTTTGATTTTAATTGTACTTGATGTTGTTAATACGGAGTATTAGGGCCATACTGAAGATCAAAGGTTTCGAGAACAAGGTCATAATATTGTGAGAATAATGTTGTAATACTATGACAATAAATTCATAATCTTACAAGAAAAAAGTCATAATGTTACAAGAATAAAGTCGTAATTCTTGGATATGTGTTATTCTAGAGGGGAAATATCAGAAGAACAGCCTGCTACCTGCGTCAAAATGAGGACTGAAACTGTAAATCTGTATTTGCTCAAGAGGAAAAGCCACATTTGTCAAACGTTTAATGATAAGATGATTAAAGTAAGGTTTCCTGTTGACTTAAGGGTGTGGCACTACGTCTGAGACGAACAGCAGTTGCTAGAAGCAGGCTCAGTCTACCATTGACTGTCCCCTTGCCCATTTTGTTGGTTGCTGGTAATATAAAAATTATGTTTTTTTCTCAAAATTTTACAATTTTATACTTGTAATATTATGATTTGTGCTCTTGTAAAAACACGACTCTATTCTCGTAATATTATGAGTTTTTTTCTTGAAATATTATGACTTCATTCTCATGAAATTAAGACTTTATTCTCATAACATTGCGCCTATTTTCTCACTTACGACTTTATTCTCATAATATTATGACCTTATTCTCGAAGTCTCAGAATTTTTTTTTTCCTCATGTGGCCCTAATACTCTATCATAGTTGTTGTGCACTTTTGCACATTGCAAATTTTTTAAGGCTTAAAGCAATTACACTTGCTAACTGGTTTACAGCAAATGCATTGTCTCCTGGTTTAATTTGTTACTTCTCAGTACACCACGTTCAGTATGCCACTTAGTACTGTATCACTTTGAATATTAAAGTGTAAATTAACACCAGACCACTCTTGTCAGTTTGCTACCTTTTAAAATTACAAACCATAGAAGGGTAAAAACATGCCAGGCTGACATTGGTATGATGTAGGCAACACAGCTACAACTAATAAAGTTAATAATGGGTGTGTTAGACTTACAGTCAGCGTGTGAATGATCTAGCATTGACAATAGTCAATAGTATTGGCGGTGCCGAGGTGATGGGGGCCCCCAAATGAAATACTGCTTTGGGCCCCATAAAGGCTTGGGCCAGCCCTGGCTGAAATAACCTCTCTCTTCTTAATGTAAATCGATGGTCATTTGTAGCTTGCGAAAATGTTAATGTTATACATTAAAATTTCCAGAAACAGGATATGGAATCAGATTTTTATTATTTTGACTGTTAGCTCTATGGAGTGCCGTTGAAATGTCCATTGCAATCAAATTTGTTCATAGAGGACGTCCATGCATATAATTCACTTTCAGGAATCGTGTTATTGGGTTTCTACCTTCATATGAGGAAAAATATCACATCAGTCTGCATCCAAATCCAAAATCTGCATTTATATTTTAACCTTTACTTCAGTTGAAGACAACAAGGACCTTACACAACCGAAAGTTGATACTCTCCAGATGAGTCCAGACTATAATCCGCTCTATTTGCACGTGGACTCAATCGAACATATAACAGACTTTGGACCAGGGGCTGGTAAAATAAAGTCCATTTAGGATGCAATCCAACTGATTGCAGACATTTGCGTTCACACATACAGCCCCTCTGATTAGAGCCTAGATTATTTTAGGGTTGCAGTGCATGTGTGAAAGGGGTTAAAAAGAGAGCAACCAAGTACATACAGTGGTGAATGGAGAGAATTGGTTCGAAGAGTAGTTGAAGCAATTTTCCTGCTCTCTGAAAATGTGATGCAAGTTCTGCTATTTCTTAGTTTGAGACCTAAAGCTGTCTCTCTGTGTCAATAAATGGGAAGAATTACCCTGGAAGTTTTGTTCAATGCATAATTATTCCGTAATTGTTCCATTTCTGTTCAGTAATTAATATGACTACTTAATACGCTGAGTTCTCCAAATTGCATTTTCCAGCTTGTGAAAAGGAGGAAGCCATGTACTCAAACATCACAAAAAAAGGTACATGAGAATATTGCAGATAGTCTTTTAGTTTTCTTTACTAGATCTACAAAACTCACATTAGTGGATTTTTCCATTAAAATTTGAAAACACAACTTATATGAATCCATGGCTCATGCACATTCAACATTAATCAGCACGGAAATCCATGTCATTTCTGACATCCAAGTCAAAATGTCTTCATTGTCATTTGTATCTTTCTTTCAAGCTGAAGAAACCAAGAAGAGTACATGCCCTGAAAGCGATGTGGTCCAGCTGAGTGAAAGAAAGCAGCAAAGCTCATTTACTGCTGGTGAGTTGAGTGACCCAGGTAGTGGAGGGGTTTAAGCAATGTCCCAGTTTTCTGAGAGAACGAGGCAAATCATTTTTCCAGCTTCTATCTCTGATCTGTAAATCTCTCTTATGAATGAGAAAGCACAAGGTCCATTTCAAATGTTTTGAAACCACAAGTAATTTTGAACGGAAAATGACTCTGCTATTTTATGGTGAATAAAGTTTTAATTTCACTTTTCCACTTTGAAATTTTCTGATTTCATTCTTTAGCTTTTGAAGATGAAGAGGCCATCTACTCAAACGTCCTAAAACAAGGTAGAGGAGAGTTTGAAAAATTAGCAATTTTCCTAAAGAGGCATCTATAAGTCCTCACTTTGTTCTCTGTGGATGTTCGTGGAAGTAATCTTTCATTTCAGTTTCCCATTATAGCTTTTGAATTTCTGGTAAAGGAGAAAGGAAAATGCCATCCACTGTGTGTTTTCTGATTCATCTCGGTTTTAGCAGATGATCCTGACAATTCCAACCTGCTGGGTGCTGGTGATCTATTGTCCTCTCCTGCCATACATGTCCCATTTGAAACCACACCTGATTCAAAAAAGTCAAACATGGAATCTTCAAGCAAGTCCAAAGACAGCCTACTCTTTTCACTCTGTGTTCTCCTAATGGTCATTGCCATCGCTTTGGGTGTTCTGTGTAAGTAGAAACAAGACAACAATCTATCTGGTAAATGCATTTCCAGCTCATTTTCTTTTGCATCTGCAGGTTTGCTGTACACGACGACGACGATGATGATGATGATGATGATGATGATGATTTCAGAATATTACAATCTGATTTCTTCTCGTTCAGATGGACTGGAGAAGAGGTTCCACAAGGAAACTCATGAGACGTTAGAAAACAACATTACACGTGAGTGAAATAACTTATTAGTGCTTCTGAAAGTTTAAATCCTGAAACATTAAATTTTTTTCGTTGTGGCTCTTTATTCCCCGACTGCACCCAACAGAGCACAGCGTTAATTTTGTAAATTTAAGAGGTGTACAGACAACAGTAGCAGCACACTTCTAAATACAGAAAAAAAAACAGAAATACAACAAAATAAATTAACTGGTACAGTTACTCCACTACAAAGCACACAAGTTTTCTGGGAACATACATCCATGAACAAAATATACTTTTTTTTAAACATTCCTCCGTGAACTCAGTATCAACTTATTAGAAAAGAATCAGAAACTCACTCTCGCCCCGGTGTGCAGCCTGTTCGCTAGCCACTCAACTCTGGAATTAGCACGGCACTCTGTCTCCCCTCTACATTAAACAGGAGCGCATAAAATGAACAAAGCTAACAGAACAAGCCAATATATACAATAAGCAGTAGATGCTTTCTTTCACTAGTACATTCAGTCACCATTTACGCTGCCCGCTGCTTAGGGTTTCCTTCCGCGCGGTGGGGATCTCGCGCAGCCAACCTCTCTAACAGACCTCAGCAACCCTCAGCTCTCTAGTTCTTTCCGCGCTGCTGTGTATGATGCAACACAGGAAGACTGCGCTCTCGCGGGCTTTACTCCGAGCTGTTCTTAAAGTGACAGTACTCACTCCCTACGGTCTAACCACCCCAAGAACAATCTCTCCCCATGTCCACCCGGCTACATATATTATTATTATATTATTATAAAGCCCTCAGTGAGATTTTCAGTGCTGGTCAGTTAAAATGTTTCCAAATGTGCTGAGCAATTTTGCTCTGTTAGCCAACTGATTTTGTGGAAGTTGTCTAGAGTTCATTTTGTAATTTTTGTTTCCTAACACATCAGCATTGTTTGGACATGTCTTAACCTTTACATGAAATGCATAGCATGTGCGCTGGCATGTGTATCAAAAGAGATTAATCAAGATCAGTAAATTCTCCAAAAAGAAGAATTGCCCATACACCGCAAATCCAGAAGGAAGGGATTTAAATTGGAACTTGGAACGCTGTAGATTCCTTCCCCGTTCTGCTCGCTGAAGAAGTCGTATATACTCAGTTTTATAGCCACTCTGACAGCTTTGCTTGAACGTATCCTTCCTGCAGTACCCCTGTATGGTTTACACGCTATTTCATGAAGTTGAGAAATGACCACCACGAGCTTTGTGAACAATGTCTTGGATCCCAGCGGCTTGCCGCTGCTTAGGCGCCAAGCATGTGCCTTCAGTCAATTGTACACGTTCACCAGCTGCCATGTATGTAAACAGGAAGTGTGGAACACTCGATGACGGAGTACAGACTGAGAAGTCGACGGCAGAGAGACGTTACGGCTCAAACACCCGATTTTGTTTGTTTATTTACTCATTTATTTTTAAAATTTTGACGTTGAACTCTCGAGGAATACACTTTTGAAGGTGCGAAGGACGTATTCCAGTTCCGACCACTGCCTTTTAAAATATCACTGTGGTCCATGGCGTTATAATAAGGACGTGTGGTCCCCAGGGAGTGACTCGTTTTTACCCATATATTTGGGTATTCCAGATATTTTATCAGTTTATTTGACTTTCTCTGGGGGATTCGCTTGAGGATGGGGTGGGAAATGTATACATGTGCAATAAATGTGCAATAAATAGAGGAAAGAAATGTAGAACCATAAAAATATAAGAATAAGACCCAAAATGCACTGTGGTGCATTCTGGGTCAGATAATACAGTGTAAGTGCAGCTGATGAGATGTACCAGTGAGGAGGATAGTGGGGGCGAGGTATCTATTGAGTTAGCAGTCTTGCAACAGAGGCACAGATCTCATGGGGGATTGCTGAACCAAAGAAAAAGGCAAAGTCTGTATCGTGGTACAAGCTAATTATCATAGTGCATTCATCATGGTAAGCCTGTTTTATGTTTATTAATTAAGCGTTTATCACACTACTTTGCTTTTTAATCCAACGCCTGTGAATTCTGAGAACGCATCATTCAAGGGACATATTTGTTCATTCATATGTAAGTGGCTCTCTAAACATTGTAATTTGTTTCTCTGATGATAAAGAATTAAGCTTGTGTTCATAAACTGAAACCACTTTCTTTGTTTCCCATTGTCAGGTGCTGATGAGTCAGGAAAGAGTACGATTGCCAAACAGATAAAGTAAAAAGTTCTAATATTACCCCCTTCATTTTTCTCTTTGAACGTACGGCATAACTAATCATTTGTTATCCTGTTACTATCCTGTACTTTGTCTCTGAATTTACTCTGGGATTTCTTTCCCCCTTTCCTAGAATTATCTATGGAGGAGGTTACTCAGAAGAAGAGCGTAAACGGTACAAGGCTGTGGTCCACAGTAACACCATCCAATCCATTACCGCCATTATCCGCGCCATGGGCCGACTCGAGATCGAATTTGAAGATGCAGCACGAGCAGTAAGTTATTTAGGGCTAGAAGAATGACACAATCACGATGATGACAATGGTGGCGTTGGGGGTCATGACTGAAGCAATACGACGAATGGCTCCTGTAGCCGTACCGATGAGGGTGATCGCGTTCGTAGTCATAGTAATGCTTACAAATGGCAGTTGAATCCTGATGGTGGAGATGGTGACAAGTAAAGTAATGCCGGCGGTCATTCTGACTGTGCTGTGAACTCTTCCTCTCAGGATGACACAAGACAGCTGTTTGAAGCGGCCGGCTCAGCGGAGGAGGGCTTTATGTCATCGGAGCTGGCTGGAGTGATTCAGCGACTGTGGAGGGATGGCGGAGTGCAGGCCTGCTTCAGCCGCGCCAGAGAGTACCAGCTCAACGACTCAGCGGCATAGTGAGTTAGTCTCTCAGATTGTCTCTCTCTCTCTCCCTCTCTCTCCCTCTCTCTCTCTCTCTCTCTCTCTCTCTCTCTCTCTCCCTCCCCTAGCATTTTTTCCTGTTTGTAGCAAATGTTTTAGTAACTGCAAACACTTTCACAAACTTTCAAACACTTATTGAGGAGATGTATACCCACAAGCCACCTCCTTTTACCATGATGTTGACATTTGAGCCTTGACTGAGCTTGTCAAGATTTATCCTGTTCTGCCAAAACCTGCAAAACTTTGACTGGAAAAAGCAGATGCCCTTGACTTCAGTAGCTTGAGAGTTTGTGCTACTCTATGCATATCATCAGCGTTTACTTATTGGCAATACATGTTGTGGGAATGAGAGCGTATGGAAACTAACTGAATCTTGCAAGACCGTTTCCATCTGTGAGTCAGGTAATTACCACAAAAAGCCACTGACATATTTATGGGTAATCTTTCATCTCTCTTTTTGTATCATAGCAGTTACTCAGCTCAGGTCTCAGCCGTTGCTAAGCAGTACCTAATCAACACCCAAACCATATTATTTGCATCTGTCATATTTCATAGGTCTTGCTGCTGTGCTTATCCATGTTCTACATGGTGCTGGAAGTTTTTTTTATTAGTTAAGGAAATGGCATCGCTGGCTATTGTGTAATTGTTTGAGTGAGATCGGAGTGGGAGAGGAGCATAAGCCACAAGCTTTTTTGGAGAGAGTTACGCTGTCAGATGCTTCACCGTATTAGCACTGGCCAGAGGAACTGTAATGCTATTACAGCAATGGCTTTTCAAGCCAAATTTACACGTCATTTGCAAAAATAATAATGCACAAGCCAGTCACTGACCACGTTACTGGATTTGTGCAATTTACAAAAAAGATTTGCAGACCCAAAACCTTCATTATGTCAAAACTTATTTCGTAGTTAGAGATTAGAATATATGAGTGGGACTGGGTGAAGTGACCTGAGAGAGAAGGTTTTGACTAACGTGTTTGTGTCTTTCAGTTACCTGAATGATCTGGACAGGATATCTCAGGCCACCTATATTCCCACCCAGCAGGATGTGCTAAAAGCCCGAGTGGAAACCACAGGCGTCGTTGAGACTAACTTCATAGTCAGGGACTATTATCATTTCAAGTGAGAGTCAAAGAGAAATAGGCCGTATTCCCACTCCAGAGGTCCGAATGTAACAGTGACCCATGGAACTGCTCCTACAACGTGACTGTGAATAGAGGCCCTGATTGTGACGTCTGAAGGGCCGGGGGGGGGGGGGGGGGGTATTTTGATCTCTGTGCTAATGCTCTTGGTTTGCATATGTGTGTATTTCAAGGTTAAATCTACATACTTTATATAGCTCACAGAACCAATGTACATGTAGGGAAACCTTTACTTTGAGTATGTTTAATCTGTATTTGTAGATGTGTCACTCTGGCATTTTGTACATTTTTATAGGATGATTGATGTCACAGGTCAGAGGTCAGAAATGAAGAAGTGGATCCACTGCTTTAACGAGACCACGGCGATTATCTTCTGTGTGGCACTGAGTGACTATGACCAGGTCTCGGGAGAGGATGAGGAGATGGTATTATTTAAAAACACTACTAGTCTGTCATAGTCTATAGACATTTTTATACTCCAGTTACTAAAAGAGTACTCCAAGCTTTGTTTTACAGATCATCCTTTGTTATGTCAAAAGCATTTTGCAATGGTCATATAATAGCAATGAAGGCAAGGGGTTTTTGCTGAGGAAAATCTCTAATACGCATTCGTTGATGAACTCACGAAGAATAAGTAAGACGTGTTTATGCAGACTGATATTTCACAAAGCCGTATTTCCTGGTTTGCTAGATTTGGTGTAATGTCAAAAAGCGGAACTGTCAGGGAGGAGGAAGCCTTAACAGTACTCCTGATCAACTGACTTTTCTCAAGATGTGAATGAAGTTCATCTCACATTCAGTGAGAGATTTATGACACATTTTTTCTCATTTAGATGAAGCAGAATAAAATATACTCAATGTGAACTGAGTACAAAGAATATACCTTTGTGTGAAAAACAACCCTTTTTGTATGAAACTAAAGAATTCATTCAAACCACTTATCTTAAAACATAGTATAATCAAAGGAAAAAAGGGGCGAACCTTAAGTTCACCAACGGTGTAACCTTAAAGAACCGGTATGATATCCACCAGCGAATATTATAACCTTGCCATTCTTGTCTCCTCAGAGCCGAATGTACGAAAGCCTGAAATTGTTTGACAGAATCTGCAACCGACGCATGGGCTCCCAGATTCTTCTCTTCCTCAACAAGAAAGATCTGTTTGAAGAGAAGATAAAGAAGACCCCACTCACCGTTTGTTTTCCAGAATATGCAGGTAAAAGATTCACAGGGTTGATCCAGACCAACGGACTTACTTTCATTTTCACATATCACCAGAGGGGATTAGGTTGTACCCCTCAGCCGTTTTTTTTATTTTCCGATCTCATCTGGGGCCCGAGAGAAAAAACAAGTTCGGACAAAAGATCTCTTTTATGAAGATGAAACGGAGAGGTGAAACCGTTTCTCACAGTGTGGCTCCCCTTTTGAAATCATTTGTTCTCGCCTCAATCCCTTGTAAGGTAGGCGTTTGTTTGTTTTTTTGTTTTTTTGGCTAGGATCCAACACGTACGAGGAGGCTGCAGACTACATCCAGCGTCAGTTTGAGAGCCTGAGTAAGAACCGTGACATCTACACCTACTTCACGTGTGCGACGGACACAAAGCACATGCAGTCTGTCTTTAATGCTGTCACTGATGTTGTCCCCCCTTGTAGCGGCTGCAATTTGGACCTTTGTCAATTTTGACCTTGGGCCGAAAGATTAGAGAAGCTGGCTTAGGGCTGAAGTCGCCAGTTTCACACAGCCCCCCCCCCCCCCCCCCCCCCCCCCCCCCCCCCCCCCCCCCCCCCCCCCCCCCCCCTTTGGTGGCGGCAGGGAAAAACTGTGGGCGGGGCGAGTGATGAACAGTTTAGGTGTTGTAACCTGTCAAAGAAAGAAAGCTTTATATTAAGTCAGAGAAGGAGAGTTCTGTTTCTGTTGTAGAGTGTTTAAGAGAAGTATGTAACAAGAGGATGTTTTGAGAACATTCAAAGCATGTATGAAATATTATTGTCAAAGTCTGCTAGAGAACCATGGGAACACGACAGCAAGTTAAACGAACAGGTAAACACAGAATATTGATAACTAATGCCACCACTGTGTGTCTGTGTGTGTTCTCTGCATTTTGGAAATATTTCTAGACTCCTTTTCCTTATTTTGCTAATAAAACACATTTACAATCCACACTGAAGCAGTTTATGTCTTTTTCTTAGTGTTTCACAAGATTTGTTAAATTCATGGTAATGAAACCCTCTTGAGTATGCTCTCCTTAATGTCTTTCATTTGCAGTTTCATATATGTTTCATCTAAGTTGAAGTTACATATTGACCACTTACTCTTTTTCTTGTATCCCAGCAAAAATGTGATGGATGTATGTTTTCACTCTTAGTTTGCTTGGTAAACCACTCTCGCCATTGCATTACTAGGAAGATGAGAAACTAGAATAACGTATGGTACAAGCCTTTGAAGAATGTTCTATCCTCTTCAGAGCCTTTAGCTCCAGGCACCCTCATGTCTCTGAACAGACTGTCACCATGACCAGACTTAAGACAGATATCTCTGTAGAATGTTACTGTAAACTGATACCGGTAGATCCGAAATATACCTAATTCATATTTCTGTCACTCTGTTATTTATGTATTAATTTATTTATTTATTGGCATAATCCTAGGATATTTATAGGATCACTTTCTTGTATTTCTCTACTGTCTATTTGTGAATTAACTGGATAGTTCATTTATTGATTGATTGATCTTGTTGAGACCAATCCTATTGACTAATCTTTAAAAAAAAATCATGTAGAACATGCCGGCTACTTCTTTCCTTCTCTTTATAAATCAATCACCGGTCTGTCTGTTTTAATCGTCCTATAGCGAACCTAAAGAGTACAAACATTACAGACTTACTCTAAGATATAGATACTGATACACTATACTGACTATTAATTTTGATGAATGTCCATTCCTTAAACTTTGGAAAGATTTCTGTTTTAAAATATTGATGGAGAAGGGCAACCCAAGAACAGTTACATTAGGACAGGTCCACAGAAGGTTTCGTAAAGCGGTGACTACATAGTTTAATCTGTAGAGATAAGCTTCAGCTGCTCCTAAAGCTTTCTTTGTGTCAGGGTGGCCGAGTGGTCTAAGGCGCCAGACTCAAGGCTTAATACCATCCAGCAGATAGGTGTTCTGGTCTCCAAGTGGAGGTGTGGGTTCGAATCCCACTTCTGACATCAGAGTCTTATCTTCAAATAAATTTAAATGGACAAACAATTTAGAATTCTGCATCACATCAGAGGTTAATCAAATGTTAAACAGTGCATACAGATGTAAATAAACATCTGTGAACACTTCTGAAATATTCAGATTCAGTGCAAAAAAAAAAAAAAAAAGCTTCGCAAGTCAAAAACGAATAATTTGATAAGAATGGCTGAAGAAGCGTGTCTTGTTTCAGCTGTATGAGATGACGTCTGCTTTACTGTGGCTGAGTGAAATACTGGATCAGAAATGAAGTCTAGGTTTACTTCACTTCTTTTCTTCATTTACACTAAACACCTTGTCTTCCTTAAACCGCTAAATACACAGACTTGGCATTAGTCAAAATTATGAAAACCAAAACCTTTGTAACAACCCCGAATGTGACGACTGTCCCATGTATAGGCTGCTCTGTGGCGGTTGCCAAAGCCAAAAGAGAATTTTCCCCACAATTCCTTGGGCACACAGAAAGAATTATGAGTTTTGGGAACACAAGGGAATGTTGCCACTTTTCCTCCTTATCCTTTGACTCATGCAGAGGTAGGCGTGATAAAATTTACTAAAACACAGACAGACCCTTCACGTAAGAACCGGTTGTGACCTATTCCAACAGAAGGGAGTATAGCCTCCTCCTCACCTGTCCTTGGGCTCATTCAAAAGTACGCATGTAACAGCAATGACTCCCCCTACTGGACATAACTGCAATCAGTAGTAGTAGTAGTAAATGGCTTAAAAATAATAAATAAAAAATATATATATTATGTATTGATGTAAAATTGTGTTGATTTAATTAGACATAAAAGGAAACCTTACAAAGGAAGGGGAAAGTGTAATGCAGAGAAGAAAAATATGATTCATCAAGTCTCTTGTGAGTTTACAGATCTTGTCCTTTTTCATCATTATCGTGTATGATAAGCTTGGTAACAAAGAACAATCAGTACCATGTGTCTCTTTAATTGGTAACAATACTGTCACGTTGCTAATGGTAACAAATGATCCTACATTTGTAGTGAAATCTGAATTCCAAAGACTACCTGCAATTCTTTGTGAGTAGACAAAAAAAATCTTAAATTAATGCACACAGCATCTGAACAAATATTAATCTATGAATTGTTACTTTATACTCATCTACTCTACAGATGCACTGAAGATGATAGAGGAGATACAGAGGAACTTTACTGATGAAAACATAGACATGATAAACACACTTAACAGTAAGTGATGCCTCCCCCTACTGGAGATTGCTGTTAAATGAAAAAAAAGAAAGAAAAAAGAAAAAAAAAAAGACAAACCTGACCAATAAGCATAACAGCAGGTGATGTGTGCAATTATCATCTACTAGAACAGTGAAGAATTTGAGTCAGCTGATGCTGATGCTGACTCAGACTGCGGAATCTCTTACCATCTTCCGCAGGAAACTGAAAACCCACCTCTTTAGAACCCACCTGTCCCCCAATGCCTAACCTCCCTTTCCTAAAAAAACAAACAAACAAACAAAAAAAAACCCTTTGTCTTGTATCTGCGTTTGTCAAAGTATTCCAGGGGCGCAATACGAAGGGGCAATTTTACGCTCGGTCTTATTGTGATCTCTGCTCACAAGGTATTAGAAATCTGACTCTGACTGATGCACTGATTGTAAGTCGCTTTGGTAAAAAGCGTCTGCCAAATAACTAAATTGTAAATTGTAAATTGATACATCCGAATTCACAGCAAGCGCTGTCCTATCATTGACAGTATGCTGTTGTTTGAATGTAAAACAAAACAATACAAACTGAAATGACAACATGCTTTTATAAACTGTAGGATTTGTAGCCTGATTTAATGAACCGTTATATGATGTCATATTTTCTGCTTTCCAGAAATGGACGAAACCCATAAAAGTCTTGCAGGTGAGTCTTTATTTATTTATTTATTTATTTACTTAAAAAGCGCTTTAGAAAACAATGAATCTAAACTCAAAAGATCACCTTCTTTTTTCTCTAATATGTATTAAGTCATTTTTTACAAGGAAACATGAGAGTCCATAAGCAATGACACACTGAAAAATGCCCCCTTATCCCAAAAGGCATCATGAGTGACACACATAACTGACTTATTATTTCCAGTCCCCAAGAATGCATATGCTATGAATGACTTGTCAAAGTACATACTCCATGACACAATGAAAATCCTCAGATCAGTTTAGCTTCATGAAAATTTCAGAAAGGAGATTTTAGACAGCAGGCAGGCATATAAGGTTAGTTGTACTGCTGCATTGTTGTTTGACCAAGTTTGAGAAACTACAATGTGCTGTTTTATGTGCACATCAAAATGAGAAATTACATGATACCACCACAAACACTGCCTTTATTGATCAAAGGTTTTTTGGGGGGCATATTAAGCATATATTTTCTCTGTGTATTGTCATGCCACTAATACACAGAAAAAAGTCATACACAAGACAGAAGAGCTGAGCAGGCACTTTAATGGGGAAAAGATAAACCTGACACTTTAGCAGAATGCTAGCGTTTCACAGGCAAAATAACCTTCCCTGTAAGGAACATGAAAGGACCCTAGTGTTTTTTCACTTCAGTTCTAATATACAATGGATACTGTATTTGCAAAGACTAAAATAAAAATTGAGCTGTTTTTTTTTTTGTTTTGTTTTGTTTTGTTTTTTTTAAGCAGGTGTAAATAATTGTTTCAACCGTTTAGCTTCATTCACTCCTATTTATTGAAGACGCTCTCGTGAGTGCCCTCTAGGTGAATTGCAGCCAACAGCGGTACAGGGGCATTAATAGGAAGTGGACAAACTCCTCATAGAAGGGCTCTGGTATCACTTGGAAACACCGCCTGCTTCAATTCAGTGTTTTCGAAAACATAATCTCCATTTTAAGCCATATCACAAAATACAGTTAGTTGGGCCAACACTTCTGGTACATAGTGAGATCGTTCTTGAAGGTTTTAAATCAATGTACGTATTTCCCACGAATGTTTAAATTCAAATTAACGAAATGTGCGATGCGGCGTTTTATTCGTAGATTCGAACATTGCATCAGTTAAACCGTAGTCATCTCATATACTGTTCAGTTGACAATAAAGCTGTATATCTTTTTTGAAGCGTAAGTTCATCGTTTTATTTTGGAAGTGCATCTCTGATGTCGGTAGTCACCACATTACCACCTATGTCTAAGCACAGCCTTATGTAATATTTAGCGGTGACGTACAGGCGACATTTAAAAATTTGTTTTCAATCATGCGACATTGCTTATAGTTTTCCTCTGGTAGTTGTATAGTTGTGTCGCTTATTTGACATGTTTCCTAGTCCATTGTATTTTCTTTTATAGCCTAAAAGGGCATGCACATTTGCTGAGAGGTCTAAAGTTGGTTGTCACCACGTTATCGTCTATATCTATATGTGTGTATATGTTCCAGCGGTCGCCAATAAACATTTAAAAAGCAAGTAAGTCGCGAGTTCTCCCTCTGTATGATTAATCATCATCCCCCTTGCAACTTCGCAACTATGGCGGCTTTCAGAGGACGGTCGTGTTCTGTTAGAGGAACTTCCAAAGTTTCTGTTCTTTGAGAAACTGATTAACTTTTGTACAGACATCCTTTGCCTCTAAACTCAAGGCTTCAGCACAGTGAAGTAGAGAGAGCAGGAAGACGATGGCTGTGAGTCTTTCTTTTCATTTTCTGTCGCTATTCATTTGGGTATGCTTTTCAAAGTCAGCCACGTACCCACTTGTTCCGTTTTACCGCTGCTCTGACATGTACAGAAATTATGTCAGTTAGGACTAAAGCACACATGAAGTGTAGCATGGAAAATCGGGATCGATGAGCAGAAAACTGTGGAGATTATGTGTCAGAAAAAAAAGTTTTAAAATATGCGTGCATCAGTTTAACATTTAACACTTGCCATCTTTCATTAAGGAATACGTTCTGTTGGTCTTAAATTCTTTGCCGTCTCTGGACAGTCACAAAGAGGAAGAGAATGTTCCGATAATGTGGGTGTTGGTGCGAATGGTGTGAAGTACGCAGAAGTTGTGTGTGTTGTGAAAACGGTGAAGTTTATAAGTGTTAAATACGTTGAACACTGAATACTGCACAAGCTGTATGTCGAGCCGGAAAATGGAGACAACTATGAATTCATTTAATCTCTCTGCCCAGAAATGTATGAATTTCAAACTTGGAAATGTTTGGCATTGGATTATACTGACTGTGGTCCTCACTGTTTCAAATAAAAAATATTTTTCTTCATATTCATTTTATACTCACTGCATTGAATCCCCTCGCCTCCCCAGTGTGATACAATTCAATATCTTCAGTAAAGCCGCTCCGTACCCACCCTCTCACCCACTTAGCCTGATCCCGTGTCAGTGCTCGAACACACAGACAGACATACAGACAGAGACATGACGAGATATGACAAGAACAGGTGGAAGGACGGACAGGAACTCAACACACAGACAAGACATGATGACACGTGACAAGACCACACTAATAGACGGACAGACCGGCAAACAGACTGACATAACAGGTCATGAAAAAAAAAAAAAAAAAAGATAACTTGAATTTAGGATTTTTTTTTTCAGTGGTGTTGTTGGACTTTTAGTTCCACACTTCTGCTTGTCTGTTCTCAGGTCAGACCAAACGTTGTGTGTCAGAGATGAGGCTGGTCGTCTGAAACTGAAGCTTGGTGTGCTGGTTGTTCTCTGTGTCATCTTGGGACCTTTTGTAGTCACATTTAAAGTGCTCAGTGAGTGTATATTAGAAGTAAAATTCTACCTCAAAAAACAATAACTACATGAACAGTTGTCAACACCTATCTCTTTTGCTCAACACAAACTGTTAATTATTAAATACAACATGCCAAGAAAAGATTAAAAAAAAAATGCTGCATTTCCATATCTCTATGCAACCACAAAGACAAGTAAGGATATTTTACTGCAGTTACCATACGTGCAGATACATTGTTATGACATAACATACATATAAAGACAAGGTCAAACTACTTTCAGATTCTCAGCAGAGACTCAGAGGAGCATGCAAGAGCATGAGAGGAGCTACTAATTTGATATGCTGTATAAACTGTTGTATCTACCAGTTACTTCCTATCACTTATGGTACATATCACAATGTGTTATAGTCATTTCTTTAAGCATCACCCAACACCGACTGGCACCTCTGCTGGTGAGGATGAGCTCCCATCTGCATCTGGGGTTTCTGTCCCGATCTGCCCATCACACCTGCTGTATGTGGTGGAAAAGGACTTCAGCGTGGGTCAGATAGACATTAATAAACATTTATTAAAATGATCTCAAAGGTATTCATTTGATAATGATTACTTTGGTTTGATAAAAGGCAAAATGAAAAGCAGTTGTTTTGCATTGCGTCTCAATTCAGACACAACTTCCTCAACCAGTCGTGTTGCAATCCATGCTCCATTACCCTTCATATGAACATTTATCACTGTGATACTTTTCAGAACACTCTTTTCAAGTGGAGTTTTCCATGTTCAGTATTCAAAAGAAGAATAAGAATAGCAAGGGGAAGGTACTACACGCAGGCACATTTATTGTCAAAGACTAAAGAATGAAAACACCAGTTATGATCAGATTGTATATGGGGCAAATCTTGAGTTTGAAACCGTGTCAAAAACAGCAAACTTAATTCAGCAAGGGGTAATTCAAGTCAAATTTGAGGAGCATTTAATGTAAAGCATATGATTAACATGGTCTAAATTACGCATATTTGCTAATTGGTAGTCAGTATAAAAAATCCAACAATCCAATTTCACCAAGAAAAAAACCATTAGAAATAATTGTGATTCAGCCCATATAACTGATCCAGTCAATGTAAACTAATGTTCTTTTAACTTATTCAGCTGGTTCATCTGGTCATCCAGTCTGCTCTGTTCTCTGACTACAGCACGATCTCCTCACCCTTTGAGTTCACCACAGACAAAGTGCTGATATGTGATGTCACAGACAGAACTGTAAGAGGAAGTTGTAGACTGTACTCAAGCATGAGACACTGGGCTGTCCTTGCACTTCTGAGCCATGGAGTCAGAGAGGTCATCAGCAGCTGATCTCTATTCTCCTGTTAATTTCAAAAAGAAAACAAAGAAAGAAAGAGTGGAAAAGTCTTCCAATGGTAAGTTCATTTGTCTGTTCTAACTTTATAGAAGGATATGACTGCTACTCCACAAGACTTAAGCTCTGTTGTATTGAAATGAATCAGCTGATGTGTTTTACTTCATATACAACAAAGTGTTGTTTTGATTTAACAAAATAATGCAGAATACCAGGGGTAGTAACAACTAGGAGATTAGTTCATCTTCATTATAAACTGCTCTGTGTTCTGTGCTGTATAGATCTGTCCCAAAATATATATTACAGTATTTATGAGCATTAGTACTGGTCAAAAGTAGATCTTAATGGCAAAAATACCAGTTCATTAACTGTAAGACATAAAAAATTCATTACTGTTGTTGTTCTTTGCCTCCTTTGGTTGTCTGCTACTATGAAACATGGCAGAGCCTTTCAGTAACGGGTGTGGACAGTGTCACATTGGGGTGGAACTGTGTCATTAACAACTTCGGTTCAGTTGAGGAACAAAATGAAACCAAACTAGTGCAAGAAACTTCCTCATACGTATTCATTCAGCTGTTTTTCCAAAATACCGTGAAATACTGTAAAGTCTGATGCTTTCTCTGAGCCAAAAACAAGACTGACTGCTTACAGCAGGTTACCCTAAAACTTGATGGAGCAATGTAGTATTTTCTTTTTTACAGTAGTAGAGTAGTGAGCTACATGCAACAACTGACTTTCAATCATTATTTATCCTCCTCTCTAGAAACCAACCAAAAAGTCCATAACATCATACTGAGAAATTAAAATTACATTTGTGAATCTGGTTACCCAGTTTGTGAGATAGGCCTATAACTTATGCTGTCTAAAAGGAGGCTTAACTTGGCGTCTCATTTGCAGCGTGAGCTGACAGATGTGTTCTGAGCAGAGTAGTAGTGTGCAGTTCGTGAACAAGTTGTTCTTTTTGAACGACTCTCTTTAGTGAGTCGTTTGTACCGGTTCACCAGTACAACTGAGTCGTTTTTTGCTTTTTTTTTCTAATTCAGCTGCCCCCAGTCAACTGCATGCAATCAGTCAGAAACCTCAGGTATCACCATGCAGTGCACACAGCAGTGAGCTACTAACAATCAAAGAGCAAGGAAGTGTGGACTAATGCACTCAAAAGAAATAGGTGGCAGTAATGTCCACCTCATAAGAAAACAGACTAGTTACTAAAATGACAAGTGTTTACATTTACCCCAGTGAAGCAATTCCTTCTAATCTTTGTATTACAAGCAAAAGGATCTGAATCAAGTTAAACCGCTTTGGTGTCTTGACCATCCATAGCCAGGAAGCTTCAGGTCAAAAGCACAAGTTCGAACTCAGTCTGCTCAAGTTTGCAAACCCGACTTTGAAACCTCCAGTTTGAAATCAGACAGCTTAAGTTTAAAAGCACGAGTTCGAACTTAGACAGCTCAAGTTAGACGAACTTAGACGAGTCTACCCGAATTCATGGCTCAGCTTGCATGCAATGGTTCATGCAACAGAGCAGATGATTCTGCCTGAAGACTTAACTTATGTTCTGGGTCATTCTGTGGAAACTTTTTTTTCAACAATTAAACGATAGTTCTGTGTGTTTGAAAGAAATAAATAAAAAGAGTTTTAAGGACATGTACATTAAACTGATGTGGTGAATAAATATAATATAGTATATATGAGTATTTGCAGGAAATATACATTCTACTGTACAGTACTGAAATAACTAAAACAGTACTTCACTGTTGAAAGAAATTCTAGTAGTGACACTGTAAAAACACAGGACAGTGCTGACAACCACAGCTGCCAGTACTTTAGTGTAATTTCACAGGACATTTTCTTAAAGTGAACAGATATCTACATTGTTATGGACTTATGGATGTTTCTAATTGCTCTTTGATCTTTCTTTGAAGCTCAAGAAAGCGATGATGTCACATACTGCGATGTCAGCATTCTCCAGCCATCTCACAGTAAACAGCTGGACAACCCCGATGGTACGTGAGGAGTGTTGTTCTGTTCAGGGCTTATTAAGTGTTGTATCGTTCTCAGATTCCACACGCTCATAGCAAACATTGTCGCATTTTTCACAAATCTTAAGCTTTCCTGGTCAGTAGTTTTCAAATCAATTGAATGAGTTAATCCAAGATGCACTGGTTTATGGTAGCTGAAATCAGAGCCGGCCTGACACATAAGTGAACTAAGCGGCTGCATAGGGCCCATGAAATGTCCCACAAGAAAGCTTGAATGTTTTGGGGTTTTTTTGATATATATCAACTGTAATCTTACAAAATCGCAATATTACGTTAATGGGCCAGCTAGCCAATACTACTAGTCTAATCAATTCGCTCTGCTTCTGTCAGAGCTGCTGTTACATTGGTGTACTGTAACGGAGGTTTACTGCACTTGGATGCAATCACAGTCAGTCAGACTAACGTTATGTGACAGTCCTCTCCTCTGTGTCGATGGAAAAAGCAGCAATAAAGTGATGTCACAAAAAGGACACATCTCTCTGTGTATCTAAGTCATTTGATTTTAATTGTAGTTGATGTTGTTAATACGGAGTATTAGGGCCATACTGAAGATTAAAGGTTTCGATAATAAAGTCAGAATATTGTGAGAATCATGTTGTAATACTATGACAATAAATTCATAATTTTACAAGAAAAAAGTCATAATGTTACAAGAATAAAGTCGTAATTCTTGGATATGTGTTATTTTAGAGGGGAAATATCAGAAGAACAGCCTGCTACCTGCGTCAAAATGAGGACTGAAACTGTAAATCTGTATTTGCTCAAGAGGCAAAGCCACATTTGTCAAATGTTTAATGATAAGATGATTAAAGTAAGGTTTCCTGTTGACTTAAGGGTGTGGCACTACGTCTGAGACGAACAGCAGTTGCTAGAAGCAGGCTCAGGCTACCATTGACTGTTCCCCTTGCCCATTTTGTTGGTTGCTGGTAATATAAAAATTATGTTTTTTTCTCAAAAATTTTACAATTCTATATTCGTAATGTTATGATTTGTGTTCTTGTAAAAATACGACTCTATTCTGGTAATATTACGATTTTTTTCTTGAAATATTATGACTTTATTCTCATGAAATTACGACTTTATTCTCATAATATTGCGCCTTATTCTCGAAGTCTCAGAATTTTTTTTTCCTCATGTGGCCCTAATGCTCTATCGTAGTTGTGCACTTTTGCACATTGCAAATTTTTTTAAAGCAAAAAGCAATTACACTTGCTAACTGGTTTACAGCAAATGCATTGTCTCCTGGTTTAATTTGTTATTTCTCAGTACACCACGTTCAGTATGCCACTTAGTACTGTATCACTTTGAATATTAAAGTGTAAATTAACACCAGACCACTCTTGTCAGTTTGCTACCTTTTAAAATTATAAACCATAGAAGGGTAAAAACATGCCAGGCTGACATTGGTATGATGTAGGCAACACAGCTACAACTAATAAAGTTAATAATGGGTGTGTTAGACTTACAGTCAGCGTGTGAATGATCCAGCATTGACAATAGTCAATAGTATTGGGGGTGCCGAGGTGATGGGGGCCCCCTAATGAAATACTGCTTTGGGCCCCATAAAGGCTTGGCCGGCCCTGGCTGAAATAACCTCTCTCTTCCTAATGTAAATCGATGGTCATTTGTATCTTGCGAAAATGTTAACGTTATACATTAAAGTTTCCAGAAACAGGATATGGAATCAGATTTTTATTATTTTGACTGTTAGCTTTATGGAGTGCCGTTGAAATGTCCATTGCAATCCAATTTGTGCATAGAGGACGTTCACGCATATAATTCACTTTCAGGAATCGTGTTATTAGGTTTCTACCTTTGTATGAGGAAAAATATCACATCAGTCTGCATCCAAATCCAAAATCTGCATTTATACTTTAACATTTACTTCAGCTGAAGACAACAAGGACCTTACACAACCGAAAGTTGATATTCTCCAGATGAGTCCGGACTATAATCCGCTCTATTTGCACGTGGACTCAATCGAACATATAACAGACTTTGGACTAGGGGGCTGTTAAAATAAAGTCCGTTTAGGATCCGATCCATCTGATTCGGACATTTGCGTTCACACATACAGCCCCTCTGATTAGAGCCTAGATTATTTTCGGGTTGCAGTACATGCGTAAAGGGGGCTAAAGAGAGCAACCAAGTACATACAGTGGTTAGTGGAGAGAACTGGTTAGAAGAATAGAATTTTTTTGCTCTCTGAAAATGTGAGACAAGTTCTGTTATTTCTCAGTTTGAAACCTAAAGTTGTCTCACTGTGTCAAAAAATGGGAAGAATTACCCTGGACGTTTTGTTCAATGCATAATTATTTCATAATTGTTCCATCTGTGTTTAGTAATTAATATGACTACTTAATACGCTGAGTTCTCCTCATTGCATTTTTCAGCTTGTGAAAAGGAGGAAGTCATATACTCAAACATCACAAAAAGAGGTATGTGAGAATATAGCAGATAATCTTTTTTTGTTTAGTTTTCTTCACTAGATCTACAAAACTCACATTAGTGAATTTTTCCATTAACATTTGAAAACACAAATTACATGAATCCATGGCTGATGCACATTCAACATTAATCAGCATGGAAATCCATGTCATTTCTGACATCCAAGTCAAAATGTCTTCATTGTCATTTGTATCTTTCTTTCAAACTAAAGAAACCAAGAACAGTACATGCCCTGAAAGTGATGTGGTCCAGCTGAGTGAAAGAAAGCAGCGAAGGTCATTTGCTGCTGGTGAGTTGAATGACCCAGGTAGTGGATGTCTAGAAAATGTCCCAGTTTTCTGAGAGAATGAGGCAAATGAGTTTTCCAGCTTCTATCTCTGAACTGTAATGCTCTCTCATGAATGAAAAAGCACAGGGTCCATTTCAAACATTTTGAAACCACAAGTAATTTTGAACGAAAAATGACTCTGCTATTTTATGGTGAATAAAGTTTTAATTTCACTTTTCTACTTTGAAATTTTCTGATTTCATTCTTTAGCTTTTGAAGATGAAGAGGCCATCTACTCAAACGTTCTAAAACAAGGTAGAGGAGAGTTTGAAAATTTAACCATTCTCCTAAAGAGGCATCCATTAGTCTTCACTTTGTTCTCTGTGGATGTTTAAAGAATTTTTCATTTTAGATTTCCACCAAAAAGCTTTGAATTTCTGGTAAAGGAGAAAGGAAAATGTGTTTTCTGATTCATCTTGGTTTTGTTAGATGATCCTGGCCATTCCAGCCTTCTGTGTACTGGTGATCTATCATCCTCTACTGGAGCAGATGTCCCATTTGAAACCACCCCTGCATCAAAAAAGTCAAACATGGAATCTTCAAGCAAGTCCAAAGACAGGCTACTGTTTTCAGTCTGTGTTCTCCTAATGGTCACTGCCATCACTTTGGGAGTTCTGTGTGAGCAGAGACAGGACATAAATCTCTGGTTAATGCATTTCCATTTGCGTCTACAGGTTTGTTGTAGAACATTACAGTCTGATTTCTTCTCTTTCAGATGGACTAAGGGAGATGTTCCATAAAGAAACTCATGGGAAGTTAACAAAGGCTCTTACAAGTGAGTGAAAAACTTACTAGTGCTTCTGAAAGTTTAAATCCTGAAACATTAAATCCTGGGTTTTGCTGATCTATGATATAAAATGTTACTTTTTCCTCTTTCGAGGAGAAAGATGTCATAGAGAAAAACTTCACACCTGAAGCATCATTTCTTGACTGTTTTAAGTTCAGTTCCCAATTCCTGCCACTACTATATTTGTAGTTGTAACTGAACCTGAAGTAAGCCTGAAAAAGTTTTGTTTAGGCCCAAAACCAAAGAAACTTTGAAATATTTCCAAAGTTACACTGCCTCTTACAAGAAACTAAGCACATTGTTGAGGGTATTTGACAGTTTAGTGAAGTAATACAAAGCTCAATGATGTTATTAGTGCAATGTCCTATTAAGCAAGGAATGGACTTTGTTGATGCTGTTGTGTCAGTGTAAACCTGATCTGATGTACGTCACTATGGAATATATGAACTTGTTAAACAAACTTAACAGTGAGTTATGGAGTTTAGGAAAACATGATCAATGTTTTTTATAGACTGGACCTAGCTCAGAATATGTAAATCCACTTAAAGCTTTATCTAATCATTTATCAAGAAACCAAATATTATTTCTTTGAAAAAAAAATTAATTATGGCACATTGTTGAAAACAAATTAAAAAAAAAAAATACACACGTGGACTAGACAAACAGCAGACTGGAAAAAAATGTCACTGAACGATGTCAAAATAATGCTACTGGGCATAGTGAAAACATCTTAAAAATCCAAACACATAGTATATCCTTCTTTATGGACACTGGGGAGATTTTGGAACTCTTAAAACTGAATTCCACTGCCAGAATTACAGATCTGGTAAAAAACCTTAACAGTAAGTTTGTTTCCATCTAGCAAACATTACAGTGAATGTTTTATTGTACATAACATTATTCTATTAGCTCTGTGAACTAATTTGCTTTTCACAGTAAACATGAAAAAGTATCATCTGCCACTATATTAATCTTATTTTTCCTCTAATTTCACAACAAAATCCAAGATCTCACAGTAAAATATGAACTTCTGAGCACCATTCACAATGACTCTCTGAGGACTCTTTCCCTCACTAACAAGACTCTCTCAGGTTAGTGTATCTTTGTGAATTTTTCAGAGAATAAATTAAGAATTAGACACTAATTTTATGCTCAAAGATCATTGTAGTATTTGGAAGAATATGAAAATGTGATTTTCCTATGTGTCACACCCTGGTTCTCTTTCTCCCCTTCTGCTGGTCATTTTTGTGTTGTGTTTCTAGTTACCTCCTGGTTCCCTTTGTTTCATCTGTTTGGTTCAGTCATTGCTTGTGCCTGCTGGTTCAGTTTATCTAGTCCTCCTCTGTATAAATACTCCTGTTTTACCCTTGTGTCAGGGTTTGGAATTTTGTCACGAACAGGAAGAGGTTCTGGATGCATGTGCAGATGAGCTCAGTTCATTAGAGCTAAACAGGATTAACAAAAGACCTTTCAGGACTTTCAAGATTCTTGATACAGAGTTCTGGTAAAGACAACACACTGATACAAGGGAAAAGCAGCTATTTATACAAACAGGAGAGAAATAGCTAAATCGAATTTATCTGACCATGCATCCAGCATCACCTCAACTTTGTGAAACTGTTTTATTTTGAAATCAAATTTAGTAAATTTGCATATTGGCATGTTTGATATTTCACGGATTAAACAAATGTTAAAACAATCTTTACAGAGACACTGAGGAGAATGGAGGAGCAAGAAAGGAACTTCACTATGGAAACGGCAAACCTGACAAATGAACTTAACAGTAAGTTACATCTCCAGTGCTTTAAGTATGATGATGGTCAGTACCTTGTGTGTAAAACAAATCCACAGTAATCCCATATTTACGCCCTATGATATCTTTTTTAACATGTTTTTCAAAAGTTCAAACCAAATTTTATGTGAACATCAAGCAGACCTGAGGTGATATATTGTTATTAGTGCAGTGTCCCATAAAGCATAGAATGCATTTTGTTGTTGTAGTTGTTATTGTTGTTGTGTCAATGTAAACCTGATCCTGAAAGGAGAAAGTAAAATGTTTGCCTAACAATGTCAGTTGAGGCTGTCATTTCACTCAGATGGATGTTATTTTGGGTTTAGAGAACAGCTGATAAAAGATACTGTACTTTACAGACACTCAGTACAGGATGGAATGTCATGTCTGATTTGTTTTTATGAAGGGACCCAGCATGATTTGCGTGAAAAAGAAGAAAACTGCAGAGCTATTTCTGACAAAAGACAAGAGCTTGAAAGAGAACTCAATGGTAATCCTCTGTTTTCATCTTAGACTAGAAATGTAAAGCATGATTTCTACATTGTCCAGGGTGCAGCATACATGAAGAAGAACATATGCTTATCAAAACAAAGCAAATTACTCACTTTTAATGACATTTGAATTCATTTTATCAGAAACCTGACACATGTTAAAGAGTCTGGAAACTTACGTCTTGGATGTCTCCATGGATAACATACAGGATATATATATATATATATATATATATATATATATATATATATATATATATATATATATATATATACACACACACACACACACACACACACACATATACATACATACATACATATATAAACATACAGGATTTTGTGCTGTTTTAACAAAAACCTCTTTGAAGAGAAGACAAAGTTAGAGAAAGACCTTGAAGACAAACCTGAGTTACAGAATAAGACAATAATATGTGTAAAGCAGTTAAAGTCTGACTCACATCATGACACACACCTCTGTCTGTTATTAATAATATCTTAAAAAAATGTCTGTGGTAACAATGTGTCTCTGTAATGGGTAGCAGCACTATCATATTACTAATGGTAACAAATAGCAATGAATGTGTAGTGATTGTGAGGAAACTGATTCAGTGACCAGTGAGTTTTGAGTAGACACATCATAGACAGTGTGCATCACACTTAACAGTAACATAAATCCACAGCCCACCTCTCAGAAAACAAATGTAAGTCACTCTGGAAAGAGCATCTGCTAAACTGATTCATTATCTCTAAACTGACTGTTACATGGGACTTTGACCAGCTTTGATCTATTGATATGTTAGACTTGTGGCAGTGTGTTGTCTCAGGACACAAAACTAATGGAGATTATAAAAATAAAGAAAGTTTTGTGTGAGTCACAAAAAATGAGTAAACACATATTTATGCAATGTTACTGTACAGTTCTCTTCTCTACATACTCAGTCACTTTGTGTTCTCTGTGAATTGCTCTCAGAAACTCAAATGGAACTGAAGCAGAAAGAGAAGAACTACACAGATCTGTCTGAATTGAAGACAAAGCTGGATAAAGATCTTGAAGGTGAACCTGAGTTACAAACAGCATGCAGACATATGTTGTCAGTTGAATTGCTACTTGGCATTACTGCAATCAGCAGAAATAGTGGCTGAATGATAAAAGAGAAAAACATGAATATCATTTAGGATGTTTGTACAAACCAGTGAAATTGTTGGTGTGCAATAAATAGACAGATGCACAAATCATACACAAGACAGAGAAGCTTTAAAGGGACTTAACTGTGGAAAATATAAACCTGACAAATTTGCATGAGTGCTGTCTCCCCCTACTGGACATAATTCATATCATATTATGTCGATTTAATCAGAGAGAAATGGAAACATTACAAAGGAATGGGAAAAGTGGAATGCAGAGAAAAAAAACATGACTGAACAACTCTCTGGTGAGTTTACAGAAATTGTCCTTTTTCATCATTATTATAAAAGCCTAACATGTACACCTCCTCTGTCTGTCATTAATGATAACTTAAAGAATCTTTGGTAACAAAGAACAGGCAGAACCATGTACCATGATCCTGAGTTGCAGAGAGTAGACAGGCATATACTGTGGGTTATACTGCTGCATTGCTGTTTTTCTAAGTTTGACAAAGGCAGGTGTACTATTTTTATGTGTCAAAGAGAAGAGTTGAATTTCTGTGAGCCTGATGAATCTCAGCCCATCAAAATGGAAAATGAGTAAAAAACTTCAATGAAAAAGTTCACTTGGTAAAACAAGCTGAGAGACCCCATATTATTAAACTCTTCAGACCTATCATTTAACTGTAGCGCCCTCTTCAGCAATAGGTTGAATGTACACAAGATTTGAGATGTAACATACCTGTAGTCTTGAATACAGGTATTGAATACACATTCAGTACACAGTAGTTTGTATTCTGCCTGCAATGGAGGTTGCTTTTGATAAAAGAATAAACGTAATGTAAATGAAACTCCAGTACAGTCACTCTCTGTTCTCTGTTAATTACTCTCAGAGACTCAGACAAATCTGAATGAAAAAGACGAGATCCTCCAAACTCTTTCCAAACAGAAGACGACGCTGGAGAAAGAGCTTGAAGGTGAACCTCAGTTACAGAACTAACAGAATGATATGAGTAAAACTGTCAAAGTCTGACTCACACCATGTGTGTGCTCCTGTCATGGAAATATAATACTGTAATGAAACTCCTACAGCTGTAAAGAGTGGTTGTGCCGCTGACTGGAAGTACCACAGTGGAAAGTGTTACCACTTCTCCTCTGATGAAAAGAGCTGGACTGAGAGTCGAGATTCCTGTGTTTCTATGGGAGGACATCTGGTCATCATAAACAGTGATGAGGAGCAGGTATGACATCAGTTCCCTTTTGAGGGCTGGTAAATATAATTGCTATTTGTTGTGTGTAAGGGCAGGAGATGTATTTTGGAACTCATCTAAATGTGATATCTGGGATTCTAGTCTTTCTTAAAGCAGGCAAAGCCAACACAGGATGAGGAAGAATACTGGATTGGTCTGACTGACTCTGTGAATGAGACAGACTGGCGCTGGTTGGACAACACACAACTGAATGAGACTCCAAAGTGAGCCATTCCGAATCAAAAACTGAATTTTTTACTGTATTCTCTTCAGACAGTAATTAGTGTAAATTTTATAACTGTGAATTTTTACTATTCAGTTTATTTCAAAGCATACAATTTGACTGCAGTTGTTTTATTTTTTCCTTTATGTTCAGGTACTGGGATGGAAACGAGCCTGATAACTGGACTGGGCACAAGGATGAACATCCTGAAGGAGAAGACTGTGCACGGATGAATCTGTCCTCTAGTCATTACGGATTATCAGATAGTTTTTGCAAGGGAAAAAAATTAAAAAGAGTTTGTGAAGCCATAGCAGTAAAATGAACCAAATGACCAATACAATAATAAAGTAAACAGAACAAACAGTGATTAATTCAGAACTGAAATTGATCAGATCTTAAATGACGGATCTGAGCATCCCTAATTCGAAAATACGAAGTGTTCCAAAATCTGAAGTTTTTTGAGTGCTGACATGACGCCACAAGTGGAAAACTCTACATCTGACCTCACAAGCCCATATGGGGCTCTGATGCTCTGTTGCTGCCAGTTTGTCACCGACCATAAGATTATAATGGAGCTGAAAAATTCTTAACGCCTAGTCGCACCGTAGCCATTGTAACATCGTAGGGCAACGCATTACTCACGTGTTTGTGTTGATGCTGGTCTACACAAATCTACTACACTGCCAGTCATGTAAAAGTATAGCAATACAGTCATGTACAGTCAGTAGGCAACTTGTAGGGGGGATGAGGGGGGATGCCATCCCCCTTCTTAGCAAAAAGACCAAAATGCATCCCCCTCATTAACCTTTCATCAACCTATA
This sequence comes from Chanos chanos, assembly GCF_902362185.1. Classification (NCBI taxonomy): domain Eukaryota; kingdom Metazoa; phylum Chordata; class Actinopteri; order Gonorynchiformes; family Chanidae; genus Chanos; species Chanos chanos. The sequence continues at coordinate 40,276,143 of NC_044501.1, read as the reverse complement.
TACTCTATAGAGTAGTGTTAGTGACCAATGGGCCATTCCCCCTTTGTCCATTGGGCCATCCCCCCTGTTAAAAATTAACAAATCACCTATCGTTTACAGTACATAATACTTGATAATGATAGCAAACAACTATGTTACTGGTTTATGTGTTTACTATGCTGTACTTGTTGTGGTTATTTCAGAGTGTGCTTTTTCTATTTATATGAAAAAAAAAAAGTTTCCTGTAAACAGTATGCTGTGTAACACCAGCAGCAGTCTCATACATCTCATGTTTACCGTGTCTCTGTACAGGTTTGTAGTGTAGGAGCAATAAGCTATACCATATAGACTAGGTACGTAGTAGGCTATACCACCTAGGTTTGTCAAAGTACACACCGTGATGTTCGCACAACGACAAAATCGCCTAATGACCCATTTTTCAGAACGTGTTCCCATTGTTAAGTGACGCATGACTGTTTTCCAAAATCCCTAAGAATCCAAAATCTGGAACACTTCTCATTCCAGGCATTTCAGATAAGAGATACTCAACCTGGAGTTGCTTCCCCAGTTCAGAACAGGGTTTTACCAGACAACAGGTGAAGAACAGACTAAATGAGTGGTGGTGAATTTCATATGCAGCTCAGTTTTGAACTCATTCTTTAATTCTATTCTTGCTATCCCAAGAAACAAATGGCTATGTTAATATATGTTATTGCTGATTGTCAATAATGATAAATATTTCTTCTTTATACAACAAATGTGCAAGTCTTGTTTTCTTGTTAAAAAGGATTTTTATTTTGATTTGGTTTGTTTTGTTTTGTTTTAAGCAAACATATCCAGATATCATGGAAAGGTGTCTTTAAGTTGAAACTGCATTTTTGACAACTTAAAATGTTATGTTTATGTAAAGCTTTGTAAAAAATAAATGAAAAAAAGGTTTAGTTACTTTCACCACTTCAGTGAATCAATAGTCACACCTCTTTCATTTCTCTTAAGCCTAGTTTGTACCTGTCTGCTGTTCATTTAGTCTGGTTTAAGTTTGTACAAATACCCCTGTCCTTTCAGTTACTCTTTGCCAAGTCCTGTTATGATGTCCTTACATCCTGTTCAGACTGACAGTCTGTTACTCTGTAAATTGCTGATAACAGTCTACCTGCCTGTCTAACTCTGTATTGTACATCTTGTCCCTCAGTCCTCGTATCTGCTGTAAGTTTGTCTGTGAGTCCTGTCTTGTGTAAACCTGTCTCTCTCCCTGTATTAATCTCAAAACTTGTCTGCACTCATCTAATGCTTGTAGTACAGTAGGAAGATTTTGCCTGTGCAAATAAGCTCTCAAACCTTTCCTAACAGTTACCTTTAAAAGAAAAACTGGAATGTTATGAAAACATCTTGAGTTTGGTCATCCCAATATTTTTTACAGTGTGTGATTTTCTTACAGTGTGTGTATAACTGCTACTATTTTAATCTATTAATCTCATTTTTTTAAATATATTACGTTGTTCTCTCCATACAAAACCTGTTACTCATGTTACAGAGTTAAAACTGAACTCTTTGGGAATAGTGAATTTCATACACTTAAAGATCAGGGGTCAGTATTAGCTGTTTAGGAGTCTGCTGTGCTGCACTGTACATCTTTAGATCTGTCATTTGTTGTCCTGTTAGAATCCTCACACATTCCCTCAACAAAGCATGTGTACACTTGCGTAGAGGTCACAATAGAGGTAACAATGTTTGTTTGTGTGCCTGTTTGTTTGTGTTAGAAAACTGTTATTTCTTTGTATGAAATAAGTAGTGATCATGCTCTTACTATGTGCAAATAATGATCAAGCAGAAGTTCAGCTAAAGGGTTTTTAAATATTGTTGTGCGTAGAAGTAAAAAGAAGAACATGACCTGAGGCTAAGAAGGCTCAACTAACCGCAGGCTATTGAGAACAGGTTGTGAAATATATGCTCCGCCTAAGAACCGATATAACCACTTTTGAGGGAATAAATACTGTACCCGACTAAGGAGAAACAGTACAACTCACTACTGCAGTACTTGGCTGTATTGTTGGGTGACTTGTCTCCTCGCCGCGAGAATAAACGAACTTGCTTTGACTTCAGAGGATCCGTGTGTCATTTTGTTAAATTACTCAGTTTGTTTGTTTGTTTTCCTCCCAAATGAAGAAAATGTGCTATACGAACTGGGAAGTGTGTTTTTTGGATGAATATTGCGTAAGTTAAACTTGTCATCTCATACACTATTCAGTTGGAGTCATAGCTATATAGTTTTACTTGTCTTAAGACTTGAGTCCGTCGCTTTATTTTGTATGTGCAGGTCTAAGGTTGGTAGTCACCACGTTATCATCTGTGTCTATGGGTATATACGTAACAATTACTTGGCATCGTATGCATTAAAAAATGTTTTTAATTATGCCAACTTTACTGATCGCTTTCATATGCTAGTTGTATTGTTATACTTTATCTTGTAGTTTAATGTGTATTTTTTTTATACGTTTCAGTGTTGAATGCATTTTATTTTAAAGCATCAAAAAGGTCATGTACTTTTGTTGAGAGGTCTGAAGTTGGTAGTCACCACATTATGGTCTGTATCTATATTTGTGTATATGTAGCTGTTAGAGTAATTTATAAAAGCTACTCAGATTCTCCAAAGTCAAGGCAGGTTAGTTTATTCTCACAGCGAGGAGACCAGTCACAAAGCGATACAATCGGGCATCACAGTTGTGAGCAGTCTGTCTTCTTCTAGTTTGCAAGCAGTATTTATAGTATAAAAGCGACTAAAAGATTCTTAGGCGGAGCATATTAAATGCGTACAACATGGTTATTTTCCTGTGACAGCAGTTTTTCTATCTGCTTTCCACATCTTGCGGTTAGCTGACCTTTCATAGCCCAGGTCATGTTCTTATCTTCTACTTAAATGCCCTTTAGTTGAACTTTGTTATAATATTTAACATTTGACACCTCTGCACACGGCGTCTTGCATGTTTTGCACCCTATATCTTATTTTTGCACACAATATGTTTAATTTGGCCGGTTATACTAGGCCTACATGTCTACCATCTGAAGGGTATCCTGTGGTTAGTTCGCTCATCGCTTATCAGTGAAGCACACCTAGTTTCAGTTCTTCATGTGACTCGGTTCAGCGTCCCCAGTTGAACTTTTGCTGAACCCTAATAAAACATGGTCATGGCCCTATTACATACAAAGGAATAACATATTTTTCTGACAGTACAAGCGTTCACCAATAAAACATCAAAAAGCAAGTTACAAGCTCTCCCTGTGTATCATTAATCATCACCCTTGACATTTAGCAACTCAGTATGGTGGTTTTTCAGAGAATGGGCGTGTCCTTTTAGGGGAACTTGTAATATTTCTGCTCTTTGAGGAACTGATAAACATATTTTATGGACATCCCTCGACTCTAAACTCAAGGCTTCAGCACAATGAAGGAGAGAGAGCAGGAAGATGATGCTTGTGAGTCTTTCTTTTAACTTTCTGTCTCTGTTCATTTGGTTATGCTTTTCATGTTTTAGGCATCTACATGTTTCGATACATGTACCGAGATTACCACGTGATATATAGCAGGGAAAATCACTCTGGACTTTGAGATTTAGGAGAGGAACGCTGTGGAGATTAGGTGTCAAAAAATAAACATTTTAAAAAGTGGGTGCATCAGTTCAGTATGTAATACTTGCTATTTTTAATTAAGAAACTCTCAAACTTCAGCTGTGTTTGTCTTAAATTCATCACTCTCTCTGTTTAGTCACAAAGAGGAAGAGAATGTGCAGATATTTTGGGTGTTGGTGCGAATGGTGGCTCAAGAAATGGAGACAACCGACATTTTACAATATGGGTGCATCAGTATAGCATTTAAAGCTTGATATGTTTCATTAAGAAATACATTCCCCCTCCCTCCCTCCCTCACTCACTATCTATCTAAGCCGCTTATGGTAATTAGTGTCCCGTGGGGTGCTGGAGCCTATCCCAGCATTCAGTTGGCAAAAGGTGGAGAAACACCCTGGTCGCCAGTCCATGGCAGAGAAATGCATTTGGCTGGTCTTCATTTCTTTGCTGTCTCTGGTCAGTAACAGAGAGAGGAAGAGAGTGTGCTGATAATTCGGGTGTTGGTGTGAATGGTGCAACGTACACAGAAGTTTTGGGTGTTGGTGTGAAAAGTGTGAGTTTTGAACTTGTGAAATATCTTGAACACTGAAAACTGTACAAGCTTTATGTCTATCAGAAGAAATGGAGACTGTAAAAACATCATTTAAACATTTTGCCCAGAAATGTATGAATTTCAAAGTTGGGAATATTTGGCACTGTATTATACTGACTGTGGTCCGCACTGTTTCACCTCAACAAGATTTTTCTTCATACTCATTTTATGCTTACTGTCTCAACTTTGGCTCACTTATTACCGTAGCAACGCAGAGTCTGATGCTGAACAATGATCTCAAGAATAACAATAGAGGTCAACATCCTTCCACTTTCAGTCAGTCATCTTCACACACAGTGTGTTTGGCTGAATCAGAATATTTATTACCCCCACCTCACCCCACCTCCCACCCCCACTCAACATGGTCTTTATGGGTCTGAAAGTTCTAAAGGAACAGAGAGGTTACTGGGTAAAGATAACATGGTTTCATCTTTTTTTTTTTTCACTGGAGTTGTTGGATTTTTACAGTTCCAATTTACGGCTCCACATTTCTCCTCATCTGTTCTCAGGTCAGACCAAATGCCGTGTGGTCAGAGATGAGGTTGGTCCCCTGAAACTGAAGCTTGGTATACTGGCTCTTCTCTGTCTCATCCTGGGAGCTTTTGTGGTCACTTTTACAGTGCTCTGTGAGTGTATATTGAAAGGAAAACATAGTTTCACAAAATTAGATTTAACTACATAAACGAATGTCAACAACTATCTCTTTTGTACGACACCAACTCTATTTATTCATATAAAACATGCCAAGAGGAGATGAGAATGCTTCATTTCTGTTTGTCTATGTAACCACAAAAATAAGTCTGGACATTTCTACTGCAGTTAACATATATGACAAAATATATGATGACAAGGTCAATCTATTTCAATGAGATTCTCAGTATAGCAGTATGCAAGAGCATGACAGGAACTGTTCATTTTATGTGCAATTCAAAATTGTTATATTTTAGGTATACTACTTTTCTAACCACTACTGATGATGATAATGATGATGATGATGATGATGATGACAGAATATTACAGTCTGATTTTGTCTCTATTAGATATATTACAGGAAAAGTTCCATGAGGAAACTCATGGGAGGATGACAGAAAATCTTACACGTGAGTGAAATAACTTAATAGTGCTTCTGAAAGTTTAAATCCTGAAACATTAAATCCTGGGTTTTGTTCAGCTCAAGACTCTCATTCTGTTTCTGTCTTGAAGTGAAAGTGAAATGACTGCTATATAACACTGGATAGAAATAATCAACAGAAATAATCACAGTTATATTAATGAAACGGTGTATTTACTCCTTTATCTTTATCTGCATCTTTATCTTTAGGAATATAAAGATAAAGAAAAAAAAAAAAAAAAAAAAAATATATATATATATATATATATATATATATATATATATATATAAAAATACCGGTTTCCGGTTTTGAGTTCCACCTTAAAAGTATCATTCCTGAACCGGTTAGAACCAAATGAAATACCGGTTAATAACATTCCATGTAGGGCTGTGTGACATCACAATATGTTTCTTTCGGACGGTACAAAAATGTCTAGTGATAGAGACTATAGATTAAAATATTTATCACTAATGTCACAAAACATCACAAAAACGCATTGCATCACTAACTAGAAGTGCTGTAGTCCAATCTGTCCTTGGGCCAAAATCCACTGTGGCTTCCTGGTTATGAGAAAAACTGTGTGTCTAAGACCAAGATTTTAGAAGGCGCATGGCATAATAGGCCTGTTTACCTCCTCTGTAACAGGAGCAGGAAGGGATCTGAACCCTGTTGTCTTGGTTCAAGGTGAAAACTGAGCTATCCTTGAGGACTGAAAACCCAAAAGCAGAGGCTGGCACAGGAGGACAGTTTAGAGGTTTAATAATGTTCAAGGTCAAAAAAACTGAGAAACAATTCTGAGAATCCCAGGAGATACAAAAATTCGAGGAGACAAAAACCAGTTCTCAAAAGGCACGAAAAAAACAAGGCAAAGGTTTACACAGAGAACCAGTTACAGAAATATACTATACTTTACAGACACTCAGAGCAGGATGGAATGTAATGCCTCTGAATTTTTATGAAGTGACCCAACATGATTTGCATGAAAAAGAAGTCTTTGTCCTTTTTCACCATTGTTGTAAAACCGTAGCATATAGATCTCTGTGTGTTGTAAATGGTACTAATGGTAACAAAGGGAAATATATTTGCAGTGATGGTAAGAGAATTGGTTCAGTTTAATGTGACTTTGATCAACTCATCTGTTAATTGTTACTATACAGTTCTATTCTCTGCATACTCAGTCACTTTGTGTTCTCTGTGAATTGTTCTCAGAAACTCAAATGGAATTGAAAGAGAAAGAGAAGAACTACAGAAATCTCTCTGCATGAGTAAACACTTATTAATAAATGTTTACTGTCGAATTTTCTTCTCTACATACTCAGTCATTTTGTGTTCTGTGTGAATTGCTCTCAGAAACTCAAATGGAACTGATAGAGAGAGAGGGGATCAACAGAAATCTCTCTGCATTGAAGACAAAGCTGGAGAAAGATCTTGAAGGTGAACCTGAGTTACAGACTAAGTGGTGGCTAAGTAATAATAATAATAATAATAACAATGATAATAATAATAATAATAATAATAATAAAGAAGGATGTATTAATATTACATAATGTCTATGTAATCAGAGATAAATGGAATTCTTACAACTGAGCGGGAAAATTGGAATGCAGAGAAGAAAACTTTGACTGACCAACTCTCTGGTGAGTTTACAGATTTTGTCCTTTATCATCATGATTGTCAAACATGTAGATCTCTGTGTGTTGTAAATGATACTAAAGGTAACAAAGGGTAATACATTTGTAGTAATGGTAAGAGAATTGGTTCAGTTTTATGTGACCTTGATCAACTCATCTGTTAATTGTTACTATACAGTTCTATTCTCTGCATACTCAGTCACTTTGTGTTCTCTGTGAATTGTTCTCAGAAACTCAAATGGAATTGAAAGAGAAAGAGAAGAACTACAGAAATCTCTCTGCAGGAGTAAACACTAATTAATAAATGTTTACTCTCGAATTATCTTCTCTACATACTCAGTCATTTTGTGTTCTGTGTGAATTGCTCTCAGAAACTCAAATGGAACTGATAGAGAGAGAGGGGATCAACAGAAATCTCTCTGCATTGAAGACAAAGCTGGAGAAAGATCTTGAAGGTGAACCTGAGTTACAGACTAAGTGGTGGCTAAGTAATAATAATAATAATAATAATAATAATAATAATAATAATAATAATAACAATAACAATAATAATAATAATAATAATAATAATAAAGAAGGATGTATTAATATTACATAGTGTCTATGTAATCAGAGATAAATGGAATTCTTACAACGGAGCGGGAAAATTGGAATGCAGAGAAGAAAACTTTGACTGACCAACTCTCTGGTGAGTTTACAGATTTTGTCCTTTATCACCATGATTGTCCAACATGTAGATCTCTGTGTGTTGTAAATGATACTAAAGGTAACAAAGGGTAATACATTTGTAGTGATGGTAAGAGAATTGGTTCAGTTTTATGTGACCTTGATCAACTGATCTGCTAATATCCCAGACTTCTGACAGTCTGCAGTTTCAGGACCAAAAAAATAATGGAGATTATAAAACTAAAGAAGGGATCAAGTAACAGGAATAAACACTTATTAATAAATTGTTACTGTCGAATTTTCTTCTCTACACACTCAGTCACTTTGTGTTCTGTGTGAATTGTTCTCAGAAACTCAAATGGAATTGAAAGAGAAAGAGGAGACCTACAGAAATCTCTCTGCATTGAAGACAAAGCTGGAGAAAGATCTTGAAGGTGAACCTGAGTTACAGACAATATACTGACATATGCTGAACTGCTTCGCTGAACTTTTCATGAGTGATGTCTATGCCTACTGGATATAAGTGCAATCAGTGGAAGTAGTGCCTAAGTAATAATAATAATAATAATAATAATAATAATAATAATAATAATGATAATAATAATAACGATAATAATAATAACGATAATAATAATAATAATAATAATAATAAAGAAGGATGTATTAATATGACATCGTGTCTATGTAATCAGAGATAAATGGAACTCTTACGATGGAGCGGGAAAAGTGGAATGCAGAGAAGAAAACTTTGACTGACCAAATCTCTGGTGAGTTTACAGATTTTGTCCTTTATCATCATGATTGTCAAACATGTAGATCTCTGTGTGTTGTAAATGATACTAAAGGTAACAAAGGGTAATACATTTGTAGTGATGATGAGACAATTGGTTCAGTTTTATGTGACCTTGATCAACTGATCTGTTAATATCCCAGACTTCTGACAGTCTGCAGTTTCAAGACCCCAAAAAAATGGAGATTATAAAACTAAAGAAGGGATCAAGTAACAGGAATAAACACTTATTAATAAATTGTTACTGTCAAATATTCTTCTCTACACACTCAGTCACTTTGTGTTCTGTGTGAATTGCTCTCAGAAACTCAAATGGAACTGAAAGAGAAAGAGGAGACATACAGAAATCTCTCTGCATTGAAGACAAAGCTGGAGAAAGATCTTGAAGGTGAACCTGAGTTACAGACAATATACTGACATATGCTGTCAAATGAACTGCTTCACTGAACTTTTCATGAGTGATGTCTGTGCCTACTGGATATAAGTGCAATCAGTAGAAGTAGTGCCGAAGTAATGATAATAATAATAATAATAATAATAATAATAATAATAATAAAGAAGGATGTATTAATATTACATAGTGTTTATGTAATCAGAGATAAATGGAATTCTTACAACGGAGCGGGAAAAGTGGAATGCAGAGAAGAAAACTTTGACTGACCAACTCTCTGGTGAGTTTACAGATTTTGTCCTTTATCACCATGATTGTCCAACATGTAGATCTCTGTGTGTTATAAATGATACTAAAGGTAACAAAGGGTAATACATTTGTAGTGATGGTAAGAGAATTGGTTCAGTTTTATGTGACTTTGATCAACTCATCTGTTAATATCCCAGACTTCTGACAGTCTGTGGTTTCAGGACACAAAAATAATGGAGATTATAAAAGTAAAGAAGGGGTCAAACAACAGGAATAAACACTTATTAATAAATTGTCACTGTCAAATTTTCTTCTCTACATATTCAGTCACTTTGTGTTATGTGTGAATTGCTCTCAGAAACTCAAATGGAATTGAAAGACAAAGAGGAGACCTACAGAAATCTCTCTGCATTGAAGACAAAGCTGGAGAAAGATCTTGAAGGTGAACCTGAGTTACAGACAATATACTGTCATATGTTGTCAAATGAACTGCTTCATTGAACTTTTCATGAGTGATGTCTATGCCTACTGGACATAAGTGCAATCAGTAGAAGTAGTACCTAAGTAATAATAACAACAACAACAATAATAATAATTAAAATAATAATAATAATAATAATAATAATAAATAAGAAGGCTGTATTAATATTACATAATGTCTGTGTAATCAGATATAAATGGAATTCTTACAACGGAGCGGGAAAATTGGAATGCAGAGAAGAAAACTTTGACTGATCAACTCTCTGGTGAGTTTACAGATTTTGTCCTTTATCACCATGATTGTCAAACATGTAGATCTCTGTGTGTTGTAAATGATACTAAAGGTAACAAAGGGTAATACATTTGTAGTGATGGTAAGAGAATTGGTTCAGTTTTATGTGACTTTGATCCACTCATCTGTTAATATCTTAGACTTTTGGCAGTCTGTGGTTCCAGGACACAAAAATCATGACAATTATAAAACTAAAGAAGGGGTCAAACAACAGGAGTAAGCACTTATTCATAAAATTTTTGAATTCTCTTCTCTTCTCTACATACTCAGTTACTTTGTGTTCTCTGTGAATTGCTCTCAGAAACTCAAATGGAACTGAAAGAGAAGGTTGTTTGATCAGGTTTGACAAAGTCCAAGGTGCCGTTTTCATGTGTCATAGAGATGGGTTGAATTGCTGTGGGCCTGCGGTCATTAAGGGTGTTTCTACAAATCAGTGGAAATGTTGGTATGCACTAATAGACAGATGTACAAATCATACACAAGGTAGATAAGCTGAAAAGGGACTCCTCTGTGGAAAATATATAACTTACTCATTTACTGAGTGATGTCTCCCCCTACTGGACATATTTGGAATCAGTAGTTGTAGTGGCTTAGTAATAAGATGCTTATGATGCATTAATATCATATTATGTCAATTTAATCAGAGGCAAATGGAAACCTTACAAAGGAACAGAAAAAGTGGAATGCAGAGAAGAAAAACTTGTCTGATCAACTCTCTGGTGAGTTTACAGATCTTGTCCTTTTTCATCATTATTATAAAAGCCTAACGTGTACACCTCCTCTGTCTGTCATTAATGATAACTAAAAGAATCTTTGGTAATAAAAAACAGGCAGAACCATGTACCATGAGCCTGAGTTGCAGACAGTAGACAGGCATATACTGTGGGTTATACTGCTGCATTGCTTTTTTTGACAAAGTTTCACAAAGCCAGATGTGCTATTTTTATGTGTCAAAGAGAAGAGTTGAATTATTGTGGGCCTGATGGATCTCAGCCTATCAGAATGAGAAATGAGTAAAAAACTATCAAATTTTGATGAAAAAGTTCACTTGGTAAAAGAAGCTGAGAGACCCCATGTCATTAAACTCTTCAGTCCTATCATTTAACTCTAGCGCCCTCTTCAGTGCCAGGTTGAATGTACACAAGATTTGAGATGTAACATACCTGCAGTCTTGCATACATTCAGTACACACTAGTTTGTATTCTGCCTGCCATGGAGGTTGCTTTTGATAAAAGAATAAACGTAATGTAAATGACACTCCAGTACAGTCACTCTCTGTTCTCTGTTAATTACTCTCAGAGACTCAGACAAAACTGAATGAAAAAGACAAGATCCTCCAAACTCTTTCCGAAGAGAGGAGGAAGCTGGAGAAAGAGCTTGAAGGTGAATCTCATTTACAGAACTACCAGAATGATATGAGTAAAACTGTCAAAGTCTGACTCACACCATGTCTGTGTTCCTGTGATGGCAATATAATCCTGTAATGAAACTCCTACAGTTCTGAATAATGGTTGTGCTGCTGACTGGAAGTACCACAGTGGAAAGTGCTACTACTTCTCCTCTGATAAAAAGAGCTGGACTGAGAGTCGAGATTCCTGTGTGTCTATGGGGGGACATCTGGTCATCATAAACAGCGATGAGGAGTGGGTATGAAAAAATGACAATATTATAAAAACATATGAAAAACATTAGACATTAGTTCCTTTTTAATGAGGGCTGGTAAATATAATTGCTATTTGTAGTGTGTAAGGGCAGGAGATGTATTTTGGAACTCACCAAAGTGTGATATCTGGGATTCTAGTCTTTCTTAAAGAAGGGAAATCCAACACATGCTACAGAACAATACTGGATTGGTCTGACTGACTATGTGACAGAGGGAGACTGGCGCTGGTTGGACAACACACCACTTATTTCGACTTCAAAGTGAGCCATTAATAGTCAAAAACTGAATTTTTAATTGTATTCACTTCTGACAGTAATTAGCGTAAAATTTATAACTGTGAATTTGTAGTTTTCAGTTCATTTCAGAACCTCTCAGTTGATTGACAGTGTTTTTTCTCTATATTCAGGTACTGGGGTCAAAATGAGCCTGATAACTTGACTGGGAACAATAACGACCGTCCTGAAGGAGAGGACTGTGCAAAGATGGATCTGATCCCTAATCATAGATTATATGACATTGTATGTGAGAGAAAATTAAATTGGATTTGTGAAGCCATAGCAGTAAAATGAACAGAATTACCAAATGGAAAGGACACTCTCATTCATTGATTCCCTGATTCAGGTTGTAAATTAGTTGTTCCCCAATTCAGAACTTAGGGTTTGATCAGAAACCAGGTGAAGAACCGGGGAAATGAGTGGTGGTGAATTTCATATGCAGCTCATTTCACATCTCATGCTTCATTTCTATTCCTGCCGTGCCAGTTAAACTTTCTCTATAGGATATGCTTTCAATAACAGTATCATCAATTTATCCTCACCCTTATTCCTAAAAACCTTTGGCTATGTTAACATTTGTTTTTGGTTATTGTCAGTTATGAGAAATATTTCTTCTCTATGAAAGAAATTTGCAAGTCTTGCTTTAATGTTAGAAAATGTGGAACCACAGACTTCATCTCAAAGTTTTTTCTTTCGATTTGGTTTCTTTTGTTTTGTTTTAAGCAAATATATTCTGATATGTTGGAAAGGTGTTTTTTGGGGGTTTTTTTGCTTGTTTGGTTTTTTTTTGTTTATTTTTTTGTTTAGTTCATTTTTTTAACCTGAAATCATGCTTCTGACAACTTAAAATGCTATGTTTATGTAAGAAACTTGCAGAAAAAACTTTGGTTATTATCAAGATCTCGTCCTCTCCTTCCTCCACTTCTGAGACTCAGCGTTCAGTGTCGCCAGTCTACTGATCACTGGTCTGATCACCGTGATAATCAATAGTCACACCTGATTGTGTTCTCTTAAACCTAGTTTGCACTTGTCTTCTGTTCATAAAGTTTGGTTTGATTTTGTACAAACACCCCTGTTTTTCCAGTTTCTCTATGTCAAGTCTGACTGTGATGTGCGTATATTCTGCTCAGAGTGATCCCTGTTATTCTGTGAATTGCTGATAACAGTCTACACTTTGTACATTCACAAATAAAGCATCAAAAAGCAAGTCACGTGTTCTCACTGGTTATTAATAATCATCACCCTTGACACTTAGCAACTGACTATGGCAGCCTTTCAGAGAATGGGTGTGTCCTTTTAGAGGAACCTCTTATATTTCTGTTCTTTGAGGAACTGATTAACATTTGTACAGACATCCTTCGCCTCTAAACTCAAGACCTCAGCACAATGAGGGAGAGAGAGCAAGAAGACAATGGTTGTGAGCCTTTCTTTTCATTTTCTGTCGCTATTCATTTGGTTATGCCTTTCATGTGTTAGGCATGTACATGTTTTGTTTAACCATTTCTACAGAGATGATGTCACTTGTGACTAAAGCACATGTGATATAGCCTATAGCAGGAAAAATCACTGTGGACTTTGGAATTCAGGAGGGGAAAGCTGTGGACATTATGTATCAGAAAATAGACATTTTAAAAAGTGTGTGCATTGGTTCAGCATGTAGTACCATTTCTCATTAAGAAATACATTCTGTTGGTCTTAAATTCTTTGCTGTCTCTGGTCAGTCACAAAGATGAAGAGAATATTCTGATAATTTGGGTGTTGGTGTGAAAAGTGTGAAGTTTGAGCGTGTTAAATATCTTGAACACTGAACTCAGCACAAAATTCATGTTGAGCTGACGAAATGGAGACAACCATAAAATCATTTAAATGTTTTACCCACAAATGTATGAATTTCAAAGTTGGGAATATTTGGAACTGCATTATACTGACTGTGGTCTGCACTGTTTCACCTCAACAAGATTTTTCTTTATACTCATTGTCTCAAATACGGCTCAGTTATTACCGTAGCAACACATAGTCTGGTGCTGAACACTGATCTCAAGAACAAAAATAGAGGTGAACATCCACCTACTTTCAACCAGTCATCTTCACACACAGTGTGTTTACCTGAATCAGAATATTTACTAGCCAACCTCACCCCACCCTTCATCCCCACTCAACATGGTCTTTATGAGTTTGAAAGCACTAAAGGAATTGAAAGGTTATTGGGGAAAGGTTACATGGTTTCAGTTTTTCACTTTTTTTCACTGGAGTTGTTGGATTTTTAACTCCACATTTCTCCTTATCTGTTCTCAGGTCAGACCAAATGCCGTGTGGTCAGAGAAAAGGTTGGTCTCCTGAAACTGAAGCTTGATGTACTGGCTGTTCTCTGTCTCGTCCTGGGAGCTTTTGTGGTCACCTTTAAAGTGCTCTGTGAGTATATAATAAAATGAAAATACAGCTTCACAAAATAATATTCAACTACCTGAACAACTGTCAACAGCCATCTCTTTTGCACCACGCAAACTATATTTCTTCATATACAGCATACCAAGAGGAGATGTGAATACTGCATTTCTATATCTCTATGCAACCACAAAACAAGTCAGGATATTTCTACTGCAGTTACCATATGTGACAATATATGTAAGATCAAGGTCAATCAACTTAACTGAGACTCTTAGGAGAGACTCAGAGGAGCATGCAAGAGCATGAGAGGAATTGCTAATTTTATGTGCAATTCATGATTAGTTATATTTTAGGTATTGTAGTAGTAATACCACTGTTGCTGCTGATGATGATGATGATCTAACCTCTTAACCCTTTTCCAGATGTACAAAGGTCACATTTCTATGCAGAATACAAGCTTCATCTCAAATCAGGTGAGTGATGAGTGACATGAATTATGAAAATTGCTGTGGATCATGATCCAGTTTAATATGATCCCTGGTTCTAGTAAAGCAGTGGGTCATATCACCAAGCTCTTCTGAAGAGGAATTTCTCAATGAGGAATATAGGGATCCACCCAAATCTAATGTTTTAAAATTACATGTTCAAAACAGGTGTACCATTCTGGGCTTAGTTACACAATTTAAAATGTCAAGTTGTACGTCATACTTACCTGGCAGGGGAGACAACATTATCACAAAGGTAGTTCACCCAGGGTGAGGCTTAACCATTGCACTTGGGCTATGCTGACCTCTGCGAATTCCCCAAATGCGGGAATCTCGACTGCATAGTTTGTGGTAGTAGGGGGCTGCATCATAAACAGTGAGGAGGAGCAGGTATGATATCAGTTCCTTTTTGAGGGCTGGTAAATATAATGATTATTTGTAGTGTGTAAGGGCAGGAGATGTATTTTGGAACTCACCTTGGTGTAATATCTGGGATTCTAGTCTTTCTTAAAGCAGGAAAATCCAACAAATGCTACAGGACTTTGCTGGATTGGTCTGACTGACTCTGTGAAGGAGGGAGACTGGCGCTGGTTGGATAACACACGACTGAATCAGACTCCAAAGTGAGCCATTCGGGATCAAAAAGTGAATTTTTTACTGTATTCACTCCAGTATTCAGTTTATTTCAAAGCATTCAATTTGATTGCAGTTGTTTTTGTTTTTTTTCTTAACGTTTAGGTACTGGTATAGAAACGAGCCTGATAACTGGACTGGGACAAATAACGACCATCTTGATGGAGAAGACTGTGCACACATTAATCTTTCCTCTAGTCATTACGGAATATCGGATGTTTTTTTTTTGAGGGAAAAGAATTAAAAAGAGTTTGTGAAGCCATAGCAGTAAAATTAACCAGATTACCAATACAATAATAAAGCAAACAGAACAAACAGTGTGATTAATTCATTCCCTGATTCAGAACTGAAATTGATCATTTCCCCATCTCAGATGTTAAATGATGGATCTGAGCATCCCTAATTCGATAATCCGAAATCCGAAATGCTCCAAAATCCGAAGTGTTTTCAGCGCCGACATGACACCATAAATGGAAACCTCTATGCCTGACCTCACAAGCCCTGATCTGTTGATGTGCTAGACTTGTGTCAGGATGTGTTCTCGGTACACAAAAATCATGGAGATTATAAAAATAAAGAAGTTTTTGTGGATCGTAATGCACGAGTAAACATTTATTCATGAATTGTTACTGTACATTTCTCTTCTCTACATAGTCACTTTGTGTTCTCTGTTAAATCACTCTCAGAAACTCAAATGAAACTGACTGAGACAGAGGAGACCTACAGAAATCTGTCTAAACCGAAGACAAAGCTGGAGAAAGATCTTGAATGTGAACCTGAGTTACAGACAGTAGGCAGGCATGTTATGTCAGTTGTATTGCTTCATTGTTGTTTGACCAAGTTTGAGAGGGGTTGCATTAGTGCGTGCCTAACCGATCTCACACCCTAAAAATGAGAAATGAGGTTTTGGTGGGACATACACAGCATTACAGCATCCCTGTATTTCCGTACAGCAGAGAGATCATTTAGGGTGTTTCTACAAACCAATGAAAATTTTGGCATGGCCACTCATGGGCAGATGCACAAATCAGACACACAATAGAGGAGATGAAAAAGGACTTGACTTTGGAAAATATAAGCTTGACAAATGAACTTGTCATAAGCGATGTCTCCCCCTACTGGACATAACTGCAATCAGTAGTAGTACATGGCTTAAAAATAATAATACATTTAAAAATATATATTATGTATTGATATAATGTTAATGTTGATTTAATTAGACATAATAGGACACCTTACAAAGGAAGGTGAAAGTGAAATGCAGAGAAGAAAAATATGATTTATCAAGTTTACAGATCTTGTCCTTTTTCATCATTACTGTAGAAGCCTATAGTGTACACCTCCTCTATCTGTCATTAATGATAACTAAATGAGGCTGTGGTGACAATGAACAGGCAGTACCGTCTCTATAATTGGTAACAATACTGTCACGTTGCTAATGGTAACACATGATCCTACATTTGTACTGAAATCTGAATTCCAAAGATTACCTGCAATTCTTTGTGAGTAGACAAAAAATAAATTAATTCTCACAGCATCTGAACAAATATTAATCTATTAATTGTTCCTTTATAGTCATCTACTCTACAGATAGACTGAAGAGGAGATACAGAGGAACTTTACTGATGAAAACATACACATGATAAACAAACTTAACAGTATGTGATGCCTCCCCCTACTGGAGATCGCTGTTAAATGAAAAAAAAAAAAAAGAAATACCTGACCAATAAGCATAACAGTGGGTGGTGTGTGCAATTATTATCTACTAACACAGTGAAGACTTTGAGTCAGCTGATGCTGATACATCCGAATTCACAGCAAGCTCTGTCCTATCATTGACAGTATGCTGTTGTTTGAATGTAAAACAAAGCAATACAAACTGAAATGACAATATGCTGTTATAAACTGTAGGATTTGTTGCCTGATTTAATGAACCGTTATATGATGTCATATTTTCTGCTTTCCAGAAATGGAGGAAACCCATAAAAGTCTCACAGGTGAGTCTTGATTTATTTATTTACTTATTTATTTGTTTACTTATTTACTTAAAAAGCGCTTTAGAAAACAATGAATCTAAACTCAAAAGATCACCTACTTTTTTCTCTAATATGTAATAAGTCATTTTTTACAAGGTAACATGAGAGTCCATGAGCAATGACACACTGAAAAATGCCCCATTATCACAAAAGGCATCATGAGTGACACACATAACTGACTTATTACTTCCAGTCCCCAAGAATGCATATGCTATGAATGACTTGTAAAAGTACATACTCCATGACACAATGAAAGTCTTTTCAGATCAGCTTCATGCAAATTTCAGAAAGGGGATTTTAGATAGCAGGCAGGCATATACTGCTAGTTGTACTGCTATGTTGCTGTTTGACCAAGTTCGACAAGTTTGACAAAGTACGATGTGCTGTTTTTATGTGCACATCAAAATGAGAAATGGGGGGGGGGGGGGGCAGGGGTGTAAATGAATACATTACATGACACCATCACAAACACTGCCTTTACTTATCAAAGGGCATATTAAAGGGTACATTGAGCATATAGTTTCTCTGTGTATTGTCATGCCACTAATACACAGGAAAAAAAAGTCATACACAAGACAAAAGAGCTGAGCAGGCACTTTAATGTGGAAAAGATAAACCGGACACTTTAGCAGAATGCTAGTGTTTCATGGGCAAAATCACCTTCCTTGTAAGAAACATTATTACTGAACTCTTTCCTTTTTGATTATCATGAAAATCTCTGTTGGATTGTCTGTCTACAGCTGCAAGCTTCGCCTCCTTCTCTGGAGAGCCAAACAATGTTAGACAAAAAAAGGTTTTTTGGAGGGCATATTAAGCATATATTTTCTCTGTATATTGTCATGCCACTCATACACAGGAAAAAAAAAGTCATACACAAGACAGAAGAGCTGAGCAGGCACTTTAATGTGGAAAAGATAAACCGGACACTTTAGCAGAATGCTATCTTTTTATGGCAAATCACCTTCCTTGTAAGAAACATGAAAGGACATTGGTGTTTTTTCACTTCAATTGTAATATACAATGGATACTATATTTGCAAAGACTAAAAATTCACAGTTATAAATTTTACACTAATTACTGTCTGGAGTTAATACTTTTTGATCCCGAATGGCTCACTTTGGAGTCTGATTCAGTCGTGTGTTGTCCAACCAGCGCCAGTCTCCCTCCTTCACAGAGTCAGTCAGACCAATCCAATATTCTTCCTTATAATGTGTTGGCTTTGCCTGCTTTAAGAAAGACTAGAATCCCAGATATAACACTTTGGTGAGTTCCAAAATACATCTCCTGCCCTTACACACTACAAATAACAATTATATTTACCAGCCCTCATTAAGGAACTAATGTTTAATGTTCTTAATATTGTTTTTTAATATTGTCATGTTGTCATACCCACTCCTCTTCACTGTTTATGATGACCGGGTGTCCCCCCATAGACACACAGGAATCTCGACTCTCAGTCCAGCTCTTTTCATCAGAGGAGAAGTAGTAGCACTTTCCACTGTGGTACTTCCAGCCAGCGGCACAACCACTCTTTACAACTGTAGGAGTTTTTGTCTTTTTCATTCAGATTTGTCTGTCTCTGAAAGTAATTAACAGAGAACAGAGAGTCTTTGTACTGGAGTTACATTTACATTATGTTTATTCTTAAAGCAGATGTTTTTATCAGAAGCAACCTCTATGGCAGGCAGAATTCAATCTACTGTGTACTGAATGTATGCAAGACTGGAGGTATGTTACATCTCAAATCTTGTGTACAATCAACCTGTTACTGAAGAGGGCACTAGAGTTAAATGATAGTACTGAAGAGTTTCATAACATGGCGTCTCTCAGCTTCTTTTACCAAGTGAACTTTTTCATCAAAATTTGATAGTTTTTTACTCATTTACCATTTGATGGGCTGAGATTCATCAGGCTCAAAGTAATTCAACTCTTCTCTTTGATGCATAAAAATAGCACATCAGGCTTTGTTACACTTAGAAAAACAGCAGTGCAGCAGTACAACTGACAGTATATGCCTGTCTACTGACAGAGGCTGTCTACTGACAGAGGAGGTGTACATGTTCGGCTTTTATAACAATGATGAAAAAGGACAAAATCTTTAAACTCACCAGAGAGTTGATCAGTCATGTTTTTCTTCTCTGCATTCCACTTTTCCCATTGCTTTATAAAGTTTACTGAATAAATGTGTCACTGAATAAATCAACATAATATGATATGAATGCATCAGAAGTTTTTCATTATTAATCTACTACAACTACTGATTACACATATGTCCAGTAGGGGGAGACATCACTCAGTAAATGAGTAAGATTTATATTTTCCACTTTTTGAAGTCCCTTTTCAGCTCCTCTGTCTTGTGTGTGATTTGTACATCTGTCTATTAGTGCATACCCAAATTTTCATTGATGTGTATGAACGCCCTAAATGAGGCCCACAGCAATTCAATCCTTCTCTGTAACACATGAAAATGGCACCTTGGACTTTGTCAAACAACTTTGAGTTTCTGAAAGCAATTCACACAGAACACAAAGTGACTGAGTATGTAGAGAAGTGCATTCTACAGTAAGAGTTTATTAATAAGTGTTTACTCCTGTTATTTGACTCCTTCTTTAGTTTTATAATCTCCATTATTTTTGTGTCCTATTAACAGATATTAACAGATGAGTTGATCAAAGTCACATAAAACTGTACCAATTCCCTTATCATCACCAAAAATGTATTACCCTTTTTACCTTTAGTATCATTAACAACACACAGGGAACTACATGTCTGGCTTTTACCATAATGGTGTACAAGGACAAAATCTGTAAACTCACCAGAGAGTTGATCAGTCAAAGTTTTCTTCTCTGCATTCCACTTCTCCAGTTCCTTTGTAAGAGTTCCATTTATCTCTGATTAAATAGATATTATGTAATATGAATACATCCTTTATTATTGTTATTATTATTATTATTATTATTATTACTTAGCCACTTCTTCTACTGACTGCAGTAATGTCCAGTAGGGAGAGACATCACTCACGAAAAGCTCAATGAAGCAATTCAACTGACATCATATGTCTGCATACTGTTTGTGACTCAGGTTCACCTTCAAGATCTTTCTCCAGCTTTGTCTTCAATTCAGACAGATTTCTGTATGTCTCCTCTTTCTCTTTCAATTCCATTTGAGTTTCTGAGAGTGATTCGCAGAGAACACAAAGTGACTTAGTATGTATAGAAGAGAACTGTACAGGATCAGTGCATTAGGATACGTTTACTTATGTTGTATGACTCAGAAAAATATCCTTCTTTATTTTTATAATCTCTGTTATTTTTGTGTCCTGAGACCACACAATGACACAAGTCTAGCATATCAACAGATTCAAGTCACATAAAACAGTGACTTTAGAGGTAGTGAATCAGTTGAGCAGATGCTCATTCCAGAGTGACCCACATTTGTTTTCTGTCTGAGAAGTGGGCTGTGTATTTTCCCTGCCTTTAAATGTTTTACACCCTGTCTGTGTCTGCTCAAAACTCGCTGGTCACTGAACCAACTTCCTTATGATCACTACACATTTATTACTATTTGTTGCCATTAGTCACATGACAGTACAGCTACTCATTACAGAGACACACTGTTTCCACAGGCATTTTTTAATTTATTAACTTATTTAACACTTTCAAACTTCACACTTTTCACAACACCCAAAACTTCTGCGTACTTCACACCATTCGCATGGCAAGTGTTAAATGCTAAACTGATGCACGCATATTTTAAAAAGTTTTTTTTTTTTTTCTGACACATAATCTGCACAGTTTTCTGCTCATCAATCTCGTTTTTCCATGCTACATTTCACATGTGCTTTAGTCACAACTGACAAGTGGATACGTGCCTGACCTTTGAAAAGCATACCCAAATGAATAGCGACAGAAAAAGAAAAGAAGGACTCACAGCCATCGTCTTCCTGCTCTCTCTGCTTCACTGTGCTGAAGCCTAGAGTTTAGAGGCAAAGGATGTCTGTACAAAAGTTAATCCGTTTCTCAAACAGCAGAAATATTAGAAGTTCCTCTAAAAGGACACGACCGTCCTCTGAAAGCCGCCATAGTTGCAAAGTGTCAAGGGAAGTGATGATTAATCATACACAGGGAGAACTCGCAACTTACTTGCTTTTTAAATGTTTTATTGGCGACCGCTGGAACATATTCACACACACACACACACACACACACACACATATATATATATATATATATATATATATATATATAGATATAGACGATAACGTGGTGACAACCAACTTTGGACCTCTCAGCAAATGTACACGCCCTTTAAGCCTATAAAAGAAAATACAGTGGATTAGGAAATATGTCAAATAAGCTACACAAGTAGCCCATACAACTACAAGAGGAAAAATGTCGCATGATTGAAAACATTTTTTTTAAATGTAGCCTATAGGACACCGCGTACATAAGGCTGTAATCAATGTACATATTTCCCACCAATGTTTAAAATGTGCGATGCGGTCTTTTATTCATAGATTCATCACAAACACTGTTTAATTGACAATAAAGCTGTATATCTTTTTCGAAGCGTAAATTCATCGTTTTATTTTGGAAGTGCATCTCTGATGTCGGTATCACCACATTACCACCGATGTCTATGCACAGCCTTATGTACGCGGTTTTTAAAGGCTACATTTAAAAAAATGTTTTCAATCATGCGACATTTTTCCTCTTGTAGTTGTATACTTGTGTAGCTTATTTGACATATTTCCTAATCCACTCTATTTTCTTTTATAGGCTTAAAGGGCGTGTACATTTGCTGAGAGGTCTAAAGTTGGTCGTTACCACGTTATCGTCTATATATATATATATATATATATATATATATATGTGTGTGTGTGTGTGTGTGTGTGTGTGAATATGTTCCAGCGGTCGCCAATAAAACATTTAAAAAGCAAGTAAGACGCGAGTTCTCCCTGTGTATGATTAATCATCACTCCCCTTGACACTTTGCAACTATGGCGGCTTTCAGAGGACGGTCGTGTCCTTTTAGAGGAACTTTTAATATTTCTGCTGTTTGAGAAACGGATTAACATTTGTACAGACATCCTTTGCCTCTAAACTCTAGGCTTCAGCACAGTGAAGCAGAGAGAGCAGGAAGACGATGGCTGTGAGTCTTTCTTTTCTTTTTCTGTCGCTATTAATTTTCGTATGCTTTTCAAAGGTCAGCCACGTATCCACTTGTCAGTTGTGACTAAAGCACATGTGAAATGTAGCATGGAAAATCGAGATTGATGAGCAGAAAACTGTGCAGATTATGTGTCAGAAAAAAAACAAAAAAACTTTTTAAAATATGCGTGCATCAGTTTAGCATTTAACACTTGCCATGCGAATGGTGTGAAGTACGCAGAAGTTTTGGGTGTTGTTGTGAAAACTGTGAAATTTGAAAGTGTTAAATGAGTTGAACACTGAATACTGCACAAGCTGTATGTGGAGCTGAAAAATGGAAATAACTACGAATTCATTTAATCTCTCTGCCCAGAAATGTATGAATTTCAATCTTTGAAATGTTTGGCGTTGTATTATACTGAGCGTGGTCCTCGCTGCTTCAAATGAAAAAGATTTTTCTTTATACTCATTTTATACTCACTGCATTGAATCCCCTCGACTCCCCAATGTGGTCTTTATGGATCTGAATGTACTAAGGAAGTGGAAAGGTTTTCGGGAAAAGATAACTTGGATTTTTTTATAGACCTAAAAAATGCTGCATTTTCATATATTTATGCAACCACAAAGACAAGTCAGGATATTTTACTGCAGTTACCATACGTGAAGCTACATACAAGGACAAGGTCAAACTACTTTGAGATCCTCAGCAGAGACTCAGAGGAGCATGCAAGAGCATGAGCTGCTAATTTGATATGCTGTATAAACTGTTATATCTACCAGTTAATTCCTATCTTTTATGGTACATATCACAGTGTGTTATAGTCATTTCTTTAAGCATCACTCAACACTGACTGGCACCTCTGCTGGTGAGGATGAGCTCCCATCTACATCTGGGGTTTCTGTCCTGATCTGCCCATCACACCTGCTGTATGTGGTGGAAAAGGACTTCAGCGTGGGTCAGATAGACATTAATAAACATTTATTAAAATGATCTCAAAGGTATTCATTTGATAATGATTACTTTGGTTTGATAAAAGGCAAAATGAAAAGCAGTTGTTTTGCGTTGTTACAATGGAAAATTCATTTCTGTTGTCTAGCGTCTCAACTCAGACACAACTTCCTCAACCAGTCATGTTGCAACCCATGCTCCATTACCCTTCATATGAACATTTCATCGCTGTGATACTTTTCAGAACACTCTTTTCAAGTGGAGTTTTCCATGTTCAGTATTCAAAAAAAGAATAAGAATAGTAAGGGGAGATACTACAAGCAGGCATATTTATTGTCAAAGACTGAAGAATGAAAACACCAGCTATGATTAGATTGTATATAGGGCAAATCTTGAGTTTGAAACCGTATCAAAAACAACAAACTTAACTAAGCAAGAGAGAGGGGGTAATTCAAGTCAAATTTGAGGAGCATTTAATGTAAAGCATATGATTAACATGGCCTAAATTACACATATCCGCTGATCGGTAGTCAGTATGAAAAATCCAAGAATTCAGTTTCACCAAGAAAAAAACCCATTAGAAATCATTGTGATTCAGCCCATATAACTGATCCAGTCAATGTAAACTAATGTTCTTTTAACTTATTCAGCTGTTTCATCTGGTCATCCAGTCTGCTCTGTTCTCTGAGTACAGCATGGTCTCCTCACCCTTTGAGTTCACCACAGACAAAGTGCTGATATGTGACATCACAGACAGAACTGTAAGAGGAAGTTGTAGACTGTACTTAAGCATGAGACACTGGGGTGTCCTTGCACTTCTGAGCCATGGAGTCAGAGAAGTCACCAGCAGTTGATCTCTATGCTCCTGTTAATTTCAAAAAGAAAACAAAGAAAGAAAGAGTGGAAAAGTCTTCCAATGGTAAGTTCACTGGTCTGTTTTAACTTTATAGAAGAAGGATATGACTGCTACTCCACAAGACTTAAGCTCTGTTGTATTGAAATGAATCAGCTGATGTGTTTTACTTCATATACAACAAACTGTTGTTTTGATTTAACAAAATAATGCAGAATACCAGGGGTAGTAATAAGTAGGAGATTAGTTCATCTTCATTATAAACTGCTCTGTGTTCTGTGCTGTATAAATCGGTCCCAAAATATATATTACAGCATTTATGAGCATTAGTACTGGTCAAAAGTAGATCTTCATGACAAAAATACCAGTTCATTAACCGTAAGACATAAAAAATTCAACACTGTTTTTGTTCTTTGCCTCCTTTGGTTGTCTGCTACTATAAAACATGGCAGAGCCTTTCAGTAACGGGTGTGGACAGTGTCACATTGGGGTGGAACTGTGTCATTAACAACTTTGGTTCAGTTGAGGAGCAAAATGACACCAAACTAGTGCAAGAAACTCCCTCATACATATTCATTCAGCTGTTAATACAGCACTCTAAGAAACTGTAAAAATACAGCCAAATTCGAACAGAGATGCACTGTTTTTACAAAATGCCGTGAAATACTGTAGAGTCTGATACTTTCTCTGAGCCAAAAACAAGACTGACTGCTAACAGCAGGTTACCATAAAACTTGATGGAGCAATGCAGTATTTTCCTTTTACAGTAGTAGAGTAGTGAGCCACATGCAAGAACTGACTTTCAATCATCATGTATCCTCCTCTCTAGAAACCAACAAAAAAGTCCATAACATAATACTGAGAAATTAAAATTACGTTTGTGAATCGGGTTACCCAATTTGTGAGATAGGCCTATAACTTATGCTGCTTAAAAGGAGGCTTAACTTGGCGTCTGATTTGCAGCGTGAGCTGACAGATGTGTTCTGAGCAGAGTAGTGGTGTGCAGTTCGCAAAAAAGTCATTGACTCTTTTTAGTGAGTCATTTGTACTGGTTCACCAGTACAACTGAGTCATTTTTTGCTTTTTGTTTGTAATTCAGCTGCCCCCAGTCAACTGCATGCAATCGGTCGGAAACCTCTGGTATCACTATGCAGTGTGCAAGGCAGTGGGCTACTAACAATCAAAGAGCAAGGAAGTGTGGACTAATGCACTCAAAAGAAAGAGGTGGCGGTAATGTCCACCTCATAAGAAAACAGACTAGTTACTAAAATGTCAAGTGTTTATATTTACCCCAGTGAAGCAATTATTTTTAATCTTTTTATTACAAGCAAAAGGATCTGAATCAAGTTAAACCGCTTTGGTGTCTTGACCATCCATAGCCAGGAAGCTCCAGGTCAAAAGCATAAGTTCGAACTCAGCCTGCTCGAGTTTGCAAACCCGATTTTGAAAACTCGAGTTCGAACTCAGACAGCTTAAGTTTGAAAGCACGAGTTCGAACTTAGACAGCTCAAGTTCGAGAGCTCGAATTCGACTGTTCATGCAGTTGACCAGTCTCCCCGAACTCATGGCTCAGCTCGCGTTCGATGGTTCATGCAGCAGAGCAGATGATTCTATCTGAAGACTTAACTTATGTTCTGGGTCACTCTGTCGAAACTTTTTTTTCAACAATTAAACGATAACACTGTGTTTGAAAGAGATAAATAAAAAGAGTTTTAGGGACATGTATGTTAAACTGATGTGGTGAATAAATATAGTATAGTATATATGAGTATTTACAGAAAATATACATTCTACAGTACAGTACTGTAATAACTAAAACAGTACTTCACTGTTGAAACAAATTCTGGTAGTGACACTGTAAAAACACAGAACAGTGCTGACAACCACAACTGCCAGTACTTTAGTGTAATTTCACAGGACATTTTCTTAGAGTGAACAGATATCTATGTTGTTACGGACTTAGGATGTTTCTATTTGCTCTTTGATCTTTCTTTGAAGCTCAAGAAAGCGATGATGTCCCATACTGTGAAGTCAGCATTCTCCAGTCATCTCACAGTAAACAGCTGGACAACTCCAATGGTAAGTGAGGAATTTTGTTTTGTTCAGGGCTTATTAAGTGCTGCCTCGTTTTCAGATTCCACATGCTCATAGCAAACATTGTCACATTTTTCACAAATCTTAAACTTTCCTGGTCAGTAGTTTTCGAATCAATTGAATGAGGTAATCCAAGATGCACTGGTGTATGATAGCTGAAATCAGAGCCGGCCTGACACATAAGTGAACTAAGCGGCTGCATAGGGCCCATGAAATGTCCCACAAGAAAGCTTGAATGTTTTTTGTGATATATCAACTGTAATCTTACAAAAATGCAATATTACATTAATGGGCCAGCTAGCCAATACTACTGGTCTAATCAATTCCCGCTGCTTCTGTCAGGACTGGTGTTACATTCGTGTACTGTAACGGAGGTTTACTGCACTTGGATGCAATTACAGTCAGTCAGACTAACGTTACCTCACAGTCCTCTCCTCTGTGTCGATGGAAAAAGCAGCATAAAAATGATGTCGCAAAAAGGACACATCCCTCTGTGAAGTCATTTGATTTCAATTGTAGTTGATGCTCTTAATACAGAGTATTAGGGCCATATTGAGAATAAAAATTCAGAGATAACGAGAATAAAGTCATAAATTTACAAGAAAAAAGTCATAATATTATGAGAATAAAGTCGTAATTCTACGATGAGTGTTATTTTAGAGGGGAAATATCAGAAGAGCAGCCTGCCACCTGCGTCAAAATGAGGATTGAAACTGTAAATCTGTATTTGCTCAAGAAGCAAAACCACATTTGGCAAACGTTAAAGATAAGATGATTAAAGTAAGGTTTCCTGTTGACTTAAGGGTGTGGCACTACGTCTGAGACGAACAGCAGTTGCTAGAAGCAGGCTCAGTCTGCCATTGACTTTTCCCCTTGCCCATTTTGTTGGTTGCTGGTAATATAAAAATTATGTTTTTTTCTACTCGTGATGCTATGATTTGTGTTCTCGTAAAAATACGACTCTATTCTCGTAATATTACGAGTTTTTCTTGAAATATTATGACTTTATTCTCATGAAATTGCTACTTTATTTTCATAATATTATGCCCTTTTTCTCACTTCCGACTTTATTCTCGTAATATTATGACCTTATTCTCGAAATCTCAAATTTTTTTTTTCCTCATGTGGTCCAGACTCTATCTATCAAATTTATTATTAATTAAACTTGGTTAACTGGTTTACAGCAAATGCATTGTCTCCTGGTTTATTTTGTTACTTTTCAGTACACCACGTTCAGTATGCCACTTAGTACTGTATCACTTTGAACATTAAAGTGTAAATTAACACCAGATCACTCTTGTCAGTTTGCTACCTTTTAAGATTAAAAACCACAGAGGGGTAAAAACATGCCAGGCTGACATTGGTATGATTTAAACGACACAGCTACAACTAATTAAATTGGTAATGGGTGTGTTAGACTTACAGTCAGCGTGCGAATGATCCAGCATTGACAATAGTCAATGGTACTGGCGGTGCCAACATGATGGGGGGCCCCCAAATGAAATACTGCTTAGGGCCCCATAAAGGCTTGGGCCAAATAACCTCTCTCTTCTTAATGTAAATCGATGGTCATTTGTATCTTGCAAAAATGTTAGCGTTATACATTTAAGTTTCCAGAAACAGGATATGGAATCAGAATTTTATTATTTGACTGTTAGCTCTATGGAATGCCATTGGAATCTCCATTGCAATCCAGTTTGTTCACAGAGGACGTTCATGCATATAATTCACTTTCAGGAATCGTGTTATTGGGTTTCTACCTTCATATGAGGAAAAAAATCACATCAGTCTGCATCCAAATCCAAAATCTGCATTTATATTTTAACCCTTCCTTCAGCTGAAGACAACAAGGACCTTACACAACCCAAAGTTGATACTCTCCAGATGAGTCCAGACTATAATCCATTCTATTTGCACGTAGACTCAATCGAACATATAACAGACTTTGGACTAGGGGGCTGGTAAAATAAACTCCGCTTAGGATCTGATCCGACTGATTCGGACATTTGTGTTCACACCTACAGCCACTCCGGTTAGAGTCTAGATTATTTTAGGGTTGCAGTGCATGTGTGAAAGGGGTTAAAAAGAGAGCTACCCAGTACATACAGTGGTGTGTGGAGAGAATTGGTTAGAAGAGAAGAATTTTTCTGCTCTCTGAAAATGTGATACAAGTTCTGCTACTTCTTAGTTTGAAACCTAAAGCTGTCTCACTGTGTCAAAAATGGGAAGAATTACCCTGGAAGTTTTGTTCAATGCATAATTATTCCATAATTGTTCCATTTGTGTTTAGTAATTAATATGACTACTTAATACGCTGAGTTCTCCTGATTGCATTTTTCAGCTTGTCAAGAGGAGGAAGCCATGTACTCAAACATCACAAAAAAAGGTATGTGAGAATATTGCAGATAGTCTTTTTTTGTTTAGTTTTCTTTACTAGATCTACAAAACTCACATTAGTGAATTTTTCCATTAACATTTGAAAACACAAATTACATTAATCCATGGCTCATGCACATTCAACATTAATCAGCACGGAAATCCATGTCATTTCTGACATCCAAGTCAAAATGTCTTCATTGTCATTTGTATCTTTCTTTCAAGCTAAGGAAACCAAGAACAGTACATGCCCTGAAAGCGATGTGGTCCAGCTGAGTGAAAGAAAGCAGCGAAGTTCATTTGTTGCTGGTGAGTTGAGTGACCCAGGTAGTGGATGTCTATGAAATATCCCAGTTTTCCTAGAGAATGAGGCAAACAAGTTTTCCAGCTTCCATCTCTGAACTGTAAATCGCTCTCATGAATGAGAAAGCACAGGGTCCATTTCAAAGGTTTTGAAACCACAAGTAATTTTGAACGGAAAATGGCCCTGCTATTTTATGCTGAATAAAGTTTTAATTTCACTTTTCTACTTTGAAACTTTCTGATTTCATTCTTTAGCTTTTGAAGATGAAGAGGCCATCTACTCAAACGTCCTAAAAGAAGGTAGAGAAGAGTTTGAAAATTTAACCATTCTCCTAAAGAGGCATCCATTACTCCTCACTTTGTTCACTGTGGATGTTTAAAGAAGTAATCTTTCATTTCAGATTTCCACCATAAAGCTTTTAAAGATTTCTGGTAAAGGAGAAATGAAAATGTGTTTTCTGATTCATCTTGGTTTTGGCAGATGATCCTGGCCATTCCAGCTTTCTGGGTACTGGTGATCTATCATCCCCTCCTGGAGCAGATGTCCCATTTGAAACCACCCCTGAATCAAAAAAGTCAAACATGGAATCTTCAAGCAAGCCCAAAGACAGACTACTGTTTTCACTCTATGTTCCCCTAATGGTCACTGCCATCGCTTTGGGAGTTCTGTGTGAGTAGAGACAGGACATAAATCTCTGGTTAATGCATTTCCATCTCTGTCTACAGGTTGGTTGTACACAATGATGATGCTGATGATGATGATGCTGATGCTGATGATGATGATGATGATGATGATGATTATTTAAGAATATTACAGTCTGATTTCTTCTCGTTCAGATGGACTGGAGAAGAAGTTCCATAAAGAAACTCATGAGGTGTTACAAACCAACATTACACGTGAGTGAAATAACTTACTAGTGCTTCTGAAAGTTTAAATCCTGAAACATTAAATCCTGGGTTTTGTTCACCTCAAGCCTTTCATTCTGTTTCTGTCTTGAGGTGGAAGTGAAATGGCTGCTATATAACACTGGACAGAATTAATCAACTGTGATGCAGGAAAATGTCATCTGTCTGAGATTTGTCTGAAGTTAGATATTTTGTATTGCTTGTGAATGTATGTTTTTGAAACCATTACATTAATCTGTATTTCCCCCTTCATCTTCAGGAAACTCATCTAAAAATTGCAAAAAATGTACCTAATATATAAAATGTTACCTCTTCCTCTTTTGAGGAGAAAAATGTCTTTGAGAAAAACCTCACACCTAAAGCATGATCTCTTGATTCTTTTAAGTTAATTTCCAAATTCCTGCTACTACTAGGTTTGCTTGTGCAGGTGTAACTGAACCTGAACTAAGCCTGAAAATGTTTTTTTCAGACACAAAACCAAACAAGTTTGAAATATTTCCAAAGTTACACTACTTCTTACGAGAAACTAAACACATTGTTGAGGCTACTTGACAGTTCAGTGAAGTACTACAAAGCTCACTGATGTTATTAGCGCCATGTCCTATTGAGCAATGAATGCACTTTGTTGTTGTTGCTGTTGTTGTGTCAATGAAAATCTGATCTGATGCACTTCACTGTGGAATATAAGAATTTGCTAAACAAACTTAACAATGAGTTATGGAGTTTTTGAAAACATGATCAATATATTTTGTAGACTGGACCTGGGCCCAGAACATGTGAATCCACATTCAGCTTTATGTAATCATTTTCATCTAGGAACCAAACACTTTTCAAATGCTGTTTCAACAAAATGTTGTGAACAATTAATTATATTAACATTTAATTATGGCACAATGTTGACGACAGCAGACCATAAAAAATGTTACTGAATGATGTCAAAAAATGCTAATGGACATAGTGAACATATCTTAAAAATTCAAATACAAAGTATTTCTTTCTTTATAGACACTGGGAAGTCCTTGGAACTCTTAGAACTGAATTCCACTGCCAGGATTACAGATCTGAAAAACGACCTTAACAGTGAGTTTGTTTCCATCTAGAAAACATTACAGTGAATGTTTTGTTGTATACAGTAGTATTCTGTTAGTTCTGTGATCTAATTTGCTTTTCACAGTAAACATGAAATCTTATTTTCCCTCTAATTTCACAACAAAATCCAAGATCTCACCGCAGAATATGAACTTCTGATCTCCATTCACAATAACTCTCTGAGGACTCTTTCCATTACTAACAAGACTCTCTCAGGTTAGTTTATGTCCATAAATTTTTCAGAGAAAAAATTAAGAATTAGACACTAATGTTATACTCAAAGATCAGTGTGGTATTTGGAAGAACATGAAAATGTGATTTCCCTATGTGTCACACCCTAGTTCTCTTTCTCTCCTTTTGCTGGTCATCTTTGTGTTGTGTTTCTAGTTACTTCCTGATTCCCTTTGCTTCATCTGTTTGGTTCAGTCATCGCTTGCACCTGGATCAGTTTATCTAGTCCTCCTCTGTTTGTACAAATACTCTTGTTTTACCCTTGTGTCAGGGTGTGGAAGTTTGTCATGAACTTGAAGAGGTTCTGGATGCATGTGCAGATGAGTTCAGTTCGTTAGAACTAAATACGATTAACAAAATACCTCTCAGGACATTCAAGATTCCTGATACAGAGTTCTCGCAAAGACAACACATTGACAATTCCACTTGCTGATACAAGGGAAAAGCAGCTATTTATACAAACAGGAGAGGA
This sequence comes from Chanos chanos, assembly GCF_902362185.1. NCBI lineage: Eukaryota > Metazoa > Chordata > Actinopteri > Gonorynchiformes > Chanidae > Chanos > Chanos chanos. The sequence goes on along the minus strand of NC_044501.1, from coordinate 40,244,434 downwards.
CTGGCTAAATCGAATTCATCTGACCATGCATCCAGCATCATCTCAACTTTGTGCAATTTTGAAATCAAATTTAGTAAATTTGCATATTGGCATGTTTGATATTTCATAGATTAAACAAATGTTAAAACAATCTTTACAGAGACACTGAGGAGAATGGAGGAGCAAGAAAGAAACTTCACTATGAAAACAGCAAACCTGACAAATGAACTTAACAGTAAGTGACATCTCCAGTACTTTAAGTATGATGATGGTCAGTACCTTGTGTGTACAATGAATCCACAGTAATCCCATATTTACGCCCTATGATATAATTTTTAATGTGTTTTTCAAAAGTTCAAAGCAATTTTTTTGTGAACATCAAGCAGACCTGAGGTGATATATTGTTATTAGTGCAGTGTCCTATAAAGCATTGAATGCATTTTGTTGTAGTTGTTATTGCTGTTGTGTCAATGTAAACCTGATCCTGAAGGGAGAAAGTAAACTGTTTGCCCAACAATGTCAGTTGAGGCTGTCATTTCACTCAGATGGATGTTATTTTGGGTTTAGGGAACAGCTCATAAAAGATACTGTACTTTACAGACACTCAGTACAGGATGGAATGTCATGTCTGATTTGTTGTTATGAAGGGACCCAGCATGATTTGCATGAAAAAGAAGAAAACTGCAAATCTATTTCCGACAAAAGACAAGAGCTTGAAAGAAAACTCAATGGTAAACGTCTGTTTTCATCTTAGACTAGAAATGTAAAGCATGATTTTCACATTGTCCAGGGTGCAGCATACATGAAGAAGAATATATGCTTATCAAAACTAAGCAAATGAATCAGTTTTGATGACATTTGAATTCATTTTATCAGAAACCTCAAAGATGTTAAAGGGTCTGGAAAGTTAAGTCTTGGGTGTCTCCATGGATAACATACAGCATACACACACACACACACACACACACGCACACACGCACACACACACACACACACACACACACATATATATATATATATATATATATATATATAAACATACAGGATTTTGTGCTGTTTTAACAAAAACCTCTTTGAGGAATAGATAAAGTTAGAGAAAGACCTTGAAGACAAACCTGAGATACAGAATAAGATAATGATATGTGTAAAACAATTAAAGTCTGACTCACATCATGACGCACACCTCTGTCTGTTATTAATAATATCTTAAAAAATGTCTGTTGTGTCTCTGCGGCACGGTGGCGCAGTGGGTAGCGCTGTTGCCTCACAGCAAGAAGGTCTCGGGTTCGGTTCCCGGACGGGTCCTTTCTGTGTGGAGTTTGCATGTTCTCCCCGTGTCTGCGTGGGTTTTCTCCGGGAGCTCCGGTTTCCTCCCACAGTCCAAAGACATGCAGGTTAGGTGAATTGGAGACACTAAAATTGCCCTTAGGTGTGAGTGTGTTTGTCTGTGTGTCTGCCCTGCGATGGACTGGCGACCTGTCCAGGGTGTTTCCCTGCCTTTCGCCCTCTGTGCGCTGGGATAGGCTCCAGCACCCCCCTAATCAGGATAAGCGGTTTAGATAATGAATGAATGAACCTTGTGTCTCTGTAATAGGTAGCCATACTCTCATGTTACTAATGGTAACAAATAGTAATGAATGTGTAGTGATTGTGAGGAAACTGATTCAGTGACTAGCGAGTTTTGAGCAGACACATCGTAGACAGTGTGTATCACACTTAACAGTAACATAAATCCACAGCCCACCTCTCAGAAAACAAATGTAAGTCACTCTGGAGAGATCATCTGCTAAACTGATTCATTATCTCTAAACTGACTGTTTCATGGGACTTTGACCAGCTTTGATATGTTGATATGTTAGACTTGTGGCAATGTGTTGTCTCAGGACACAAAAATCATGGAGATTATAAAAATAAAGCAGGTTTTGTGCAAGTCACAAAACATGAGTGAACATATAAACATAATTGTTACTGTACAATTCTCTTCTCTACATACTCAGTCACTTTGTGTTCTCTGTGAATCACTCTCAGAAACTCAAATGGAACTGAAGGAGAAAGAGAAGAACTACACAAATCTGTCTGAATTGAAGACAAAGCTGGAGAAAAATCTTGAAGGTGAACCTGAGTTACAGACAGTATGCAGACATATGTTGTCAGTTGAATTGGTTCATTGAGCTTTTTGTGAGTGATGTCTGTGCCTACTGGACATTACTGCAATCAGCAGAAATAGTGGCTAAGTAATAAAAACACACACACACACACACACACACACACACACAAAACCCACGAATATCACTTAGGATGTTCCTACAAACTAGTGAAAATGTTGGTGTGCACAAAATAGACAGATGCATAAATCATACTCAAGATAGAGGAGCTTAAAATGTACTTCACTCTGTAAAGTATTAAACTGACAAATTTACATGAGTGCTGTCTCCCCCTACTGGACATAATTCATATCATATGATGTAAATTTCATCAGAGATAAAAAGAAACATTACAAAGGAATGTGAAAAGTGGAATGCAGAGAAGAAAACTTTGACTTTTCTACTCTCCGGTGAATTTACAGATCTTGTTCTTTTTCATCATTATTATAAAAGCCTAATATGTACACCTCCTCTGTCTGTCATTAATGATAACTTAAAGAATCTTCGGTAACAAAGAACAGGCAGAACCATGTACCATGAGCCTGAGTTGCAGACAGTAGACAGGCATATACTGTCAGTTGTACTGCTGCATTGCTGTTTTTCTAACTTTGACAAAGTCAGATGTGCTATTTTTATGTGTCAAAGACAAGAGTTGAATTACTGTGAGCCTGATGAATCTCAGCCCATCAAAATGCGAAATGAGTAAAAAAAAAAAAAAAGTAAAATTTTGATGAACACTATAAGTATTTCACTCGGGTGACAAAACTGATGGAACTTTTATAAAGAAAAGCATGTCTGTATTCCTGTGACGGAAATATAATCCTGTAATGAAACTTCTGCAGTTCTCAACTGGGGTTGTGCCGCTGACTGGAGGTACCACAGTGGAAAGTGCTACTACTTCTCCTCTGATAAAAAGAACTGGAATGAGAGTCGAGATTCCTGTGTGTCTATGGGGGGACATCTGGTCATCATAAACAGTGAGGAGGAGTGGGTATGACAAAATGACATCATTAAAAAATAATATTAAGAAAATTAGACCTCAGTTCCTTCTTAATGAGGGCTGGTAAATATAATTGTTATTTGTAGTGTGTAAGGGCAGGAGATGTATTTTGGAATTCATCTAAGTGTGATATCTGTGGTTCTAGTCTTTCTTAAAGCAGGCAAAACCAACACAGGGTAAAGATGATTACTGGATTGGTCTGACTGACTCTGTGAAGGAGGGAGACTGGCGCTGGTTGGACAACACAACACTTAGCTCAACTCCAAGGTGTGCCATTAGAAACTGCATTTTAAATGTATTCACTTCAGACAGTAATTAGTGTGAAATATATAACTGTGAATTTTTAATTTTCAGTATATTTCACAACCTCTAATGTGATTGCCAGTGTTTTTTCTATATATTCAGGTACTGGTATGGAAACGAGCCTGATAACTGGCCTGTGAAAAATAAAGACCATCCTGAAGGAGAGGACTGTGCACACATTAATCTGTCCCCTAATAAGTACGGGTTTTATGATGCTTCCTGTGGGAGAAAACACATAAAACGAATTTGTGAAGCCAAAGCAGGAAAATGGACAGAATTACCAAGACAATAATTGACCAAATGGAAAGAACACTCTCATTTATTGATTCCCTGAATCAGGTTGTGAATTAGCTGCTTCCCCAATTCAGAACTCAGGGTTTGATCAGAAACCAGGTGAAGAACAGGGGAAATGAGTGGTGGTGAATTTCATATGCAGCTCATTTCACATCTCATGCTTCATTTCTATTTCTGTCATAAGAGTTGAACTTTCTCTATAGGATATGCTTTCAATAACAGTATCATCAATTTATCCTTACCCTTATCCCTAGAAACATGCGGTTAAGTTAACAGTTGTTTTTGTTTGTTGTCAATTACGAGACATATTTCTTCTCTGGAAAACAAATTTACATTTATGTTTGATATATTTTATTTTGTTTTAGGCAAACATGTCCAGATATGATGGAAAGTTATTTTTTTAAGTTGAAACTGTGTTATTGACAACTTAAAATGTTATGTTTATATAAAACTTGTAAAAAAACAAAATAGATAAATAAGTAAAAAGTTGAGTTACTGTAACCACTTCAATGACTCAACAGTCACACCTCTCTCTGTTCTCTTAAGCCTAGTTTGCACCTGTCTTTTGTTCATTAAATCTGGTTTGAGTTTGTACAAATACTCCTGTCTTTTCAGTTTCTCTCCACCAAGTCTTATTGTGACATGCTTACATTCTGTTCAGATTGAGCTCTGTTCAGTGGCGGCAGGTGCTAAAAATTTTTGGGGTGGTGTAGTTTTTTTGAGGGGGGGGTGGGGGGTGGGGGGAAAACAAACTGAAGCACTTCATAACTCAGCCAAAAAAAGGCAATACAAGACACTGTAATGTTGCCTCAAGACTGGCCAGTAGTGCTGCTTAAACATAAGTTTTGCTCTCCGTTCCTTCTGGTCTACAAATTTCTCAACTACTCTGATTAAAGTCAGTCATCTCAGTCACCATTCTCTTTTCCACTGACTGCATGGCCAATGCATTCAGCCTCTCCTCGGTCATGGTGTTTCTGACAAAGCTTTAATTCTTTTCAAGCTCTCAGTCTCACTATGTACACACAAGGCCAACTCAAAGGCTCGACAAAATTTTACAGTCTGTTATTCTCAACAGAATCCTTTTTACGTGCACCAAGCATTCTGCCAAAAGTAGTACCATAAACAGGTGAGATTTTTTAGATTAACCATAACATTTCCTTTGTACACATGCAGGCGTAAATGAATAGGCTTAAAAGCATAGTGAAAGGCACTGGCTGAGCAAACTCCACAACTTGAAGTGGGATTTCCCTGCACCATGTCCAGTATTTCTGTATCTGGACAGTTCGTCAACCTTCATCCCTGACAATAACCAAATTAACTCAACGCCACAATTTACCGAGGTAACAAAATACGATATGATGTCTGCTCCTCCTAAAAGGCCATTCTGAGCTTGTTGGTGCTATGCATGCGAAATGCCAGTTCGCTACACTGCAAGTCTATGCTAAGTTTGCGTATCTCTCATCCAGTATTTTCATTTTCACAGCTCGTCAACCGTTATCCCTGACTTAATTACCAATTTATCACCAATTTAAGACCACAATTAAGAGTTCGTTTTTTACTAAGCATACGAAATGCTTTCCGACATCGGTGAATTAGCAACACTGCTAACGTGATCTACATACATAAACAAAACCATAAACACATAAACGGTATTTCTCTTAATGACACGATCGAGTTGCTCTAAATTGGGGCTAGCGTAAGCCATGTTGACTTTGAATATGACAAGTTTGCTGACTGCCCCGGTGATCCCTACACCAGGTTATGTATGACGAACGCACGTTAGTGCAAGCCCTGCCGGAGCCCATACAGATTGCATTGTAGTGCCTGCAGTTCGAAAAAAAATTGCCTTGACATGAGAGTCTATCAGAGAAATCTGGGCGATTTTTAATCAGACTGAGATCATCCAAAAAGGGGAGGTCCTCCACGAAAAACGACACTGATTGGACTACGATATTCAGAGGCTGGACAAACTGTCTAAAACAGTCACAACTAGCGTAACATTGTGGTAGAATGTAATAGAAAAAGGCCCTCTCTTTCCCCCTTTGGCGGTGCGTCGCCCGATCGCCCAAAAGAACAAGCCGCCCCTGGCTCTGTTACTCTGTAAATTGCTGATAACAGTTTACCTGTCTGTCTAGCTCTGTATTGTACATCTTGTCCCTCAATCCTTGTATCTGCTGTAAGTTTGTCTGTGAGTCCTTGTGTAAACCTGTCTCTCCTGGTGTTTCTCCCCAAACCTCTCTGTGCCCTCGTCTAAAGTTTATAATACAGTTGCGTGATTTTGCGTGTGCAAATAGGCTCTCAAACCTTACCTAACAGATACCTTTCAAAAAAAAAAAAACGCTGTGGAAAGTTATGAAAACATCTTGAGTTTGGTCATCTGAGTATTGTAGCTGTGGAAAAAGTGTAGCGACCGAGTTAAAAGCTGACCTACCTGACGTAATGAGTCCTTAGCAAAGTAATGTAGAGTCTAGCATAGTTACCCAGTGTGCTTTGCAGGAGCACCTTTGTGTTTTATTGTTGGCTTATTGTGTTGTTGTTGTTGCTGTTGTTGTTATTGTTGTTGTTTTAACAGTGCGGTGTGTTCGAAAGTGTTTATGTGCTCATGTTCGTTTCATTTTCCCTCGTTGTTATAGAGACAGAGTTACCCTTGGGGTAGAAGTGTATGTGTCAAGATGGCATACCTGAATTGTATCACTTAACTGCAGTTCTTTCAGAGTCAATAAGTAAATAAATATTTCTTGTGTCTTATTGCAGGAGTTCAACTTCATTACAACACTTATTTAATAATATGTGAATTTATTATGTTGTGTATATAAACACTGTGATATTAACTTCCTATTCTCAGATTTTACATTGTTCGTTCCATACAAAACTTGCTGTCTTTTTATGATTGTGTAAGTAGCATAATTATAATTAAATTCTTCTGAAACAGTGAATTTCATACAGTTAAAGGTCAGGGGTCAGTATTAGCTGTTTAGGAGTCTCCTGTTCGGAACTGTACATCTTTAGATCTGTCATTTGTTGTTCTGTCAGAACTCTCACATGTTCCCTCAACAAAGCACATGTATGCATGTGTAGAGGTAATAATCACATAGAAAAATTTCCTGCTTCAATTCAGTGTTTTCGAAAAAATAATCTCCATCATAAATCATATCATAAAATACTGATCGTTAGGCCAGCACTTCTGTCACATGGTAAGATTGTTCTTGAAGCTTTTGTCAGTACATCAGAAAGCAAGTCAAGAGTTCTCCCTCATCCTTGACACTCAGTAACTCAGCATTGTGGCCTTACAGAGAATGGGCGTGTCCTTTCAGAGGAACCTCTCATATTTCTGCTCTTTGAGGAACTGACTAACATTTCGAAGGACATCCTTCGTCTATTCTCAAGGCTTAAGGGCAATGAAGGAGAGAGAGCTGGAAGATGATGGCTGTGAGTCTTTCTTTTAACTTTTAGACTACTTTGGTTATGCTTCTCATATGTTGGGCATCTACATGTTTCGTTTTACCGCTTATCTGACACAGACAAAGATGACGTCAATTGTGACTAAAGCACATATGGCTTATAGCAGGGAAAATCACTCTGGACTTTGCAGATTTAGAAAAAGAAAGCTGTGGAGATCATGTGTCAGAAAACAAACGTTTTTAAAAAGTGGGTGCATCAGTTCAACATGTAATTCTTGCCATTTTGAGTTATGAAAGTCTTAAACTTTTAGTGTGTTGGTCTTCAATTCATCGCTCTCTCTGTTCAGTCACAAAGAGGAAGAGAATGTGCAGATATTTTGGGTGCTGGTGTGAATGGTACAAGAAAAGGAGACAACCAACATTTTAAAACGTGGGTACATTAGTTTGGCTTTTAATGGGGAGAATGGTGGTGCAGTGGGTAGTGCTGTTGCCTCATAGCAAGAAAGCCCTGGTTTGATTCTGATCAGCCGGCCAGGGTTCAATCTCTGTGGAGTTTGCATGTTGTCTGTGTGGGTTTCGTCCCACAATCCAAAGCCATGTAAGTCAGATGAACTGAAGAAACTGAAGTGCCCCTTGGTGTGAATGTGTGCATTAATGTGTTTGCCCTGCCACGGACTGGCAACCTGGCCTTTTGCCCAGAGAGTGCTGGGATAGATGAATAAATGAATACATTCTATTGGTCTTAAATTCTTTGCTGTCTCTGGTCGGTCACAAAGAGGAAGAGAATGTTCCGATAATTTGGGTGTTGGTGCGAATGGTGTGAAGCACCCAGAAGTTTTGGGTGGTGGTGTCAAAAGTGTGAAGTTTGAATGTGTGAGATATGTTGAACACTGACCACTGCACAAGCTTTCTTTTGAGCTGAAGAAATGGAGATGAACGTGAAATCATTTAATTGTTTTGCTTAGAAATGTATGAATTTCAAAGTTTGGAGGCAATGTATTATACTGACTGTGGTCTGACTGTTTCACCTCAACAAGATTTTTCTTTATACTCATATTATACTCACTGTCTCAACTGTGGCTCACTTATTGCAATAGCAACACGAAGTCTGGTGTTGAACACTGATCTCAAGAATGACAATAAAGGTCAACGACCACGTACTTTCAGCCAGTCATCTACACACACAATGTGTTTACCTGAATCAGGATATTTATTACGTCATCCCCCACCCCCACTCAACATGGTGTTTATGGGTCTGAAAGTACTAGGCATGCAAAATGCTTTCAGAACGGAAAGGTTTTTGGGACCAGATAAGATGGTTTCAGTTTTTCACTCTTTTTTTCATTGGATTTGTTGGGTTTTTAACTCCACACTTCTCCTTATCTGTTCTCAGGTCAGACCAACTGTTGTGTGGTTAGAGATGAGGTTGGTCTCCTGAAACTGAAGCTTGGTGTACTGGCTGTTCTCTGTCTCATCCTGGGAGCTTTTGTGGTCAGCTTTAAAGTGCTCTGTGAGTGTATATTAAAAGGAGAATGCAACTTCAATATGAGATTCTCAGCAGAGACTCAGAGAAGCATGCAAGAGCATGAGAGGAGCTGCTAATTTTACATGCAATTGAAGATTAATATATTTAAGCTATTCCAGTAGTATTACCACTACTGATGATGATGATGATGGTGACAATGATGATGATGATGATGATGATGTTACCTCTTCGCCCCTATCTAGATGTACAAAGGTCACATTTCTTCGCAGATTATGAGCTTCAACTTATTTCAGGTAAGTGATGAGAGACATCAGTTACGAAAATCCATGTTTATTGTGATCCCTGATTAAAGAAAAGGAGAAGGTCATTTCACCATGCTCCTCTGAGGATGATTTTCTCAGCCTTATTGAGACTTTGAGGAATTCACGGAACCACCCAAATCTATTGTCAGAAAATGACATTTTTAAGACAGGTGAACCATTCTGTCACAGAATTTAAAAGGCCAAGTTGTACGTCATTGCAGAGATTAGATACTGGAGTTTTGATCTTTACAATGACCGATGTCTCCATCTACTGAGGGTTACCATGAATTCTAAATAGAAACCTTCTCATTTCTCTGATGCTGTCAACACAATATGCAATAATTCATGTTTGAAACATGAAGTTCTGGAGCCCATACACAATGACACATTGAAGACATTTTCCTCTAAAACAGATAAAATCTCTCAGGTCAGTCAATATAAGAAATATAAAATTTTGTTGCTTATACTAAGGTGATCAACACTCGAAAGATCCAGAGAGTGACCATAATTAACAGAAATAACTGATGGTTTTACTTCTAGAATTTCCAGTCAGTAAGATCTCACAGCTACATATGGCTTGTTAATGTTCATGCACACTGACAGGATAAAAACTTATCCAATCACTTCAGCTCAGTGAAAATTTCAGAGAGAAGATTTTAAACAGTAGGCAGGCATATAGTATGACTGGTTCTGCTGCATTGCTCTTGACACAGCCAGATGTGCTATTTTTGTGTGTCATAGAGAAGGGTTTAATCACTGCGGACAGATGTTAGCCCATTAAATGTGAAATAAGGGAAGAAAATGAACACATACATCTATATTTAATATGACACCACTTTTATTGATCAGAGGGTTTTGCCATGTTACCGACACACACAACCACAGGACAGAAGAGCTGAACAGGAACAACACCATTGAAAAAATTAACTTGACAAATGAGCACAAGATAAAGTTTGTCTTTCCCTACTGGACATAACTGCGATCAGTTCTAGTGGCTTAATAATAAAACATGTATGAGGCATTAATATTACATTATGTCAGTTTAACCAGACATAAATGGAAACCTTACCAAGGAACAGGAAAAATGCAATGCAGAGAAGGAAAACATCACTGATCAACCGATCAAGTTTATAGATCTTGTCCTACTTCTCCATTATTTTAACAGTCTGACATATACACCTCCTGCTACCTCATGTAATTAAGTCAAAAGAATACCTTCTCACCCCTCTGACATCAACACATGTATTATTTCACATGAAAACACGAGGGTCTGGAGCCCTCTACATTGAGAAACCGCTCCGCAGAAAGGGTAAAATATCTCGTCAATTACAATAATTTTTAAGATTTCATCACGTATGCCCAGGTGAACAATGCTTTAGAAAGATCACAAAGGTAATAATAATTGTAACGACCTCGTCTCCTCCCGCACCGACTCCAGCCATTCAGCGACCGGCGTCGCCGGTTTACTAATCATCGGCCTGTCCCTTCATCATCCACACCTGTGTTCACTTTGTTTTCCCTGAATCCCCCCTCTTTATTAACGTCACTGTTTCTCTCCGTCTTTGCGAAGTCTACACCTTCCCTATGTGTATTCTGAGTGCGCTAAAACCTGTTAGGATATTTCTTGTCTGATTCTGTGTTGCTTTCCTGTTCATTTTCCATTCCATGCTGGTATTTGTGTTTATTTGTACTCAACTGGTTATCATTAAAATACAACATCTCTGCACTTGCGTCCCGCTCCCTGGTGATATCGTGACAATAACTAATGTAAAAAACTAACTGCTTTACTCTGAATTTCCAGTCTTCAAGAGTTCATAGCTACAAATGGCTTGCTAATGTACATGCACACTGACAGGATTGAAAAACTTGTCCGATCAGTTTGGCTTAATAAAAATTTCGGAAAGAAGATTTGCGACAGTAAGCGGACATTATATATATATATATATATATATATATATATATATATATATATGTGTGTGTGTGTGTGTGTGTGTGTGTGTGTGTGTGTGTGTGTGTGTATGTATGTGTACATATATATATATATGTGTGTGTGTGTGTGTGTGTATATATATATATATATATATATATATATGTGTGTATATATATAGTCAGGGCAGCACAGTGGCTCAGTGGTTAGCACTGTTGTCTCACAGCAAGACAGTCCTAGGTTTGAATTTGGGCTGTCCCAGGTCCTTTCTGTGTGGTTTGCATGTTGTTCCTGTGTTTGTGTGGGTTTCTACCAGATGCTCTGGTTTTCTCTCACCATCAAAGAGGGTTAATACTTCTGTCAGTGCCCTTGACCAAGACACAGGGCTAAAGAACTGGAGTTTGCCGCAGTGCCAGCTCACTGCTCCTAACGGGAATCCGTAATCTAAACGTTGGAGAACCAGGCTCGTGACCGGAGGGTTACATGATTTGTATTTATTAAGGGACCCAGCATCATTTACATGAAAATGAAGAAAACTGCAGAGCTATTTCTGACAAAAGAGAAGAGCTTGAAAGAGAATTCAGTAGTAAATGTCTGTTTTCATGTTGGAATAGAAATGTAAAGCATGATTTTCACATTGTCTAGGGTGCGGTATAGATGAAGAAGAATGTAGGCTTATTCAAACTAAGCAAATGAATCAGTTTTAATGTCATTTGAATTCATTTGATCAAAAACTAGGTATCATTCAGTCGATCTGAAACGTCTGACAGATGTTAAAGAGTCAAGAAAGTTAACGCTCGTGTGTCTCCATAGAGATCATTAAATGTTTAGGATTTTGTACTCTTTTAACAAAAATCTCTCCCTTTAACAAAGATATATCTCCCTACTGGACATTACTGCAATTAATATAAGTAGCAGCTACATAATGAAAAAATGTATGATGTATAAACATTTTATAATGTCTGTTTAATCAGAGATAAATGGGACTCTTACAATGGAACGGGAAAAGTGGAATGCACAGAAGAAAAATTTGACGGATCAACTCTCTGGTGAGTTTACATATCTTGTCCTTTTTCATCATTATTATGAAAGCCTAACATGTACAGCTCCTCTGTCTGTCATTAATGATAACTTAAAGAATCTGTGGTAACAAAGAACAGACAGAACCATGTACCATGAGCCTGAGTTGCAGACAGTAGACAGGTATACACTGTGCGTTATACTGATGCAAAACTGTTTTTCTAACTTTGACAAAGTCAGATGTGCCATTTTTACATGTCAAAGAGAAGAGTTGAATTGTTGTGAGCATGATGGATCTCAGCCCATCAGAATGGGAAATGAGTAACAAAAAAAGTAAAACATTTACTGCAAGTACTGTAAGTACTAGACTTGTGTCAAAATTGATGGAAATTTTATAAAGAAAAGCATGTCTGCATTCCTGTGGTGGAAATATACTCCTGTAATGAAATTCCTGCAGTTCTCAACTGGGACTGTGCCACTACCACAGTGGTAAGTGCTACTACTTCTCCTCTGTAAGGAAACTCGTTACAATTTAGAAAACAACATTACAAGTGAGTGAAATAACTTACTGATGCTTCTGAAAGTTTAAATCCCGAAACATTAAATCCTTGGCTTTGTTCAGCTCAAGCCTCTCATTCTGTTTCCCTCTTGAGGTGAAAGTGAAATGACTGCTATATAACACAGGACAGTAATGATCAACTGTGATGCAAAAAAATGTCATCTGTCTGAAATTTGATTGAATTTAGATATTTTGTATTGCTTGTGAATGTATGTTTTTGGCATCATTACATTAATGAAACTGTGTCTTTATCTTTATATTTATCTTCAGGAATAGTTTCTAAAAAAAAAATAATACATATCTAATATGTAAAATGTTACCTCTCCTCATTTGAGGAGAAAAATGTCTTACAGAAAAAATTCACACCTAAAGCATCATTTCTTAACTGTTTTAAGTTCCGTTCCAAATTCCTGCCACTACTAGGTTTACTTCTGCAGGTGTAACTGAACCTGAACTAAGCCTGAAAATGTTTTGTTCAGGCACAAAACCAAAGTTTGAAGTGTTTCCAAAGTTACACTTCCTCTTACAAGAAACTAAACACATTGTTGAGGCTATTTGACAGTTTAGTGAAGAAATACAAAGCTCACTGATGTTATTAGTGCAATGTCCTATTAAACAATGAATGCACTTTGTTGTTGGTGTTGTTGTGTCAGTGTAAACCTGATCTGATGCACTTCACTGTGGAATACAAGAACTTGCTAAACAAACTCAACAGTGAGTTATGGAGTTTCTGAAAACATGATCAATATATTTCATAGACTGGACCTAACCCAGGACATGTGAATCCACTTTCAGGTTTATGTAATTATTTTCATCTAGGAACCAAATATTTTTTCTATGAAAAAACACTATTCAAATGCTGTTTCAGCAGAAATGCTGTGAACATTTAATTACATTAACATTTAATTATAGCACAATGTAGTATTTGGAAGAATATGAAAATGTGATTTTCCTATGTGTCACACTCTGGTTCTCTTTCTCCCCTTCTGCTGGTCATTTTGTGTTGTGTTTCTAGTTACTTCCTGGTTCCCTTCTCTTCATCTATTTCAGTTTATATAGTCCTCCTCTGTTTATATAAATACTCCTGTTTTACCCTTGTGGTAGGGTTTGGAATTTTGTCATGAACTTGAAGAGGTTCTGGATGCATGTGCAGATGAGCTCAGTTCGTTAGAACTAAACAGGATTAACAGAAGACCTCTCAGGACATTCAAGATTCCTGATACAGAGTTCTGGTAAACACAATACATTGACAATTCTACTCACTGATAGAAGGGAAAACCACCTATTTATACAAACAGGAGAGGACTAGCTAAATCGAATTCATCTTACCATGCATCCAGCATCACCTCAACTTTGTGACACTGTGCTACTTTGAAATCAAATTTAGTAAATTTGCATATTGTCATGTTTGATATTTCACAGATTAAACTAATTTTAAAATAATCTTTACAGAGACACTGAGGAGAATGGAGGAGCAAGAAAGGAACTTAACTGCGGAAACGGAAAACCTGACAAATGAACTTAACAGTAAGTGACATCTCCAGTACTTTAAGTATGATGATGGTCAGTACCTTGTGTGTAAAATGAATTTACAGTAATTCCATATTTATGCCCTATGATATCATTTTTAATGTGTCTTTTCAAAAGTTCAAAGCAAATTTTATGTGAACATCAAGCAGACCTGAGGTGATATATTGTTATTAGTGCAGTGTCCTATAAAGCATTGAATGCATTTTATTGTTGTTGTTATTGTTGTTGTGTCAATGTAAACATGATCCTGAAAGGAGAAAGTAAACTGTTTGCCCAACAATGTCAGCTGAGGCTGTCATTTCACTCAGATGGATGTTATTTTGGGTTTAGAGAACAGCTGAAAAAAGATACTGTACTTTACAGACACTCAGTACAGGATGGAATGTTATATCTCTGATTTGTTTTTATGAATCAGTTCTGATGACATTTGAATTCATTTTATCAGAAACCTGACAGATGTTAAAGATTCTGTAAAGTTAAATCTTGGGTGTCTCCATGGATAACATACAGCATACTCAGACACACACACACTCACACACACACACACACACACACACACACACACACACACATATATATATATATATATATATATATATATATATATATATATATATATATATATAAACATACAGGATTTTGTGCTGTTTTAACAAAAACCTCTTTGAAGAGAAGACGAAGTCAGAGAAAGACCTTGAAGACAAACCTGAGTTACAGAATAAGATAATGATATGTGTAAAACAGTTAAAGTCTGACTCACATCATGACGCACACCTCTGTCTGTTATTAATAATATCTTAAAAAAATGTCTGTTGTAACAATGTGTCTCTGTAATGGGTAGCCGTACTCTCATGTTACTAATGGTAACAAATAGTAATAAATGTGTAGTGATTGTGAGGAAACTGATTCAGTGACTTGCGAGTTTTGAGCAGACACATTGTAGACAGTGTGTATCACACTTAACAGTAACATAAATCCACAGCCCACCTCTCAGAGAACAAATGTAAGTCACTCTGGAAAGAGCATCTGCTAAACTGATTCATTATCTTTAAACTGACTGTTTCATGGGACTTTGACCAGCTTTGATATGTTGATATGTTAGACTTGTGGCAGTGTGTTGTCTCAGGACACAAAAATAATGGAGATTATAAAAATAAAGCAGGTTTTGTGCATGTCACAAAACATGAGTGAACACATAAACATAATTGTTGCTGTACAGTTCTCTTCTCTACATACTCAGTCACTTTGTGTTAACTGTGAATCGCTCTCAGAAACTCAAATGGAACTGAGGGAGAAAGAGAAGAACTACACAAATCTGTCTGAATTGAAGACAAAGCTGGAGAAAGATCTTGAAGGTGAACCTGAGTTACAAACAGTATGCAAACATATAATGTCATTTGAAGTGCTTCATTGAGCTTTTCCTGAGTTATGTCTCTCCCTACTGCACATTACTGCAATCAGCAGAAATAGTGGCTAAATAATAAAAGAAAACACACACACACACACACACACACACACACACAAAAAACCCATGAATATCACTTAGGATGTTCCTACAGCCCAGTGAAAACGTTGGTGTGCACCAAATAGACAGATGCATAAATCATACTCAAGATAGAGGAGCTTAAAAGGGACTTCACTCTGTAAAATATTAAACTTACAAATTTACATGAGTGCTGTCTCCCCTTACTGGACATAATTCATATCATGTGATGTCAATTTAATCAGAGACAAAAAGAAACATTACAAAGGAGTGGGAAAAGTGGAATTCACAGAAGAAAAATTTGATTTATCTACTCTCCGGTGAATTTACAGATCTTGTCCTTTTTCATCATTATTATAAAAGCCTAACATGTACACCTCCTCTGTCTGTCATTAATGATAACTTAAAGAATCTTCGGTAACAAAGAACAGGCAGAACCATGTACCATGAGCCTGAGTTGCAGACAGTAGACAGGCATACACTGTGCGTTATACTGCTGCATTGCTGTTCTTCTAACTTTGACAAAGTCAGATGTGCTATTTTTATGTGTCAAAGAGAAGAGTTGAATTGCTGTGAGCCTGATGAATCTCAGCCCATCAAAATGCAAAATGAGTAAAAAGAAAAGTAAAATTTTGATGAACACTATAAGTATTTCACTCGGGTGACAAAACTGATGGAAATTTTATAAAGAAAAGCATGTCTGTATTCCTCTAATGGAAATATAATCCTGTAATGAAACTCCTGCAGTTCTCAACTGGGGTTGTGCTGCTGACTGGAAGTACCACAGTGGAAAGTGCTACTACTTCTCCTCTGATAAAAAGAGCTGGACTGAGAGTCGAGATTCCTGTGTGTCTAAGGGGGGACATCTGCTCATCATAAACAGTGAAGAGGAGTGGGTATGACAAAATGACATCATTAAAAAAAATATTAAGAAAATTAGACCTCAGTTCCTTCTTAATGAGGGCTGGTAAAGATAATTGTTATTTGTAGTGTGTAAGGGCAGGAGATGTATTTTGGAATTCATCTAAGTGTGATATCTGTGGTTCTAGTCTTTCTTAAAGCAGGCAAAACCAACACTGGGTAAAGATGATTACTGGATTGGTCTGACTGACTCTGTGAATGAGGGAGACTGGCGCTGGTTGGACAACACAACACTTAGCTCAACTTCAAGGTGAGCCATTAGAAACTGCATTTTAACTGTATTCACTTCAGACAGTAGTTAGTGTAAAAATGATAACTGTAAATTTTCAGTATATTTCACAACCTCTAATTTAATTGCCAGTGTTTCTTCCCTGTATTCAGGTACTGGTATGGAAAGGAGCCTGATAACTGGACTGGGGAGAATACTGAAGGAGAGGACTGTGCAAGCATAAATCTGTCCCCTAAAAGTTACGGGTTTTACGATGTTTCCTGTGGGAGAAAAGACAAGAAACGAATTTGTGAAGCCATAGTAGGAAAATGGACAGAATTACCAAGACAATAATAGAGTAAATGGAAAGAACACTCTTATTTATTGATTCCCTGATTCAGGTCGTAAATTAGCTGGTTTCCCAATTCAGAACTCAGAGTTTGATCAGAAACCAGGTGAAGAACAGGGCAAATGAGTGGTGGTAAATTTCATATGCAGCTCATTTCACATCTCATGCTTCATTTCTATTCCTGCCATAACAGTTGAACATTCTCTATAGGATATGCTTTCAATAACAGTATCATCAATTTAGCCTTACCCTTAACTTAGCCACATGTTTCTAGAGATAACATTTATTTTTGTTTATTGTCAATTACGAGACATATTTCCTCTCTTTAAAACAAATTTGCAAGTGTTCTTTTCCTGCTAGAAAAATACAGATATACTTCTCAAAGTTTTTTTCTTCATATTTGATTTATTTCGTTTTGTTTTAGGCAAAAATATCCAGATATGATGGAAAGTTGTTTTAAGTTCAAACTGTGTTTCTGACAACTTAAAATGTCATGTTTATATAAAACGTGTAAAAAAAAAAATAGATAAATAAGTAAAAAGTTGAGTTACTGTCACCACTTCAATGAATCAATAGTCACACCTCTTTCTGCTCTCTTAAGCCTAGTTTGTACCTGTCTTCTGTTCATTAAGTCTGATTTGAGTTTGTACAAACACCCCTGTCCTTTCAGTTTTGTCTCCACCAAGTCTTATTGTGCTGTGTTTACATTCTATTCAGACTGACAGCCTGTTAGTCTGTAAATTGCTGATAACAGTCTACCTGCCTGTCTAACTCTGTATTGTACATCTTGTCCCTCAGTCCTTGTATCTGCTGTGAGTCCTGCCTTGTCTAAACCTGTCTCTCCATGTGTCCTACCCCAAACCTCTCTGTGCCCTCTTCTAAAGTTTGTAATACAGTTGTGATTTTGCGTGTGCAAATAGGCTCTCAGACCTTACCTAACAGTTACCTTTCCAAAAAAAAAAAAAAAAAGCTGTGGAAAGTTATGAAAACCTCTTGAGTTTGGTCATCTGAGTATTGTAGCGAGTTAAAAGCAGACCTACCTGGCAATGGGTCCTTAGCAAAGTAATGTAGAGTCTAGCATAGTTACCCAGTGTGCTTTGCGGGAGCACCCTTGTGTTTTATTGTTGGCTTATTGTGTTGTTGTTGTTTTTGCTCTTGTTGTTATCGTTGTTGTCTTAACAGTGTGGTGTGTTCGAAGGTGTTTGTGTGCTCATGTTCATTTCATTTTCCCTCGTAGTTGTAGAGACAGAGTTACCCTTGGGGTGAAGTGTATTTGTCAAGATTGCACACCTGAGTTGTACAAATTGACCACAGTTCTTTCTGTGTCAATAAACTGATACATCTTTATTCAAAATCACTGAAATACCAGTTTTACAGTATGTGAATTTATTGCAGTGTGTGTATAAACACTGTGATATTAATTTCCTATTCTCTTTTCATATTTTACATTGTTCTTTCCATACAAAACCTGCTGTCCTTTTGTGACTGTTTAAGTAACAGAGTTAAAATTGAATTATTTGGAAATAGTGAATTTCATACACTGAAAGAATAGGGGTCAGTATTAGCTGTTTGTACATCTTTAGATCTGTCATTTGTTGTCCTGTCAGAATCCTTGCACGTTCCCTCAACAAAGCATGTGCACTCTTGTGTAGAGGTAATAATCACATAGAATAATTGCCTGCTTCAATTAAGTGCTTTCAAAAAAAATAATCTCCATCCTAAATCATATCACAAAACACTGTTCGTTAGGCCAGCACTTCTGTCACATGGTGAGATTGTTCTTGAAGCTTTTGTCAGTACATCAAAAAGCAAGTCAAGAGTTCTCCCTCACCCTTGACACTTAGTAACTCAGCATTGTGGCCTTACAGAGAATGGGCGTGTCCTTTCAGAGGAACCTCTCATATTTCTGCTCTTTGAGGAACTGACTAACATTTCGAAGGACATCCTTTGTCTATTTTCAAGGCTTCAGGGCAATGAAGGAGAGAGAGCACGAAGATGATGGCTGTGAGTCTTTCTTTTCATTTTCAGTCTCTACTCCTTTGGTTATGCTTTTCATATGTTGGGCATCTACATTTTTCGTTTTACTCCTTATCTGACACAGACAAAGACAATGTCAATTGTGACTAAAGCACATATGACTTATAGCAGGGAAAATCACTCTAGACTTTGGGATTTAGGAGAGGAAAACTGTGGACATTTTGTGTCAGAAAATATACGTTTTAATAAGTGGGTGCATCAGTACATTTTTAGCGTGTTGCTCCTCAATTCATCGCTCTCTCTGTTTAGTGACAAAGAGAAAGAGAATGTGCAAATATTTTGGGTGTTGGTGTGGAGTAAGCAGAGGTTTTGGGTGTTTGTATGAAACGTTTGAAATTTGAACATGTGAGGGTATGTTGTGTCTAGTTCAAGAAATGGAGACAACCAACATTTTAAAATATGGGTGCATGAGTTTGGCTTTTAATGGGGAGACTGGTAGTGCAGTGGGTTGTGCTGTTGCTTCATAGCAAGAAAGCCCTGGTTTGATTCCGACCAGTCGGCCAGGGTTCAATCTCTGTGGAGTTTGCATGTTGTCTGCGTGGGTTTCCTCCCACAATCCAAAGACATGTAAGTCAGATGAACTGGAGATACTGAAGTGCCCCTTGGTGTGAATGTGTGCATTAATGTGTTTTCCCTGTGACGGACTGGCAACCTGGCCTTTTCCCCAGAGAGTGCTGGGATAGATGAATAAATGAATACATTCTATTGGTCTTAAATTCTTTGCTGTCTCTGGACAGTCACAAAGAGGAAGAGAATGTTCCGATAATTTGGGTGTTGGTGCGAATGGTGTGAAGTACGCAGAAGTTTTGGGTGTTGGTGTCAAAAGTGTGAAGTTTGAACGTGTGAAATATGTTGAACACTGACCACTGCACAAGCTTTCTTTTGAGCTGAAGAAATGGAGATGAACGTGAAATCATTTAATTGTTTTGCTTAGAAATGTATGAATTTCAAAGTTTGGAGGCATTGTATCATTCTGACTGTGGTCTGCACTGTTTCACCTCAACAAGATTTTTCTTTATACTCATTTTATACTCACTGTCTTGACTGTGGTTCACTTATTACCATAGCAACACAGAGTCTGCTGCTGAACACTGATCTCAAGAATAACAATAAAGATCAATGTCCACCTACTTTCAGCCAGTCATCTTCACACAAAGTGTGTTTGGCTGAATCAGAATATTTATTAGCCAACCCCCCACCCCCACTCAACATGGTGTTTATGGGTCTGAAAGTACTAAAGGAACGGAAAGGTTATTGGGAAAAGATAACTTGGCTTCAGTTTTTCACACTTTTTTTAACTGGATTTGTTGAATTTTTAACTCCACAGTTCTCCTCATCTGTTCTCAGGTCAGGCCAAATGTTGTGCGGTCAGAGATGAGGTTGGTCTCCTGAAACTGAAACTTGGTGTACTGACTGTTCTCTGTCTCATCCTGGGAGCTTTTGTGGTCACCTTTAAAGTCCTCTGTGAGTTTATATTAAAGGGAAAATGCAACTTCAAAATGAAATTCTCAGCAGAGACTCAGAGGAGCATGCAAGAGCGTGAGAGGAGCTGCTAATTTTAGATACAATTCAAGATTATTATATTTAAGGTGTTCTGGTAGTATTACCACTGGTGATGATGATAATGATGATGATGATGATGATGATGATGATGATGATCTTACCTCTTCGCCCCTATCTAGATGTACAAAGGTCACATTTCTATGCAGTTTATGAGCTTCAACTTACTTCAGGTAAGTGATGAGTGACATTAGTTACGAAAATCCAGTTTATTGTGATCCCTGATTATAGAAAAGGAGAAGGTCATTTCACCATGCTCCTCTCAGGATGATTTTCTTAGCTTTATTGAGACTTTGAGGAGTTCACGGAACCACCCAAATCTATTCTCAGAAAATGACATTTTTAAGACAGGTGAACCATTCTGTCACAGAATTTAAAATGTCAAGTTGTACGTCGTTGCAGAGATTAGATACTGGAGTTTTGATCTTTACAATGACCGATGTCTCCATCTACTGAGGGTTACCATGACTCATAAACTAAAATAAAAATTCTAAAGAGAAACCTTCTCATTTCTCTGATGCTGTCAACACAATATATAATAATTCATGTTTGAGACATGAAGTTCTGGAGCCCATACACAATGACACATTGAAGACATTTTCCTCTAAAACAGAAAGGTCAGTCAGAAATCTCTCAGGTCACATTTGAATTCATTTGATCAAAAACTGGGTATCATTCAGTTGACCTGAAAAGTCTGACAGATGTTAAAGAGTCAGGAAAGTTAACGCTCGTGTGTCTCCATATATACCATTACATGTATAGGATTTTATGCTCTTTTAACAAAAATATTTTTGAAGAGAATACAAATTTGGAGAAAGACCTTGAGTTACAGAATAAGATGTCATGTGTAAAGCTGTTAAAGTCTGACTCACATCATGATGTACACCTCTGTCTGTTAGTAATGATATTCTTAAAAAAATTTCTGCTGTAACAATGTGTCTCTGTATTGGGTAGCCATACTGTCATGTTACTAATGGTAACAAATAGTAATGAATGTGTAGTGATCATAAGGAGGTTGGTTCAGTGACCAGTGAGTTTTGAGCAGACACATCATAGACAGTATGTATCACACTTAAAAGTAACACCCTTAAAAGTAACACTCTTACAAGTAAATCCACAGCCCACCTCTCAGACAGGAAACAAATATAGGCCACTCTGGAAAGAGCATCTGCTAAACTGATTCATTATCTCTAAGCTAACCACTTCGTGGGACTTTGATCAACTGATCCGTTGATATGTTAGACTTGTGAAGCGGAAGCAAGAAGCAAGCTTGTGGCCAAAAGGTTGCCCGTTTGATTCCCAGGACCAGCAGGAAAACATCCACAGCTGAAGTGCCCTTGGGCAAGGCACTTAACCCCCAACTGCTCTCCGGGTAGAGGTGTCCTGCCCATTGTGTGTGCTCATTACTGGTGCTTAAGGATAGGTTAAATGCAAAAGGTCAAATTCACTGCTCACGAATTACAGCATGTGTGCGATCATGGAGATTCAATCTTCAGTTTTAATCTTGTGTTGGGGTGTGGTCTCAGGACACAAAAATCATGGAGACTATAAAAATAAAGAAGCATTTTTTTTCTGGGTCACACAACATGAGTAAACTTCTGTTTATGCATTGTTACTGTACAGTTCTCTTGTCTTCATTGAGCTTTTCGTGAGTGATGTCTCTCCCTACTGGACATTACTGCAGTTAATAGAAGTATAAACATTATATAATGTCTATTTAATCAGAGATAAATGGAACTCTTACAAAGGAACAGGAAAAGTGGAATGCAGAGAAGAAAAATTTGACAGATCAACTCTCTGGTGAGTTTACACATTTTGTCCTTTTTCACCATTATTGTTGAAGCCAAACATGTAGATCTCTGTGTGTTTTAAATGACACTAATGTGTGACTGATCAACTGTTCTGTTAATATCCTAGACTTTTGTCAGTCTGTGGTTTCAGGAGGCAAAAATAATGGCAATTATAAAACTAAAGAAAGGGTCACACAACAGGAGTAAACACTTATTCATAAATTATTACTGTCGAATTCTCCTCTTCACATACTTAGTCACTTTGTGTTCTCTGTGAATTGCTTTCAGAAACTCACATTCCACAGGGCACAGTATGTATGAAGAAAAACATAGGCTTATTAAAATTAAGCAAATTGATAAGTTGTAATGACATTTTATTTCATTTTATCAAAAACCAGAAATCATTCAGTCAAACTGAAAAGTCTGACAGATGTTAAAGAGTCAGGGAAGTTAACTCTCAGGTGTTTCCATGGATATCATTAAACATATAGGATTTTGTGCTTTTTTAACAAAAATCTTTTGAAGTGAAGACCTCTGCCTGTTGTTAATGATATCTTAAAAAATGTCTGTGGTAACAATGTGTTTCTGTAATGGGCAGCCATACTGTCATGATACTGACAGTAACAAATATTAGTAAATGTGTAATGATTGTTAGGAAATTGGTTCAGTGACTAGCAAGCTTTGAGCACACAAATCATAGACAGTGTGTAACACACTTAACAGCAGAGTAAATCCTCAGCCCACCTCTCAGGCAGAAAAAAAAAATGTAAGGCACTCTGGAGCATCAGCTGAACTGGATCATTATCTGTAAACTGTCTATTTCATGGGATTTTGACCAGCTAATCTGTTGACAGTGGCGTCATTAGTTTCGATCATTTCAGCCCTGAATATTTTATGCCTGGCCCTGGATATTTTCACCCTGTAAAAGGAGGTGTTGATAGCAAAACGAGATTTTGTAACAGAGCGGAATTTGACTTGCAGCATTCCAAGGAGCGGGGAGTAATCAAGCAGTGCTGAATGCACACAAAGTTGGAAGACGCGAATGTCCAAATAAAAAGCTTTGGTTTCCTTAGCCCTAGATGTTTTCAATACCTAGAATCGCTCCTATCTGTTGATTCGCTGGACTTGTGATGGGATGTGGTCTCAGGACACAAAAATTATGGAGATTATAAAAATATAGTTATAGTTTTTTGTGGGTCACACAACATGAGTAAACATTTACTTATGTATTGTTACTGTACAGTTTTCTTCTCTACATACTCAGTCACTTTGTGTTCTCTATGAATTGCTCTCAGAAACTCAAATGGAATTGAAAGAGAAAGAGGAGACCTACAGAAATCTCTCTGCATATGTTGACAGTTGAACTGCTTTATTGAACTTTTCATGAGTGATGTCTCTCCCCACTGGACATTACTGCAATCAGTACAAGTAGTGGCTAAGTAATAATAATAATAATAATAATAATAATAATAATAATAATAATAATAATAATAATAATAATACCAATAATAATAACAGTAATAACTTTTAATAACAATAATAGCTTTTTCTGACAAAAGACAAGACCTTGAAAGAAAAATCAATGGTGAACCTCTTTTCATGTTGGACTAGAAATGTAAAGCATGATTTTCACATTGTCCAGGGTGCAGCATACATGAAGAAGAACATATGCTTATCAAAACTAAGCAAATGAATCAGTTTTGATGTCATTTGAATTCGTTTGATCGGAAAATCAGAAATCAACCTGGAAAGTCTAACAGATGTTAAAGAACAAGTGTTTCCATGAATAGCATTAAACATACAGGATTTTGTGCTGTTTTAACAAAAATCTTTTTGAAGTGAAGACAAAGTTAGAGAAAGACCTTGAGGGCAAACCTGAGTTACAGAATAAGATAATGATATGTGTAAAACAGTTAAAGTCTGACTCACATCATGACGCACACCTCTGTCTGTTATTAATAATATCTTAAAAAAATGTCTGTGCTAACAGTGTGTCTCTGTGATGGGTAGCTGTACTGTCATGGTACTAATGGTAACAAGTAGTAATGAATGTGTAGTGATGGCAAAGAAGTTGGTTCAGTGTCCAGCATATTTTGAGCTGACACATGGTAGACATTATGTAACACAATTAACAGCAGGATGAATTCAAAGCCCACCTCTCACACAGAAAAGAAATGTAAGTCCCTCTGGAAAGAGCATCTGCGAAACTGATTCATTATCTCTAAAGTGGCTATTTCATGTGACTTGAATCTGTAGATATGCTAGACTTGTGTCAGTGTGTGGTCTCAGGACACAAAAATAATGAAGATTATAAAAGTAAAAAGGATATTTTTGTGGGTCACACAACATGAGTAAACATACACTTATGCATTTTTATGATATTGTTATATCTATTTTAAGTGTATATTGTGGTTTTGTGGGGCAAATCGTGGTGGTGGAGTCACATGTGAGGCTTTGTACAACCATGACAGCAAATTTCCTTTTAGAGGACAATAAAGAAACTACCTGTCTATCTTACTGTACAGTTCTCTTCTCTGAACACTAAATCACTTTGTGTTCTCTGTGAATTGCTCTCAGAAACTCAAATGGAATTGAAAGAGAAAGAGGAGACCTACAGAAATCTCTCTGCATTGAAGACAAAGCTGGAGAAAGATCTTGAAGGTGAACCTGAGTTACAGACAGTATGCAGACAGCTGTTGTCAGTTGAACTGTGTCATTGAACTTTTCATAAGTGATGTCTGTCCCTATTGGACATTACTGCAATCAGTAGTGGCTAAGTAATAATAATAATAATAATAATAATAATAATAATAATAATAATAATAATAATGATAATAACGATAATAATAATAATAATAATAATAATAATAATAATAATAATAATAATAATAATAATAAAGAAGGATGTATTAATATTACATAGTGTCTATGTAATCAGAGATAAATGGAACTCTTAAAGCGGAGCAGGAAAATTGGAATGCAGAGAAGAAAACTTTGACTGACCAACTCTCTGGTGAGTTTACAAATTTTGTCCTTTATCACCATGATTGTCAAACATGTAGATCTCTGTGTGTTGTAAATGATACTAAAGGTAAAATAGGGTAATACATTTGTAGTGATGGTAAGAGAATTGGTTCAGTTTCATGTGACTTTGATCAACTCATCTGTTAATATCCTACACTTCTGACAGTCTGTGGTTCCAGGACACAAAAATAATGACAATTATAAAACTATAGAAGGGGTCGAAAAACAGGAGTGAACACTTATTCTTATAAATTTTTACTGTCAAATTCTCTTCTATTCTCTACATACTCAGTCACTTTGTGTTCTCTGTGAATTGCTCTCAGAAACTCAAATGCAACTGAAAGAGAAGGTTGTTTGACCGAGTTTGAGAAAGTCCAAGGCGCCGTTTTCATGTCTTATAGAGAAGGGTTGAATTGCTGTGGGCCTGGGAGTTTAAGGGTGTTTCTACAAAGCAATGAAAATGTTGGTATGCACTAATAGACAGATGTACAAATCATACACAAGGTAGATAAGCGGAAATGGGACTTCTCTGTGGAAAATATAAACCTGACTCATTTACTGAGTGATGTCTCCCCCTACTGAGCCTGAGTTGCAGACAGTGGGCAAGCATATACTGTCAGCTGTGCTGCTGCATTGCTGTTTTTCTAACTTTGACAAAGCCAGATGTACTATTTTTATGTGTGAAAGAGAAGAGTCGAATTATTGTGGGCCTGATGGATCTCAGCCTATCAGAATGAGAAATGAGTAAAAAACTATCAAATTCTGAAGAAAAAGTTCGCTTGGTCAAACAAGATGAGAGACACTATGTCATTAAACTCTTCAGCCATATCATTTAACTCTAGCGCCCTCTTCAGTACCAGGTTGAATGTGCACAAGACTTGAGATGTAACATACCTGCAGTCTTGCATATATTCAGTACACACTAGTTTGTATTCTGCCTGCCATGGAGGTTGCTTTTGATAAAAGAATAAAGGTAATGTAAATGAAACTCCAGTACAGTCACTCTCTGTTCTCTGTTAATTACTCTCAGAGACTCAGACAAAACTGAATGAAAAAGACACGATCCTCCAAACTCTTTCCATAGAGAAGACGACGCTGGAGAAAGAGCTTGAAGGTGAACCTCAGTTACAGAACTAACAGAATGATATGAGTACAACTGTCAAAGTCTGACTCACACAATGTCTGTGTTCCTGTGATGATAATGTATTCCTGTAATGAAACTCCTACAGTTCTGAATAATGGTTGTGCCACTGGCTGGAAGTACCACAGTGGAAAGTGCTACTACTTCTCCTCTGATGAAAAGAGCTGGACTGAGAGTCGAGATTCCTGTGTGTCTATGGGGGGACATCTGCTCATCATAAACAGTGAGGAGGAGCAGGTATGACATCAGTTCCTTTTTGAGGGCTGGTAAATATAATTATCCTTTGAAGCCCGTAAGGGCAGGAGATGTATTTTGGAACTCACCTTTGTGTGATATCTGGGATTCTAGTCTTTCTTAAAGCAGGCAAAGTCTACACAGTGTTGGGAAAAATACTGGATTGGTCTGACTGACTCTGTGAAGGAGGGAGACTGGCGCTGGTTGGACAACACACCACTTCGTCAGACTCCAAAGTGAGCCATTAGAAATCAAAAACTGAATTTTAACTGTATTCACTTCAGACAGTAATTAGTGTAAAATTTACAACTGTGAACTTTTAGTATTCAGTTTATTTCAAAGCCTCCAATTTGATTACAATTGTTTTTTTTTTTTCCCTGATGTTCAGTTACTGGGATGGAAACGAGCCTGATAACTGGACTGGGACAAATCAGAACCATCCTGAAGGAGAAGACTGTGCACTGATGAATATTTCCCCTAGTCATTATGGATTATTGGATGGTTTTTGTGAGGGACAAAAATTAAAAAGAGTTTGTGAAGCCATAGCAGTAAAATGAACCAAATGACCAATACAATAATAAAGTAAACAGAGCAAACAGTGTGATTAATTGACTCCCTGATTCAGAACTGAAATTGATTATTTCCCCATCTCAGATGTTAAATGATGGATCTGAGCATCCCTAATTCGAAAATCCGAAATCCGAAATGTTCCGAACTCCGAAGGGTTTTGAGCGCCGACATGACACCACAAGTGGAAAACTCTACACCTGACCTAACAAGCCCACATGGGGCTCTGACGCTCTCTTGCCGCCAGTTTGTCACCAACCCTAAGATTATCATGGAGCTGAAAGATTTCTAATTCACATTGCAGCCATTGTAACATCGTAGGGCATCGCATTACTCACGTGTTTGTGTTGATGCTGGTGTACACAAATCTACTACACTGCCAGTAGTGTAAAAGAATAGCAATACAGTTATGTACAGTCAGCAGGCAATTTGTAGGGGGATGCCATCCCCCTTGTTAGCAAAATGACCTAAATGCATCCCCGTTGTTAACCTGTCATCAACCTATATACTCTATAGAGTAATGTTAGTGACCATTGGGCCATCCCCCTGTTGGCCACTCAGCCATCCCCCTCACCCCCCCGAGTGTGATTTCTCTACTTATATGAAAAGAAAAAGTTTCCTGTAAAACAGTATGCCGTGTTACGCCTGCAGCAGTCTCATACATCTCATGTTTACCGTGTCTCTGTACAGGTTTGTAGTGTAGGAGCAATAGGCTATACCATATAGACTAGGTACGTAGTAGGCTACACCACCTAGGTTTGTCAAAGTACACACCGTGATGTTCGCACAACAACAAAATCGCCAATCGACGCATGACTGTTTTCCAAAATCCCACAAAATCCAAAATCTGGAACATTCCTCTTCCCGGCATTTCAGATAAGAGATACTCAACCTGTAAGTGCTTCCCCAATTTAGAACAGGGTTTTGACAGACAACAGGTGAAGAACAGACTAAATGAGTGGTGGTGAATTACATATGCAGCTCAGTTTTGAACTCGTTCTTTCATTCTATTCTTGCTATCCCCAAAATATGTGGCTAAGTTAATATATGTTATTGCTGATTGTCAATAATGATAAATATTTCTTCTTTATACAACAAATGTGCAAGTCTTGTTTTCTTGTTAAAAAAGATTTTTATTTTGATTTGGTTTGGTTTGTTTTGTTTTAAGCAAACATATCCAGATGTAATGGAAAGGTGTTTTTATGTTGAAACTACATTTTTGACAACTTAAAATGTTATGTTTATGTAGTGCTTTGTAAAAAATAAATAAAAAAATAAAAGGTTTAGTTACTTTCACCACTTCAGTGAATCAATAGTCACACCTCTTTTGTTTCTCGTAAGCCTAGTTTGTACTTGTCTTCTGTTCATTAGGTTCTGTTCTTTTCAGCTCCTCTTTGCCAAGTCCTGTTATGATGTGCTTACATTCTGTTCAGATTGACACTCTGTTAGTCTGTAAATTGCTGATAACAGTCGACCTGTCTGTCTAACTCTGTATTGTACATCTTGTCCCTCAGTCCTTGTATCTGCTGCTAGTTTGTCTGTGAGTCATGCCTTGTGTAAACCTGTCTCTCCTGGTGTTTTTCTCAAAAATTGTCTGCACTCATCTAAAGTTTGTAGTACAGTAGGAAGATGTTGCCTGTGCAAATGAACTCTCAAACCTTTCCCTAACAGTTACCTTTAAAAAAAAAAAAACTGTGTAAAGCTATATAAACATGGCTTTGGTCATCCCAATATTTTTTTTTTACAGTGCGTGATTTTCTTATAGTGTGTGTATAACTGCTAAGATTTTAATCAATTAATCTGATTTTTTTTTTATCAAATATATTACGTTGTTCTCTCCAAAGAAAACCTGTTATCTTTTTATGACCATTTATGTGACAGAGTTAAAACTGAATTCTTTGGGGATAGTGAATTTCACGGACTTAAAGATCAGGGGTCAGTATTAGCTGTTTAGAAGTCTGCTGTGCTGCACTGTACATCTTTAGATCTGTCATTTGTTGTCCTGTCTGAACTCTCACATGTTCCCTCAACAAAGTATGTGTACGCTTGCGTAGAGGTAACAATAGAGGTAAAAATGTTTGTTTGTATGTCTGTTTGTTTGTGTTAGAAAAATGTTATTCCTTTGTATGAGTAGTTATAATGTATAGGTAGTGATCATGCTCTTACTATGTGCAAATAATGATCAAGCAGAAGTTCAGCTAAAGGGTATTTAAATATTGTTGTGTGTAGAAGTAAAAAGAAGAACATGACCTGAGGCTAAGAAGGCTCAACTAACTGCAGGCTATTGAGAACAGGTTGTGAAACATCTGCTCCGCCTAAGAACCGATATAACCGCTTTTGAGGGAATAAATACTGTACCTGACTAAGGAGAAACAGTACAACTCACCATTGCAGTACTTGGCTGTATTGCAGTACTGCAGTACTGTGGCCTCAGAGGAACACTTAGTTAATACTAACAGTAATAATCCTACTTCCGCTACTTTGGTACGAACTCAGAACTGAAAAAACAAATGGAACTGGATTAGTAAGACCAAGAAGACGTCCAGTAGGTGTAGTTCGGGGAGACCCCAAAAGCTGGGAAAAATATAAGGCAATCAATCTGATATTCAAGGGAAATCAGACAGGCACTGTGGAGATAGATTTCTGCAATACTCTAGCCGATGCTGACAAGAATTGGTATTGTCCTAATAAAGAGTCAGCCTTGCGACTGACTTGGTCAGACATATGTATGGTTTATATAAACATACAATCAGGGCGACTCTGTGGAATGTGGGAACGGGCATTGTGGACCACAAGCTACAGAGATTACGGCTATGACATGCAAGGAAGCGACAATCTCAACAATCTAAAAGAAAGAAGTTCAGATTGTAATAGCAGAGAAAACTGCAACCAACTTCTAATAGCCCTTAAGAATCCAAGCCTAAAAGACCGAAGGTCGTTTGCTATTGGGGTAGACATATCACACAGGGATCCAATAGGACATTTTTTCATAAATATAATATCCACGCCTCAGAACGAGACTGGTAATTATACACAGGAGAATATAGAAACAGAATCCCTTACCCCTGTTCCAGGTGTAAAATATTTCTCTAAACTGACTAAAGGGGATAAATTGGCCTTAGAAACAGGATATGCAGATAAGAACGAGTGGATAGACTGGATGATGTATACAGCCCAGCAGCACAGCCAGTCTGATTGCATTGCATGTTCAACTGCCAGACCTCAATTAGGAACCTTTCCTTTTAAACTAAACCCAGAAAATGACCCTGAGGGATTAGAGAGTGTCCTCCAACTGTTCAATGTTGCATTCTCACCTGTAACAGAAAAATGCAAAACCCTTTCTCTGTTGTTCCCTAGAGTAAGGAAAAGAAACATTCCACCCGTCAGTCTCAGTATACAAAGGAAACTACACTTGTTTCAAGCAAAGTAGCGAAGGATTGGATGTTAAGAAACTCTCCTCAGAGTACTGTCAGACAGCTGTCAATGTTACCCACGATAAAGGAAACCTGTCGGCCTCCTGGTTCTTTAACCACTTAGCCATGAGAGCGGACCTCTGGTGGTTGTGTGGAGATATGAAACTAAGAGCAAGGCTTCC
The DNA here is from genome assembly GCF_902362185.1 of Chanos chanos. Lineage (NCBI taxonomy): Eukaryota > Metazoa > Chordata > Actinopteri > Gonorynchiformes > Chanidae > Chanos > Chanos chanos. The sequence continues at coordinate 40,213,580 of NC_044501.1, read as the reverse complement.
TGAGGACTGGGAGGGCAGCTGTGCATTGACCCAATTCCCAACAGGTGAATTCGGAAAAATAGGAGACAAACTCTCCAAAGAAAATTTACAGTGCCATCGCCGCTCTACACCGAGGGGATCATTTGACAATAGTCTACATAGATAGCATTGGATTACCCAGAGGAGTCCCTGATGAATTTAAAGCAGGGGTGTCAAACTCCGGTCCTGGAGGGCCGGGGTCCTGCTGTTTTTCTTGTAGACCAACTAAATAGAATCTCTGATTGGCTGAAGAGTGTCCACACCTGTTTTCAAGGTGAAAATCAACAGGTAACTAAGAGGTGAAAACAAAAATCAGCAGGACCCCGGCCCTCCAGGACCGGAGTTTTACACCCCCTGATTTAAAGCAAGAAACCAAGTGGCTGCAGGGTTTGAATCTTTCCTTTTCTGGTGGGCAACCATAAACAAGAATGTTGATTGGCTAAGCTATGTTTACAATAGTCAGCAAAGATTTGTAAATTATACTAGAGATGCTGTGAAGGGCATCGCTGAACAGCTGGGACCAACTTCTCTTATGGCATGGCAGAACCTCATGGCATTAGACATGTTGTTAGCTGAAAGAGGAGGTGTATGCAAAATGTTTGGAACTTTCTGTGGCACCTTTATCCCTAATAATACTTCCCCAGATGGCAGTATTACCAAGGCCTTGGAAGGACTGACATCTCTATCCGAAGAGCTGGCTGAGAACGCTGGAATAGACAATCCATTCACCTCAATGATGGAAAAATGGAAAGAGGGTTCGGACGCTACAGTGGACTGCTGACTTCCCTCCTCATCTCAGTGGCTGTGGCAGCTGCGATTCTCATCGTTTGTGGATGTTGCCGTATCCCATGTTTAAGAGGACTGACATTAAGAATGATCGAAACCACGTTAACTAAAACAATGTATCCACAAGTACCTGATTATGATAATGAACTAGGTCAAGAAAAGAGTTTGAGATTTAGCTGCTATGATGTAAATAATCTACTGATTCCATACAAAGTATAAACAGGAGGGAAATGTTAGAAAAATGTTATTCCTTTGTATGAAATAAGTAGTGATCATGCTCTTACTATGTGCAAATAATGATCAAGCAGAAGCTCAACTAAAGGGCATTTAAACATTATTGTATGAAGAAGTAAAAAGAAGAACATGACCTGAGGCTAAGAAGGGTCAACAAAACGCAAGCTATTGAGAACAGGTTGTGAAATATATGCTCCGCCTAAGAACCCATATAACCGCTTTTGAGGGAATAAATACTGTACCCGACTAAGGAGAAACAGTACAACTGACTACTGCAGTACTGGGCTGTATTGTTGGGTGACTTGTCTCCTCGCCGCGAGAATAAACGAACTTGCTTTGACTTCAGAGGATCCGTGTGTCATTTTGTTAAATTACTCTAATAGTTTGTTTGTTTGTTTTCCTGCCAAATGAACAAAATGTGCTATACGAACTGGGAAGCGTGTTTTTTGGATGAACATTGCATAAGTTAAACTTGTCATCTCATACACTATTCAGTTGGAGTCTTAGCTATATAGTTTTACTTGTCTTACGACTTGAGTCCGTCACTTTATTTTGTATGTGCAGGTCTGAGGTTGGTAGTCACCACATTATCATCTGTGTCTATGGGTATATACGTAACAGTTACTTCATCATATACATTAAAAAATGTTTTTAATTATGCCAGCTTTGCTGATAGCTTTCATATGCTAGTTGTATTGTTATACTTTATCTCGTAGTTTAATGTGTATTTTTTTTCATACGTTTCAGTGTTGAATGCATTTTATTTTAAAGCATTAAGAAGGGCGTGTACTTTTGTTGAGAGGTCTGAGGTTGGTAGTCACCACATTATGGTCTGTATCTATATTTGTGTATATGTACCAGCGTTTGCAAATAAAACATCAAAAAGCAAGTTACGAGCTCTCCCTGTGTATCATTAATCATCACCCTTGACACTTAGCAACTCAGTATAGTGGTTTTTCAGAGAATGGGCGTGTCCTTTTAGAGGAACTTCTAATATTTCTGCTCCTTGAGGAACTGATAAACATTTGTACGGACATCTCCTGACTCTAAACTCAAGACTTCAGCACAATGAAGGAGAGAGAGCAGGAAGATGATGCTTGTGAGTCTTTCTTTTAACTTTCTGTCTCTGTTCATTTGGTTATGCTTTTCATGTTTTAGGCATCTACATGTTTCGATACATGTACCAGGATTACCATGTGATATATAGCAGGGAAAATCACTCTGGACTTTGGGATTTAGGAGAGGAACACTGTGGAGATTATGTGTCAAAAAATAAACATTTTAAAAAGTGGGTGCATCAGTTCAGCATGTAATACTTGCCATTTTTAGTTAAGAAACTCTCAAACTTTAGCTGTGTTTGTCTTAAATTCATCACTCTCTCTGTTTAGTCGCAAAGAGGAAGAGAATGTGCAGATATTTTGGGTGTTGGTGTGAATGGTGGCTCAAGAAATGGAGACAACCAACATTTTACAATTTGGGTGCATCAGTATAGCATTTCAAGCTTGATATGTTTCCTCACTCACTCCCTCACTCACTCACTATCTAAGCTGCTTATGGTAATTAGTGTCCTGTGGGCGAAAGGTGGAGAAACACCCTGGTCGCCAGTCCATGGCAGAGAAATGCATTTCTTTGCTGTCTCTGGTCAGTCACAAAGACAAACAGAATGTTCCGATAATTTGGGTGTTGGTGTGAATGGTGCAAAGTACACAGAAGTTTTGGGTGTTGGTGTGAAAGGTGTGAGTTTTCAACTTGTGAAATATCTTGAACACTGAAAACTGTACAAGCTTTATGTCTAACAGAAGAAATGGAGACCATAAAATAATTTAAACATTTTGCCCAGAAATGTACGAGTTTCAAAGTTGGGAATATTTGGCACTGTATTATACTGACTGTGGTCTGCACTGTTTCACCTCAACAAGATTTTTCTTCATACTCATTTTATGCTTACTGTCTCAACTGTGGCTCACTTATTACCATAGCAACACTGGTGCTGAACACTGATCTCAAGAATAGCAATAAAGGTCAACATTCTTCCACTTTCAGTCAGTCATCTTCACACACAGTGTGTTTAGCTGAATCAGAATATTTATTACCCCCACCTCACCCCACCTCCCACCCCCACTCAACATGGTCTTTATGAGTCTGAAAGTTCTAATGGAACAGAGAGGTTACTGGGAAAAGATAACATGGTTTCATCTTTGTTTTTCACTGGAATTGTTGGACTTTTACAGTTCCATTTTTACAGCTCCACATTTCTCCTCATCTGTTCTCAGGTCAGACCAAATGTTGTGTGGTCAGAGATGAGGTTGGTCCCCTGAAACTGAAGCTTGGTGTACTGGCTGTTCTCTGTCTCATCCTGGGAGCTTTTGTGGTCACCTTTACAGTGCTCTGTGAGTGTATATTGAAAGGAAAACATAGCTTCAGAAAATTAGATTTAACTACATGAACAAATGTCAACAACTATCTCTTTTGTACGACACCAACTGTATTTATTCATATACAACATGCCAAGAAGAGATGAGAATGCTGAAATTCAAGATTGTTATATTTTAGGTATACTACTTATCTTGCCACTACTGATGATGATGATGATGATGATGATGATGACAGAATATCAAAGTCTGATTTTGTCTCTATTAGATATATTACAGGGGAAGTGCCATGAGGAAACTCATGAGAGGAGGACAGAGAATCTTACACGTGAGTGAAATAACATACTAGTGCTTCTGAAAGATTAAATCCTGAAATATTAAATCCTGGGTTTTGTTCAGCTCAAGACTCTCATTCTGTTTCTGTCTTGAAGTGAAAGTGAAATGACTGCTATATAACACTGGATAGAAATAATCAACAGAAATAATCACAGTTATATTAATGAAACTGTGTATTTACTCCTTTGTCTTTATCTTTATCTTTAGGAATATAATATATATATATATATATATATATATATATATATATATATATATATATATATATATATATACATATATATATATCTCAGTTCCAAAGCCACAACTATGTTTGTTTTTGCAGGCGTAACTGAACCTAAACTAAGCCTGAAAATGATTTGTTCAGACACAAAACCACCCTTGTGTCAGGGTGTGGAATTTTGGGACAAACTTGAAGAGGTTCTGGATGCATGTGCAGATGAGTTCAGTTCATTAGAACCAGGGCTTCAAACCAGAGGTTTTTTTTCAGTCGGTTCGCTCCCAGCAGAATCGATATTTTAATGTTTCCGGTTTTGAGTTCCACCTTAAAAGTATCGTTCCTGAACTGGTTAGAACCAAAGGAAATACTGGTTAATAACATTCCATGTAAGGCTGTGTGACATGACAATATGTTTCTTTCAGACGGTACAAAAATGTTTGATGATAGAGACTATAGATTAAAATATCTATCACTAACGTCACAAAACATCACAAAAACGCATTGCATCACTAACTAGAAGTGCTGTAGTCCAATCTGTCCTTGGGCCAAAATCCACTGTGGCTTCCTGGTTATGAGAAAAACTGTGTGTCTAAGACCAAGATTTTAGAAGGTGCATGGCATAATAGGCCTGTTTACCTCTGTAACAGGAGCAGGAAGGGATATGAACTCTGTTGTCTTGGTTCAAGGTGAAAACTGAGCTATCCTTGAGGACTGAAAGCCCAAGCGCAGAGGCTGGCACAGGAGGACAGTTTAGAGGTTTAATAATGTTCAAGGTCAACAAAACTGAGAAACAATTCTGAGAATCCCAGGAGATACAGAAATCAGAGGAGACAAAAACAGTTCTCAAAAGGCGCAAAAAAACAATGCAAAGGTTTACACAGAGAACCAGTTACAGAAATATACTATACTTTACAGACATTCAGAGCAGGATGGAATGTAATGCCTCTGAATTTTTATGAAGTGACCCAACATGATTTGCATGAAAAAGAAGTCTTTGTCCTTTTTCACCATTGTTGTAAAACCGTAGCATATAGATCTCTGTGTGTTGTAAATGGTACTAATGGTAACAAAGGGAAATATATTTGCAGTGATGGTAAGAGAATTGGTTCAGTTTAATGTGACTTTGATCAACTCATCTGTTAATTGTTACTATACAGTTCTATTCTCTGCATACTCAGTCACTTTGTGTTCTCTGTGAATTGCTCTCAGAAACTCAAATGGAATTGAAAGAGAAAGAGAAGAACTACAGAAATCTCTCTGCATGAGTAAACACTTATTAATAAATGTTTACTGTCGAATTTTCTTCTCTACATACTCAGTCATTTTGTGTTCTGTGTGAATTGCTCTCAGAAACTCAAATGGAACTGATAGAGAGAGAGGGGATCAACAGAAATCTCTCTGCATTGAAGACAAAGCTGGAGAAAGATCTTGAAGGTGAACCTGAGTTACAGACTAAGTGGTGGCTAAGTAATAATAATAATAATAATAATAACAATGATAATAATAATAATAATAATAATAATAATAATAATAATAATAATAAAGAAGGATGTATTAATATTACATAATGTCTATGTAATCAGAGATAAATGGAATTCTTACAACTGAGCGGGAAAATTGGAATGCAGAGAAGAAAACTTTGACTGACCAACTCTCTGGTGAGTTTACAGATTTTGTCCTTTATCATCATGATTGTCAAACATGTAGATCTCTGTGTGTTGTAAATGATACTAAAGGTAACAAAGGGTAATACATTTGTAGTAATGGTAAAAGAATTGGTTCAGTTTTATGTGACCTTGATCAACTCATCTGTTAATTGTTACTATACAGTTCTATTCTCTGCATACTCAGTCACTTTGTGTTCTCTGTGAATTGTTCTCAGAAACTCAAATGGAATTGAAAGAGAAAGAGAAGAACTACAGAAATCTCTCTGCAGGAGTAAACACTAATTAATAAATGTTTACTCTCGAATTTTCTTCTCTACATACTCAGTCATTTTGTGTTCTGTGTGAATTGCTCTCAGAAACTCAAATGGAACTGATAGAGAGAGAGGGGATCAACAGAAATCTCTCTGCATTGAAGACAAAGCTGGAGAAAGATCTTGAAGGTGAACCTGAGTTACAGACTAAGTGGTGGCTAAGTAATAATAATAATAATAATAATAATAATAATAATAACAATAATAATAATAATAATAAAGAAGGATGTATTAATATTACATAGTGTCTATGTAATCAGAGATAAATGGAATTCTTACAACGGAGCGGGAAAATTGGAATGCAGAGAAGAAAACTTTGACTGACCAACTCTCTGGTGAGTTTACAGATTTTGTCCTTTATCACCATGATTGTCCAACATGTAGATCTCTGTGTGTTGTAAATGATACTAAAGGTAACAAAGGGTAATACATTTGTAGTGATGGTAAGAGAATTGGTTCAGTTTTATGTGACCTTGATCAACTGATCTGCTAATATCCCAGACTTCTGACAGTCTGCAGTTTCAGGACCAAAAAAATAATGGAGATTATAAAACTAAAGAAGGGATCAAGTAACAGGAATAAACACTTATTAATAAATTGTTACTGTCGAATTTTCTTCTCTACACACTCAGTCACTTTGTGTTCTGTGTGAATTGTTCTCAGAAACTCAAATGGAATTGAAAGACAAAGAGGAGACCTACAGAAATCTCTCTGCATTGAAGACAAAGCTGGAGAAAGATCTTGAAGGTGAACCTGAGTTACAGACAATATACTGACATATGCTGAACTGCTTCACTGAACTTTTCATGAGTGATGTCTATGCCTACTGGATATAAGTGCAATCAGTGGAAGTAGTGCCTAAGTAATAATAATAATAATAATAATAATAATAATAATAATAATAATAATAATAATAATAATAATAACGATAATAATAATAATAATAATAAAGAAGGATGTATTAATATGACATCGTGTCTATGTAATCAGAGATAAATGGAACTCTTACGATGGAGCGGGAAAAGTGGAATGCAGAGAAGAAAACTTTGACTGACCAAATCTCTGGTGAGTTTACAGATTTTGTCCTTTATCATCATGATTGTCAAACATGTAGATCTCTGTGTGTTGTAAATGATACTAAAGGTAACAAAGGGTAATACATTTGTAGTGATGATGAGACAATTGGTTCAGTTTTATGTGACCTTGATCAACTGATCTGTTAATATCCCAGACTTCTGACAGTCTGCAGTTTCAAGACCCCAAAAAAATGGAGATTATAAAACTAAAGAAGGGATCAAGTAACAGGAATAAACACTTATTAATAAATTGTTACTGTCAAATATTCTTCTCTACACACTCAGTCACTTTGTGTTCTGTGTGAATTGCTCTCAGAAACTCAAATGGAACTGAAAGAGAAAGAGGAGACATACAGAAATCTCTCTGCATTGAAGACAAAGCTGGAGAAAGATCTTGAAGGTGAACCTGAGTTACAGACAATATACTGACATATGCTGTCAAATGAACTGCTTCACTGAACTTTTCATGAGTGATGTCTGTGCCTACTGGATATAAGTGCAATCAGTAGAAGTAGTGCCGAAGTAATGATAATAATAATAATAATAATAATAATAATAATAATAATAGTAATAATAATAATAATAAAGAAGGATGTATTAATATTACATAGTGTCTATGTAATCAGAGATAAATGGAATTCTTACAACGGAGCGGGAAAAGTGGAATGCAGAGAAGAAAACTTTGACTGACCAACTCTCTGGTGAGTTTACAGATTTTGTCCTTTATCACCATGATTGTCCAACATGTAGATCTCTGTGTGTTATAAATGATACTAAAGGTAACAAAGGGTAATACATTTGTAGTGATGGTAAGAGAATTGGTTCAGTTTTATGTGACTTTGATCAACTCATCTGTTAATATCCCAGACTTCTGACAGTCTGTGGCTTCAGGACACAAAAATAATGGAGATTATAAAAGTAAAGAAGGGGTCAAACAACAGGAATAAACACTTATTAATAAATTGTCACTGTCAAATTTTCTTCTCTACATATTCAGTCACTTTGTGTTATGTGTGAATTGCTCTCAGAAACTCAAATGGAATTGAAAGAGAAAGAGGAGACCTACAGAAATCTCTCTGCATTGAAGACAAAGCTGGAGAAAGATCTTGAAGGTGAACCTGAGTTACAGACAATATACTGACATATGTTGTCAAATGAACTGCTTCATTGAACTTTTCATGAGTGATGTCTATGCCTACTGGACATAAGTGCAATCAGTAGAAGTAGTACCTAAGTAATAATAACAACAACAACAATAATAATAATTAAAATAATAATAATAATAATAATAATAATAATAATAATAATAATAATAATAATAATAATAATAATAAATAAGAAGGCTGTATTAATATTACATAATGTCTGTGTAATCAGATATAAATGGAATTCTTACAACGGAGCGGGAAAAGTGGAATGCAGAGAAGAAAACTTTGACTGACCAACTCTCTGGTGAGTTTACAGATTTTGTCCTTTATCACCATGATTGTCCAACATGTAGATCTCTGTGTGTTATAAATGATACTAAAGGTAACAAAGGGTAATACATTTGTAGTGATGGTAAGAGAATTGGTTCAGTTTTATGTGACTTTGATCAACTCATCTGTTAATATCCCAGACTTCTGACAGTCTGTGGCTTCAGGACACAAAAATAATGGAGATTATAAAAGTAAAGAAGGGGTCAAACAACAGGAATAAACACTTATTAATAAATTGTCACTGTCAAATTTTCTTCTCTACATATTCAGTCACTTTGTGTTATGTGTGAATTGCTCTCAGAAACTCAAATGGAATTGAAAGAGAAAGAGGAGACCTACAGAAATCTCTCTGCATTGAAGACAAAGCTGGAGAAAGATCTTGAAGGTGAACCTGAGTTACAGACAATATACTGACATATGTTGTCAAATGAACTGCTTCATTGAACTTTTCATGAGTGATGTCTATGCCTACTGGACATAAGTGCAATCAGTAGAAGTAGTACCTAAGTAATAATAACAACAACAACAATAATAATAATTAAAATAATAATAATAATAATAATAATAATAATAATAATAATAATAATAAATAAGAAGGCTGTATTAATATTACATAATGTCTGTGTAATCAGATATAAATGGAATGCTTACAACGGAGCGGGAAAATTGGAATGCAGAGAAGAAAACTTTGACTGACCAACTCTCTGGTGAGTTTACAGATTTTGTCCTTTATCACCATGATTGTCAAACATGTAGATCTCTGTGTGTTGTAAATGATACTAAAGGTAACAAAGGGTAATACATTTGTAGTGATGGTAAGAGAATTGGTTCAGTTTCATGTGACTTTGATCCACTCATCTGTTAATATCTTAGACTTTTGGCAGTCTGTGGTTACAGGACACAAAAATCATGACAATTATAAAACTAAAGAAGGGGTCAAACAACAGGAGTAAGCACTTATTCATAAAATTTTTGAATTCTCTTCTCTTCTCTACATACTCAGTTACTTTGTGTTCTCTGTGAATTGCTCTCAGAAACTCAAATGGAACTGAAAGAGAAGGTTGTTTGATCAGGTTTGACAAAGTCCAAGGTGCCGTTTTCATGTGTCATAGAGAAGGGTTGAATTGCTGTGGGCCTGCGGTCATTAAGGGTGTTTCTACAAATCAGTGGAAATGTTGGTATGCACTAATAGACAGATGTACAAATCATACACAAGATAGATAAGCTGAAAAGGGACTCCTCTGTGGAAAATATATACCTGACTCATTTACTGAGTGATGTCTCCCCCTACTGGACATATTTGGAATCAGTAGTTGTAGTGGCTTAGTAATAAGATGCTTATGATGCATTAATATCATATTATGTCAATTTATTCAGAGGCCAACGGAAACCTTATGAAGGAAAGGGAAAATTGGAATGCAGAGAAGAAAAACTTGTCTGATCAACTCTCTGGTGAGTTTATAGATCTTGTCCTTTTTCATCATTATTACAAAAGCTTAACGTGTACACCTCCTCTGTCTGTCATTAATGATAACTAAAAGAATCTTTGGTAATAAAGAACAGGCAGAACCATGTACCATGAGCCTGAGTTGCAGACAGTAGACAGGCATATATTGTCAGTTGTACTGCTGCATTGCTGTTTTTGACAAAATATGACAAAGCCAGATGTGCTATTTTTATGTGTCAAAGACAAGAGTTGAATTACTGTGGGCCTGATGGATCTCAGCCTATCAGAATGAGAAAAGAGTAAAAAACTATCAAATTTTGATGAAAAAGTTCACTTGGTAAAAGAAGCTGAGAGACCCCATGTCATTAAACTCTTCAGTCCTATCATTTAACTCTAGCGCCCTCTTCAGTGCCAGGTTGAATGTACACAAGATTTGAGATGTAACATACCTGCAGTCTTGCATACATTCAGTACACACTAGATTGTATTCTGCCTGCCATAGAGGTTGCTTTTGATAAAAGAATAAACGTAATGTAAGTGAAACTGCAGTACAGTCACTCTGTGTTCTCTGTTAATTACTCTCAGAGACTCAGACAAAACTGAATGAAAAAGACACGATCCTCCAAACTCTTTCCGAAGAGAGGAGGAAGCTGGAGAAAGAGCTTGAAGGTGAATCTCATTTACAGAACTACCAGAATGATATGAGTAAAACTGTCAAAGTCTGACTCACACCATGTCTGTGTTCCTGTGATGGCAATATAATTCTGTAATGAAATTCCTACAGTTCTGAATAATGGTTGTGCTGCTGACTGGAAGTACCACAGTGGAAAGTGCTACTACTTCTCCTCTGATAAAAAGAGCTGGACTGAGAGTCGAGATTCCTGTGTGTCTATGGGGGGACATCTGGTCATCATAAACAGTGATGAGGAGTGGGTATGAAAAAATGACAATATTATAAAAACATATGAAAAACATTAGACATTAGTTCCTTTTTAATGAGGGCTGGTAAATATAATTGCTATTTGTAGTGTGTAAGGGCAGGAGATGTATTTTGGAACTCACCAAAGTGTGATATCTGGGATTCTAGTCTTTCTTAAAGAAGGGAAATCCAACACATGCTACAGAACAATACTGGATTGGTCTGACTGACTCTGTGACAGAGGGAGACTGGCGCTGGTTGGACAACACACCACTTATTTCGACTTCAAAGTGAGCCATTAATAGTCAAAAACTGAATTTTTAATTGTATTCACTTCTGACAGTAATTAGCGTAAAATTTATAACTGTGAATTTTTAGTTTTCAGTTCATTTCAGAACCTCTCAGTTGATTGACAGTGTTTTTTCTCTATATTCAGGTACTGGGGTCAAAATGAGCCTGATAACTTGACTGGGAACAATAATGACCGTCCTGAAGGAGAGGACTGTGCAAAGATGGATCTGAGCCCTAATCATAGATTATATGACATTGTATGTGAGAGAAAATTAAATTGGATTTGTGAAGCCATAGCAGTAAAATGAACAGAATTACCAAATGGAAAGAACACTCTCATTCATGATTCCCTGATTCAGGTTGTAAATTAGTTGTTCCCCAATTCAGAACTTAGGGTTTGATCAGAAACCAGGTGAAGAACAGGGGAAATGAGTGGTGGTGAATTTCATATGCAGCTCATTTCACATCTCATGCTTCATTTCTATTCCTGCCGTGCCAGTTAAACTTTCTCTATAGGATATGCTTTCAATAACAGTATCATCAATTTATCCTCACCCTTATTCCTAGAAACCTTTGGCTATGTTAACATTTGTTTTTGGTTATTGTCAGTTATGAGAAATATTTCTTCTCTATGAAAGAAATTTGCAAGTCTTGCTTTAATGTTAGAAAATGTGGAACCACAGACTTCATCTCAAAGTTTTTTCTTTCGATTTGGTTTCTTTTGTTTTGTTTTAAGCAAATATATTCTGATATGTTGGAAAGGTGTTTTTTGGGGGGTTTTTTGCTTGTTTGTTTTTTTTTTTTGTTTATTTTTTTGTTTAGTTCATTTTTTTAACCTGAAATCATGCTTCTGACAACTTAAAATGCTATGTTTATGTAAGAAACTTGCAGAAAAAACTTTGGTTATTATCAAGATCTCGTCCTCTCCTTCCTCCACTTCTGAGACTCAGCGTTCAGTGTCGCCAGTCTACTGATCACTGGTCTGATAATCTAATCAATAGTCACACCTGATGGTGTTCTCTTAAACCTAGTTTGCACTTGTCTTCTGTTCATAAAGTTTGGTTTGATTTTGTACAAACACCCCTGTTTTTCCAGTTTCTCTATGTCAAGTCTGACTGTGATGTGCGTATATTCTGCTCAGAGTGATCCCTGTTATTCTGTAAATTGCTGATAACAGTCTACACTTTGTACATTCACAAATAAAGCATCAAAAAGCAAGTCACGTGTTCTCACTGGTTATTAATAATCATCACCCTTGACACTTGACTATGGCAGCCTTTCAGAGAATGGGCGTGTCCTTTTAGAGGAACCTCTTATATTGCTGTTCTTTGAGGAACTGATTAACATTTGTACAGACATCCTTCGACTCTAAACTCAAGACCTCAGCACAATGAGGGAGAGAGAGCAAGAGGACGATGGTTGTGAGCCTTTCTTTTCATTTTCTGTCGCTATTCATTTGGTTATGCCTTTCATGTGTTAGGCATGTACATGTTTTGTTTAACCATTTCTACAGAGATGATGTCAGTTGTGACTAAAGCACACGTGATATAGCCTATAGCAGGAAAAATCACTCTGGACTTTGGAATTCAGGAGAGGAACGCTGTGGACAGTATGTATCAGATAATAAACATTTTAAAAAGTGTGTGCATCGCTTCAGCATGTAATACCATTTCTCATTAAGAAATACATTCTGTTGGTCTTAAATTCTTTGCTGTCTCTGGTCAGTCACAAAGAGGAAGAGAATGTTCTGATAATTTGGGTGTTGGGGTGAAAAGTGTGAAGTTTGAGCGTGTGAAATATCTTGAACACTGAACTCAGCACAAGATTCATGTTGAGCTGACGATATGGAGACAACGATAAAATCATTTAAATGTTTTACCCACAAATGTATGAATTTCAAAGTTGGGAATATTTGGAATTGCATTATACTGACTGTGGTCTGCACTGTTTCACCTCAACAAGATTTTTCTTTATACTCATTGTCTCAAATACGGCTCAGTTATTACCGTAGCAACACAGAGTCTGGTGCTGAACACTGATCTCAAGAACAACAATAGAGGTGAACATCCACCTACTTTCAACCAGTCATCTTCACACACAGTGTGTTTGCCTGAATCAGAATATTTACTAGCCAACCTCACCCCACCCTTCACCCCCACTCAACATGGTCTTTATGGGTCTGAAAGTACTAATGGAATGGAAAGGTTATTGGGAAAAGATAATATGGTTTCAGTTTTTCACTCTCTTTTTTTTACTGGAGTTGTTGGATTTTTAACTCCACACCTCTCCTTATCTGTTCTCAGGTCAGACCAAATGCCGTGTGGTCAGAGATGAGGTTGGTCTCCTGAAACTGAAGCTTGGTGTACTGGCTGTTCTCTGTCTCGTCCTGGGAGCTTTTGTGGTCACCTTTAAAGTGCTCTGTGAGTATATAATAAAATGAAAATACAGCTTCACAAAATAATATTCAACTACCTGAACAACTGTCAACAGCCATCTCTTTTGCACCATGCAAACTATATTTCTTCATATACAGCATACCAAGAAGAGATGTGAATATTGCATTTCTATATCTCTATGCAACCACAAAACAAGTCAGGATATTTCTACTGCAGTTACCATATGTGACAATATATGTAAGATCAAGGTCAATCAACTTAACTGAGACTCTTAGGAGAGACTCAGAGGAGCATGCAAGAGCATGAGAGGAATTGCTAATTTTATGTGCAATTCAAGATCAGTTATATTTTAGGTATTGTAGTAGTAATACCACTGTTGCTGCTGATGATGATGATGATCTAACCTCTTAACCCTTTTCCAGATGCACAAAGGTCACATTTCTATGCAGAATACAAGCTTCATCTCAAATCAGGTGAGTGATGAGTGACATGAATTATGAAAATTGCTGTGGATCATGATCCAGTTTAATATGATCCCTGGTTCTAGTAAAGCAGTGGGTCATATCACCAAGCTCTTCTGAAGAGGGATTTCTCAATGAGGAATATAGGGATCCACCCAAATCTAATGCCTTAAAATTACATGTTCAAAACAGGTGTACCGTTCTGGGCTTAGTTACACAATTTAAAATGTCAAGTTGTACGTCATACTTACCTGGCAGGGGAGACAACATTATCACAAAGGTAGTTCACCCAGGGTGAGGCTTAACCATTGCACTTGGGCTATGCTGACCTCTGCGAATTCCCCAAATGCGGGAATCTCGACTGCATAGTTTGTGGTAGTAGGGGGCTGCATCATAAACAGTGAGGAGGAGCAGGTATGATATCAGTTCCTTTTTGAGGGCTGGTAAATATAATGATTATTTGTAGTGTGTAAGGGCAGGAGATGTATTTTGGAACTCACCTTGGTGTAATATCTGGGATTCTAGTCTTTCTTAAAGCAGGAAAATCCAACAAATGCTACAGGACTTTGCTGGATTGGTCTGACTGACTCTGTGAAGGAGGGAGACTGGCGCTGGTTGGATAACACACGACTGAATCAGACTCCAAAGTGAGCCATTCGGGATCAAAAAGTGAATTTTTTACTGTATTCACTCCAGTATTCAGTTTATTTCAAAGCATTCAATTTGATTGCAGTTGTTTTTATTTTTTTTCTTAACGTTTAGGTACTGGTATAGAAACTAGCCTGATAACTGGACTGGGACAAATAACGACCATCTTGATGGAGAAGACTGTGCACACATTAATCTTTCCTCTAGTCATTACGGAATATCGGATGGTTTTTTTGGAGGGAAAAGAATTAAAAAGAGTTTGTGAAGCCATAGCAGTAAAATTAACCAAATTATCAATACAATAATAAAGCAAACAGAACAAACAGTGTGATTAATTCATTCCCTGATTCAGAACTGAAATTGATCATTTCCCCATCTCAGATGTTAAATGATGGATCTGAGCATCCCTAATTCGATAATCCGAAATCCGAAATGCTCCAAAATCCGAAGTGTTTTGAGCGCCGACATGACACCATAAATGGAAACCTCTACGCCTGACCTCACAAGCCCTGATCTGTTGATGTGCTAGACTTGTGGCGGGGTGTGTTCTCGGTACACAAAAACCATAGAGATTATAAAAATAAAGAAGTTTTTGTGGATCGTAATGCACAAGTAAACATTTATTCATGAATTGTTACTGTACATTTCTCTTCTCTACATAGTCACTTTGTGTTCTCTGTTAAATCACTCTCAGAAACTCAAATGAAACTGACTGAGACAGAGGAGACCTACAGAAATCTGTCTGAACTGAAGACAAAGCTGGAGAAAGATCTTGAATGTGAACCTGAGTTACAGACAGTAGGCAGGCATGTTATGTCAGTGGTACTGCTTCATTGTTGTTTGACCAAGTTTGAGAGGGGTTGCATTAGTGCGTGCCTAACCGATCTCACACCCTAAAAATGAGAAATGAGGTTTTGGTGGGACATACACAGCATTACTGCATCCCTGTATTTCCGTACAGCAGAGAGATCATTTAGGGTGTTTCTACAAACCAATGAAAATTTTGGCATGGATACTCATGGGCAGATGCACAAATCAGACACACAATAGAGGAGATGAAAAAGGACTTTACTTTGGAAAATATAAGCTTGACAAATGAACTTGTCATAAGCAATGTCTCCCCCAACTGGACATAACTGCAATCAGTAGTAGTACATGGCTTAAAAATAATAATAAATTTAAAAATATATATTATGTATTGATATAATGTTGATGTTGATTTAATTAGACATAATAGGACACCTTACAAAGGAAGGTGAAAGTGAAATGCAGAGAAGAAAAATATGATTTATCAAGTTTACAGATCTTGTCCTTTTTCATCATTACTGTAGAAGCCTATAGTGTACAACTCCTCTATCTGTCATTAATGATAACTAAATGAGGCTGTGGTGACAAAGAACAGGCAGTACCGTCTCTATAATTGGTAACAATACTGTCACGTTGCTAATGGTAACAAATGATCCTACATTTGTAGTGAAATCTGAATTCCAAAGATTACCTGCAATTCTTTGTGAGTAGACAAAAAATAAATTAATGCACACAGCATCTGAACAAATATTAATCTATTAATTGTTCCTTTATAGTCATCTACTCTACAGATAGACTGAAGAGGAGATACAGAGGAACTTTACTGATGAAAACATACACATGATAAACAAACTTAACAGTATGTGATGCCTCCCCCTACTGGAGATCGCTGTTAAATGAGAAAAAAAAAAAAAGAAATACCTGACCAATAAGCATATCAGTGCGTGGTGTGTGCAATTATTATCTACTAAAACAGTCAAAACTTTAAGTCAAGCTCTGTCCTATCATTGACAGTATGCTGTTGTTTGAATGTAAAACAAAACAATACAAACTGAAATGACAATATACTGTTATAAACTGTAGGATTTGTTGCCTGATTTAATGAACCGTTATATGATGTCATATTTTCTGCTTTCCAGAAATGGAGGAAACCCATAAAAGTCTGAGAGGTGAGTCTTGATTGATTGATTGATTGATTGATTGATTGATTTATTTACTTAAAAAGCGCTTTAGAAAACAATGAATTTAAACTCAAAAGATCACCTTCTTTTTTCTCTAATATGTAATAAGTCATTTTTTACAAGGTAACATGAGAGTCCATGACCAATGACACACTGAAAAATGCCCCATTATCACAAAAGTCATCATGAGTGACACACATAACTGACTTATTATTTCCAGTCCCCAAGAATGCATATGCTGTGAATGACTTGTCAAAGTACATATTCCATGACACAATGAAAATCTTTTCAGATCAGCTTCATGCAAATTTCAGAAAGGGGATTTTAGATAGCAGGCAGGCATATACTGCTAGTTGTACTGCTATGTTGCTGTTTGACCAAGTTCGACAGGTTTGACAAAGTACGATGTGCTGTTTTTATGTGCACATCAAAATGAGAAAGGGGGGGGGGGGGGGTAAATGAATACATTACATGATACCATCACAAACACTGCCTTTACTGATCAAAGGGCATATTAAAGGGCACATTGAGCATATATTTTCTCTGTGTATTGTCATGCCACTAATACACAGGAAAAAAAAGTCATACTAAAGACAGAAGAGCTGAGCAGGCACTTTAATGTGGAAAAGATAAACCTGACACTTCAGCAGAATGCTAGTGTTTCATGGGCAAAATCACCTTCCCTGTAAGAAACATTATTACTGAACTCTTTCCTTTTTGATTATCATGAAAATCTCTGTTGGATTGTCTGTCTACAGCTGCAAGCTTCACCTCCTTCTCTGGAGAGCCAAACAATGTTCAACAAAAAAAGGTTTTTTGGAGGGCATATTAAGCATATATTTTCTCTGTATATTGTCATGCCACTCATACACAGGAAAAAAAAGTCATACACAAGACAGAAGAGCTGAGCAGGCACTTTAATGGGGAAAAGATAAACCTGACACTTTAGCAGAATGCTATCTTTTTATGGCAAATCACTTTCCTTGTAAGAAACATGAAAGGACATTGGTGTTTTTTCACTCCAAATGTAATATACAATGGATACTATATTTGCAAAGACTAAAAATTCACAGTTATAAATTTTACACTAATTACTGTCTGGAGTTAATACTTTTTGATCCCGAATGGCTCACTTTGGAATATTGTTTTTAATATTGTCATGTTGTCATACCCACTCCTCCTCACTGTTTATGATGAGCAGATGTCCCCCCATAGACACACAGGAATCTCGACTCTCAATCCAGCTCTTTACATCAGAGGAGAAGTAGTAGCACTTTCCACTGTGGTACTTCCAGTTAGTGACACAACCACTCCTTACAGCTGTAGGAGTTTTTGTCTTTTTCATTCAGATTTGTCTGAGTCTCTGAAAGTAATTAACAGAGAACAGAGAGTCTTTGTACTGGAGTTACATTTACATTATGTTTATTCTTAAAGCAGATGCTTTTATCAGAAGCAACCTCTATGGCAGGCAGAATTCAATCTACTGTGTACTGAATGTATGCAAGACTGCAGGTATGTTACATCTCAAATCTTGTGTACCGTCAACCTGGTACTGAAGAGGGCGCTAGAGTTAAATGATAGTACTGAAGAGTTTCATAACATGGCGTATCTCAGCTTCTTTTACCAAGTGAACTTTTTCATCAAAATTTGATAGTTTTTTACTCATTTACCATTTGATGGGCTGAGATTCATCAGGCTCAAAGTAATTCAACTCTTCTCTTTGACGCATAAAAATAGCACATCAGGCTTTGTTACACTTAGAAAAACAGCAGTGCAGCAGTACAACTGACAGTATATGCCTGTCTACTGACAGAGGTTGTCTACTGACAGAGGAGGTGTACATGTTCGGCTTTTATAACAATGATGAAAAAGGACAAAATCTTTAAACTCACCAGAGAGTTGATCAGTCATGTTTTTCTTCTCTGCATTCCACTTTTCCCATTGCTTTATAAAGTTTACTGAATAAATGTGTCACTGAATAAATCAACATAATATGATATGAATGCATCAGAAGTTTTTCATTATTAATCTACTACAACTACTGATTACACATATGTCCAGTAGGGGGAGACATCACTCAGTAAATGAGTAAGATTTATATTTTCCACTTTTTGAAGTCCCTTTTCAGCTCCTCTGTCTTGTGTATGATTTGTACATCTGTCTATTAGTCCATACCAAAATTTTCATTGATTTGTATAAACACCTTAAATGAGGCCCACAGCAATTCAATCCTTCTCTGTAACACATGAAAATGGCACCTTGGACTTTGTCAAACCTGGTCAAACAACTTTGAGTTTCTGAGAGTGATTCACAGAGAACACAAAGTGACTGAGTATGTAGAGAAGTGAATTCTACAGTAAAAGTTTATTAATAAATGTTTACTCCTGTTATTTGACTCCTTCTTTAGTTTTATAATCTCCATTATTTTTTTATCCTATTAACAGATATTAACAGATGAGTTGATCAAAGTCACATAAAACTGTACCAATTCCCTTATCATCACCAGAAATGTATTACCCTTTTTACCTTTAGTATCATTAACAACACACAGGGATCTACATGTTTGGCTTTTACCATAATGGTGTACAAGGACAAAATCTGTAAACTCACCAGAGAGTTGAACAGTCAAAGTTTTCTTCTCTGCATTCCACTTCTCCAGTTCCTTTGTAAGAGTTCCATTTATCTCTGATTAAATAGATATTATGTAATATGAATACATCCTTTATTATTGTTATTATTATTATTATTATTATTATTACTTAGCCACTTCTTCTACTGACTGCAGTAATGTCCAGTAGGGACAGACATCACTCATGAAAAGTTCAATGAAGCAGTTCAACTGACAACATATGTCTGCACACTGTCTGTAACTCAGGTTCACCTTCAAGACTCTCCAGCTTTGTCTTCAATGCAGACAGATTTCTGTAGGTCTCCTCTTTCTCTTTCAATTCCATTTGAGTTTCTGAGAGTGATTCACAGAGAACACAAAGTGACTTAGTATGTATAGAAGAGAACTGTACAGGATCAGTGCATTAGGATATGTTTACTTATGTTGTGTGACTCAAAAAAATATCCTTCTTTATTTTTATAATCTCTGTTATTTTTGTGTCCTGAGACCACACAATGACACAAGTCTAGCATATCAACAGATTCAAGTCACATAAAACAGTGACTTTAGAGGTAGTGAATCAGTTGAGCAGATGCTCATTCCAGAGTGACCCACATTTGTTTTCTGTCTGAGAAGTGGGCTGTGTATTTTCCCTGCCTTTAAATGTTTTACACCCTGTCTGTGTCTGCTCAAAACTCGCTGGTCACTGAGCCAACTTCCTTATGATCACTACACATTTATTACTATTTGTTGCCATTAGTCACATGACAGTACAGCTACTCATTACAGAGACACACTGTTTCCACGGGCATTTTTTAATTTATTAACTTATTTAACACTTTCAAACTTCACACTTTTCACAACACCCAAAACTTCTGCGTACTTGACACCATTCGCATGGGAAGTGTTAAATGCTAAACCGATGCACGCATATTTTAAAAAGTTTTTTTTTTTTTCTGACACATAATCTTCACAGTTTTCTGCTCATCAATCTCCTTTTTCCATGCTACACTTCACATGTGCTTTAGTCACAACTGACAAGTGGGTACGTGGCTGACATTTGAAAAGCATGCGGAAATGAATAGCGACAGAAAATGAAAAGAAAGACTCACAACCATCGTCTTCCTGCTCTCTCTGCTTCACTGTGCTGAAGCCTAGAGTTTAGAGGCAAAGGATGTCTGTAACAAATGTTAATCAGTTTCTCAAAGAGCAGAAATATTCGAAGTTCCTCTAAAAGGACACGACCGTCCTCTGAAAGCCGCCATAGTTGCAAAGTGTCAAGGGGAGTGATGATTAATCATACACAGGGAGAACTCGCAACTTACTTGCTTTTTAAATGTTTTATTGGCGACCGCTGGAACATATACACACATATAGATATAGACGATAACGTGGTGACGACCAACTTTAGACCTCTCAGCAAATGTACACGCCCTTTAAGCCTATAAAAGAAAATCCAATGGATTAGGAAATATGTCAAATAAGCTACACAAGTATACAACTACCAGAGGAAAAATGTCGCATGATTGAAAACATTTTTTTTAAATGTAGCCTATACGACACCGCGTACATAAGGCTGTAATCAATGTACATATTTCCCACCAATGTTTAAAATGTGCGATGCGGTGTTTTATTCATAGATTCATCTCATACACTGTTTAATTGACAATAAAGCTGTATATCTTTTTCGAAGCGTAAATGCATCGTTTTATTTTGGAAGTGCATCTCTGATGTCGGTATCACCACATTACCACCTATGTCTATGCACAGCCTTATGTACGCGGTTTTTAAAGGCTACATTTAAAAAAATGTTTTCAATCATGCGACATTTTTCCTCTTGTAGTTGTATACTTGTGTGGTTTATTTGACATATTTCCTAATCCATTGGATTTTCTTTTATAGGCTTAAAGGGCGTGTACATTTGCTGAGAGGTCTAAAGTTGGTCGTCACCACTTATATATATATATATATATGTGTGTGTGTGTGTGTGTGTGTGTGTGAATATGTTCCAGCGGTCGCCAATAAAACATTTAAAAAGCAAGTAAGTCGCGAGTTCTCCCTGTGTATGATTAATCAACACTCCCCTTGACACTTTGCAACTATGGCGGCTTTCAGAGGACGGTCGTGTCCTTTTAGAGGAACTTCGAATATTTCTGCTCTTTGAGAAACGGATTAACATTTGTACAGACATCCTTTGCCTCTAAACTCTAGGCTTCAGCACAGTGAAGCAGAGAGAGCAGGAAGATGATGGTTGTGAGTCTTTCTTTTCATTTTCTGTCGCTATTCATTTTCATATGCTTTTCAAATGTCAGCCACGTATCCACTTGTCAGTTGTGACTAAAGCACATGTGAAATGTAGCATGGAAAATCGAGATTGATGAGCAGAAAACTGTGCAGATTATGTGTCAGAAAAAAAAAAAAAAACTTTTTAAAATATGCGTGCATCAGTTTAGCATTTAACACTTCCCATGCGAATGGTGTGAAGTACGCAGAAGTTTTGGGTGTTGTTGTGAAAACTGTGAAATTTTAAAGTGTTAAATGAGTTGAACACTGAATACTGCACAAGCTGTATGTGGAGCTGAAAAATGGAAATAACTATGAATTCATTTAATCTCTCTGCCCAGAAATGTATGAATTTCAATCTTGGAAATGTTTGGCGTTGTATTATACTGACTGTGGTCCTCGCTGTTTCAAATGAAAAAGATTTTTCTTTACACTCATTTCATACTCACTGCATTGAATCCCCTCGACTCCCCAATGTGGTCTTTATGGATCTGAATGTACTAAGGAAGTGGAAAGGTTTTTGGGAAAAGATAACTTGGATTTTTTTATAGACCTAAAAAATGCTGCATTTCCATATATTTATGCAACCACAAAGACAAGTCAGGATATTTTACTGCAGTCACCATACGTGAAGCTACATACAAGGACAAGGTCAAACTACTTTGAGATTCTCAGCAGAGACTCAGAGGAGCATGCAAGAGCATAAGAGGAGCTGCTAATTTGATATGCTGTATAAACTG
This sequence comes from Chanos chanos, assembly GCF_902362185.1. NCBI lineage: Eukaryota > Metazoa > Chordata > Actinopteri > Gonorynchiformes > Chanidae > Chanos > Chanos chanos. The sequence goes on along the minus strand of NC_044501.1, from coordinate 40,191,301 downwards.
TTATATCTAGCAGTTAATTCCTATCTTTTATGGTACATATCACAATGTGTTATAGTCATTTCTTTAAGCATCACTCAACACTGACTGGCATCTCTGCTGGTGAGGATGAGCTCCCATCTACATCTGGGGTTTCTGTCCTGATCTGCCCATCACACCTGCTGTATGTGGTGGAAAAGGACCTCAGCGTGGGTCAGATAGACATTAATAAATATTTATTAAAATGATCTCAAAGGTATTCATTTGATAATGATTACTTTGGTTTGATAAAAGGCAAAATGAAAAGCAGTTGTTTTGCGTTGTTACAATGGAAAATTCATTTCTGTTGTCTAGCGTCTCAACTCAGACACAACTTCCTCAACCAGTCATGTTGCAATCCATGCTCCATTACCCTTAATATGAACATCTGTCGCTGTGATACTTTTCAGAACACTCTTTTCAAGTGCAGTTTTCTGTATTCAGTATTCAAAAGAAGAATAAGAATAGTAAGGGGAAGATATTACAAGCAGGCATATTTATTGTCAAAGACTGAAGAATGAAAACACCAGCTATGATTAGATTGTATATGGGGCAAATCTTGACTTTGAAACCGTGTCAAAAACAGCAAACTTAATTCAGCAAGACTCAGGGGGAAATTCAAGTCAACTTTGAGGAGCATTTAATGTAAAGCATATGATTAACATGGTCTAAATAACACATATCCGCTGATCGGTGGTCAGTATGAAAAATCCAACAATTCAATTTCACCAAGAAAAAAAAACATTAGAAATCATTGTGATTCAGCCCATATAACTGATCCAGTCAATGTAAACTAATGTTCTTTTAACTTATTCAGCTGGTTCATCTGGTCATCCAGTCTGCTCTGTTCTCTGACTACAGCACAGTCTCCTCACCCTTTGAGTTCACCACAGACAAAGTGCTGATATGTGACGTCACAGACAGAACTGTAAGAGGAAGTTGTAGACTGTACTTAAGAATGAGACACTGGGCTGTCCTTGCACTTCTGAGCCATGGAGTCAGAGACGTCACCAGCAGCTGATCTCTATTCTGCTGTTAATTTCAAAAAGAAAACAAAGAAAGAAAGAGTGGAAAAGTCTTCCAATGGTAAGTTCATTTGTCTGTTTTAACTTTATAGAAGAAGGATATGACTGCTACTCCACAAGACTTAAGCTCTGTTGTATTGAAATGAATCAGCTGATGTGTTTTACTTCATATACAACAAACTGTTGTTTTGATTTAACAAAATAATGCAGAATACCAGGGGTAGTAAAAAGTAGGAGATTAGTTCATCTTCATTATAAACCGCTCTGTGTTCTGTATTGTATAGATCTGTTCCAAAATATATATTACAGCATTTATGAGCATTAGTACTGGTCAAAAGTAGATCATCACGGCAAAAATACCAGTTCATTAACTATAAGACATAAAAAATTCAACACTGTTTTTGTTCTTTGCCTCCTTTGGTTGTCTGCTACTATAAAACATGGCAGAGCCTTTCAGTAACGGGTGTGGACAGTGTCACATTGGGGTGGAACTGTGTCATTAACAACTTTGGTTCAGTTGAGGAACAAAATGACACCAAACTAGTGCAAGTAACTCCCTCATACATCGTCATTCAGCTGTTAATACAGCACTCTAAGAAACTGCTGTAAGGATACAGCCAAATTCTAACAGAGATGCGCTGTTTTTCCAAAATACCGTGAAATACCGTGAAAGTCTGATGCTTTCTCTGAGCCAAAAGCAAGACTGACTGCTAACAGCAGGTTACCCTAAAACTTGATGGAACAATGTAGTGTTTTCTTTTTTACAGTAGAAGAGTAGTGAGCCACATGCAACAACTGACTTTCAATCATCATGTATCCTCCTCTCTAGTAACCAAGAAAAAAGTCCATAACATCATACTGAGAAATTAAAATTACATTTGTGAACATACTTACCTAATTTGTGAGAAAGGCCTATAACTATAACTACTGCGTAAAAGGAGGCTTAACTTGACATCTGATTTGCAGCGTGAGCTGACAGATGTGTTCTGAGCAGAGTAGTGGTGTGCAGTTTGCAAAAAAGTCGTTGACTCTTTTTAGTGAGTCGTTTGTACCGGTTCATCGTTTTTTGCTCTTTTTTTTCTAATTCAGCTGCCTCCAGTCAACTGCATGCAATCGGTCGCAGAAGTAGACTACATACAATCAAAGAGCAAGGAAGTGTGGACTAATGCACTCAAAAGAAATAGGTGGCAGTAATGTCCGCCTCTTAAGAAAACAGACTACTTACTAAAATTACAAGTGTTTACATTTACCCCAGTGAAGCAATTATTTTTAATCTTTGTATTACAAGCTAAAGGACCTGAATCAAGTTAAACCGCTTTGGTGTCTTGACCATCCATAGCCAGGAAGCTCCAGGTCAAAAGCACAAGTTCGAACTCGGTCTGCTCGAGTTCGCCAACCCGACTTTGAAACCTCAAGTTTGAACTCAGACAGCTCAAGTTCGAAAGCTCGAATTCGATGGTTCATGCAGTAGACCAGTCTACCCGAACTCATGGCTCAGTTTGCATTCAATGGTTCATGCAGCAGAGCAGATGATTCTACCTGAAGACTTAATTTATGTTCTGGGTCACTCTGTGGAAACCTTTTTTTCAACAATTAAACGATAGTTCTGTGTGTTTGAAATAAATAAATAAAAAGAGTTTTAAGGACATGTACGTTAAACTGACGTGCTGAATAAATATAGTATAGTATATATGAGTATTTACAGGAAATATACATTCTACTGTACAGTACTGTAATAACTAAAACAGTACTTCACTGTTGAAACAAATTCTGGTAGTGACACTGTAAAAACACAGGACAGTGCTGACAACTGCAGCTGCCAGTACTTTAGTGTAATTTCACAGGACATCTTCTTAGAGTGAACAGATATCTACATTGTCACAGACTTAGGATGTTTCTATTTTCCTCTTTCTCTGAAGCTCAAGAAAGTGATGATGTCACGTACTGTGAAGTCAGCATTCTCCAGCCATCTCACAGTAAACAGCTGGACAACCCCAATGGTAAGAGAGGAGTTTTGTTTTGTTCAGGGCTTACTAAATGCTGCCTCGTTTTCAGATTCCACATGCTCATAGCAAACATTGTCGCATTTTTCACAAATCTTAAGCTTTCCTGGTCAGTAGTTTTCAAATCAATTGAATGCGTTAATCCAAGATGCACTGGTGTACGGTAGCTGAAATCAGAGCCGGCCTGACACATAAGTGAACTAAGCAGCTGCAGACAGCCCATGAAATGTCCCACAAGAAAGCTTGAATGTTTTGGGGTTTTTTTGTTATATATCAACTGTAATCTTACAAAATCGCAATATTACGTTAATGGGCCAGCTAGCCAATACTACTAGTCTAATTAATTCCCGCTGCCTCTGTCAGAGCTGGTGTTACATTCGTGTACTGTAACGGAGGTTTACTGCACTTGGATGCAATCACAGTCAGTCAGACTAACGTTACCTCACAGTCCTCTCCTCTGCGTCGATGGAAAAAGCAGCATAAAAGTGATGTCGCAAAAAGGACACATCCCTCTGTGTATCTAAGTCATTTGATTTTAATTGTAGTTGGTGTTCTTAATACAGAGTATTAGGGCCACATGGAGGGAAAAAAAATCAGAGATTTCGGGACTGAGGTCGTGATATAACGATGATAAAGTTGTAATATAACAAGAAAAAGTCATAATGTTACAAGGATCAAGTGGTAATTTTATGAGAAAAAAGTCATTATATTACGTCGTAATTTAGGATACGTGTTATTTTAGAGGGGAGATATCAGAGGAGCAGCCTGCCCCCTGCGTCAAAATGTAATGCTTTATTTACTCAAAATCACATTTATCAAACATTTAATGATAAGATGATTAAAGTAAAGTTTCGTGTTGTGTGTGGCACGGCACGATGCCTGAGACAAACAGCAGTTTCCAGAAGCAGGCTCTGGATGCCATTGACTGTCCTCTCGCCCGCTTTGTTTGTTGCTGACAATGGATTTTCTTAAAAATTATGGGGTTTTTTTTCCGCATGAAATTTTACGATCTTATTCTGTTAATTTTTTTTTTTTTTTTTAATTTTTTAAAAATCAAAAGCAGTTAAAGTGGTTAGTTTGCAGAGCCGGCCAGTGGCATAAGCAAACTCAGCAGCTGCATAGGGCTTCTGTGGCCACTTGCAGGCCATCAAGAGTGCTTGAAATGTCCCACAAGAGAATTTTTTTTTATCTCTTTATTGATTTATTTATATGTGAAATATTGTATTATGTCAATGGTAATCATACAAAAACCCAACAGTATGTTGACGGGCTGGCTAGCTAAAACTACTTGTTTAATCAGTCCTCACTGCCTCTGTCAGATCTGGTCTCACGTTCATGGCATGCAGAATGTAAGGGATGTTAGCTGCAGTCAGTCAGACTAACATTAGGTTACTCTCTCCTCTGCGTGATGGAAAAAGCAGCAAAAAAGTAATGTCGCACTTATTTTTTTGTATATAAGAAGGCAATTTTAGTGAGGGAGGTACTATGTGTTGTGTATGACAGGGATATTAGGGCCACATGGAGGAAAAACGGATTTCGAGAATTCTGAGATTTCGAGAATAAGGTTGCGATATTAGGAGAATAAAGTTTTAATTTTTAGAAGAAAAGTCATAATATTACGAGAATAAAGTCGTAATGTAGTGAGAGAAAAAGTTGTAATATTATGGAAATAAAGTCATAATGTTAGACTCCGCATTATTTTAGAGGGGAAATATCAATCCCTACATTAAAATGAGGAACGTGGATCATATTGTGAAGTTATACTCTAGTATAGATTTCATAAATAACAAAAAACTTAATCTTTTGGCACATCAGCACCACATTATCTTAATTTAACTGATGTGTGTGGCACGACATGACACCTGAGACAAACAGCAGTTGCAAGAAGCAAAATTATATTTTTTTTCTCAAAATTTTACAATCTTATACTCGTAATAATATGATTTATGTTCTCGTAAAAATGCGACTCGATTCTCATAATGCTACAAGTTTTTTCTTGAAATATTATGATTTTATTCTCGTGAAATTACTTCTTTATTCTCATAATATTGTGCCTTTTTTCTCACTTACGACTTTGTTCTCCTAATATTATGACCTTATTCTCGAAATCTCAGAATTTTTTTTTTTCGTAATTGTTGTGCACTTTTGCACGTTGCAAATTTTTTTAAGCCAAAAGCAATGTTACTTTTCAGTACAGAATGTTCAGTATGCCACTTACTACTGTATCACTTTGAATATTAAAGTGCAAATTAACACCAGACCACTCTTGTCAGTTTGCTACCTTTTAAGATTAAAAACCATAGAAGAGTGAAGACATGCCAGGCTGACATTGGTATGATGTAGGCAACACAGCTACAACTAATAAAATTGCTAATGGGTGTATTAGACTTACAGCCAGCGTGCGAATGATCAAGCATTGACAATAGTCAATAGTATTGGCGGTGCCGAGGTGATGGGGGCCCCAAATGAAATATTGCTTAGGGCCCCATAAAGGCTTGGGCCAGCCCTGGCTGATTCAGACATTTGCGTTCACACATACAGCCACTCCGGTTAGAGTCTAGATTAGTTTAGGGTTGCAGTGCATGTGTGAAAGGGGTTAAAAAGAGAGCAACCAAGTGCATACAATGGTGTGTGGAGAGAATTAGTTTGAAGAATAGAATTTTTCTCCTCCCTGAAAATGTGAGACAAGTCCTGCTATTTCTTAGTTTGAAACCTAAAGCTGTCTCTCTGTGACAAAAAATGGGAAGAATTGCCCTGGAAGTTTTGTTCAATGCATAATTATTCTGTAATTGTTCCATTTCTGTTCAGTAATTAATATGACTACTTAATACGCTGAGTTCTCCAAATTGCATTTTCCAGCTTGTGAAAAGGAGGAAGCCATGTATGCAAACATCACAAAAAAAGGTACATGAGAATATTGCAGATAGTCCTTTAGTTTTCTTTACTAGATCTACAGAACTCACATTAGTGAATTTTTCCCATAAAATTTTATTCAGTTTTGAAAACACAAATGATATGAATCCACGGCTCATGCACATTCAACATTAATCAGCATGGAAATCCATGTCATTTCTGGCATCCCAGTCAAAATGTCTTCATTGTCATTTGTATCTTTCTTTCAAGTTAAAGAAACCAAGAACAGTACATGCCCTGAAAGCGATGTGGTCCAGCTAAGTGAAAGAAAGCAGCAAAGTTCATTTGCTGCTGGTGAGTTGAGTGACCCAGGTAGTGGAGGGGTTTAAGCAGTGTTCCAGTTTTCTGAGAGAATGGGGCAAATAATTATTCCAGCTTCTATCTCTGAACTGTAAATCTCTCTCATGAATGAGAAAGCACAGGGTCCATTTCAAAAGTTTTGAAACCACAAGTAATTTTGAACGGAAAATGACTGCGCTATTTTATGCTGAATAAAGTTTTAATTTCACTTTTCTACTTTGAAATTTTCTGATTTCATTCTTTAGCTTTTGAAGATGAAGAAGCCATCTACTCAAATGTCCTAAAAGAAGGTAGAGAGCATGAAAAATTAACTATTTTCCTAAAGAGACATACATTAGTCTTCACTTTGTTCACTGCGGGTGTTCATGGAAGTAATATATCATTTCAGATTTCCACCATAACATTTGAATTTCTGGTAAAGGAGAAAGTAAAATGCCATCCACTGTGTGTTCTCTGATTCATCTCGGTTTTAGCAGATGATCCTGGGCATTCCAGCCTTCTGGGTGCTGGTGATCTATCATCCTCTCCTGGAGCAGATGTCCCATTTGAAACCACCCCTGAATCAAAAAATTCAAACATGGAATCTTCAAGCAAGTCCAAAGACAGACTGCTGTTTTCACTCTGTGTTCCCCTAATGGTCACTGCCATCACTTTGGGAGTTCTGTGTGAGTAGAGACAGGACACAAATCTCTGGTTAATGCATTTCCATTTGCGTCTACAGGTTTGTTGTACACGATGATGATGGTGATGATGATGATGATGATGATGATGATGATGATGATGATGATGATGATGATGATGATTTCAGAATATTACAGTCTGATTTCTTCTCGTTCAGATGGACTGGAGAAGAAGTTCCATAAAAAAACTCATGAGATATTAGAAATTAACATTACACGTGAGTGAAATAACTTACTAGTGCTTCTGAAAGTTTAAATCCTGAAACATTAAATCCTGGGTTTTGTTCAGCTCAAGCCTCTCATTCTGTTTCCCTTTTAAAGTGAAAGTGAAATGGCTGCTATATAACACTGGACAGAAATAATCAACTGTGATGCAGAAAAATGTAATCTGTCTGAGATTTGTCTGAAGTTAGATATTATGTGTTGCTTGTGAATGTATGTTTTTGAAATCATTACATTAATGTGTATTTTCCCCTTCATCTTCAGGAAACTCATCTAAAAATTGCAAAAATGTACCTAATATGTAAAACATTACCTCACATACATACATACATACATATATAAACATATAGGATTTTGGGCTGTTTTAACAAAAACCTCTTTGAAGAGAAGACAAAGTTAGAGAAAGACCTTGAAGGGGAACCTGAGTTACAGAATAAGATAATGATATGTGTAAAGCACTTAAAGTCTGACTTACATCATGATGCACACCTCTGTCTGTTATTAATGATATCTTAAAAATTGTCTGTGGTAGCAATGTTCATCTTTAATGAGTAAGGTCATGTTACTAATGGTAACAAATAGTCATAAATGTGTAGTGATTGTGAGGAAACTGATTCAGTGACCAGCGAGTTTTGAGCAGACACATCGTAGACAGTGTGTATCACACTTAACAGCAGCTTAAATCCACAGTCCACCTCTCAGAAAAGAAATGTAAGTCACTCTGGAAAGAGCGTCTGCTCAACTGATTCATTGCCTCTAAAGTGACTATTTCATGAGACTTTGATAAACTGATCTTTACATATGTTAGACTTGTGGCAGTGTGTTGTCTCAGGACACAAAAATCATGGAGATTATAAAATAAAGAAAGTTTTGTGCGAGTCAGAAAACATGAGTAAACATATATTTATCAATTGTTACTGTACAGTTCTCTTTTCTACATACTCAGTCACTTTGTATTCTCTATGAATCGCTCTCAGAAACTCAAATGGAACTGAAGGAGAATGAGAAGAACAACACAAATCTGTCTGAATTGAAGACAAAGCTGGAGAAAGATCTTGAAGGTGAACCTGAGTTACAGACAATATGCAGACATATGTTGACAGTTGAATTGCTTGATTTTTGGTTGACCAAGTTTGACAAAGTCCAATGTGCTGTTTTCATGTTTCTCAGAGAAGAGTTGAATTGCTGTGGGTCTAAGATCATTTAGGGTGTTTCTAGAAAGCAGTGAAAATTTTAGTATGCACTAATAGACAGACGCACAAATTATACACAAGATTAAGGAGCAGAAAAGGGATTTCACTGTGGAAAATATAAAGCTGACAAATTCACTTCTCATGAGTGATGTCTCCCCCTACTGGACATGAATGCAATCAGTAGTTGTAGTGGCTTAATGTTAAAAAAAAATGTATGAGGCATTAACATCAAATTGTGTCGATTTAATCAGAGACAAAAGGAAACATTTCAAAGGAACGGGAAAATTGGGATGCAGAGAAGAAAAATTTGACTGATCAACTCTCTGGTGAGTTTACAGATCTTGTCCTTTTTCATCATTATTATTAAAGCCTAACATGTACACCTCCTCTGTCTGTCATTAATGATAACTTAAAGAGTCTTTGGTAACAAAGAACAGGCAGAACCATGTACCGTGAGCCTGAGTTGCAGACAGTAGACAGGTATATACTGTGGGTTATACTGCTGCATTGCTGTTTTTCTAAGTTTGACAAAGGCAGATGTGCTATTTTTATGTGTGAAAGAGAAGAGTTGAATTACTGTAAGCATGATGGATCTCAGCCCATCAGTATAGGGAATGAGTAAAAAAAAAAAAAGAAAAAGAAAAGATTGACTGCAAGTACTGTAAGTACTAGACTTCTGTCTAAATTGCTGGAAACTTTATAAAGAAAAGCATGTCTGCATTCCTGTGATGGAAATATACTCCTGTAATGAAATTCCCGCAGTTCTCAACTGGGGTTGTTCCGCTGGCTGGAAATACCACAGCGGAAAGTGCTACTACTTCTCCTTTGTATTGCTTGTGAATGTATGTTTTTGGAATCATTACATTGATGAAACTGTGTCTTTTCTCCTTTATCTTTATAGTTATCTTTAGGAATAGTTTCGAAGAAAAAAAATGACATATCTAATATATAAAATATTACCTCTTCCTCTTTTGAGAAGAAAAATTCACAACTAAAGCATCATTTCTTGACTGTTTTAAGTTCAGTTCCCAATTCCTGCCACGACTATGTTTGTTTCGCAGGTGTAACTGAACCTGAACTAAGCCTGAAAATGTTTTGTTCAGACACAAAACCAAAGAAAATTTGAAATATTTCCAAAGTTACACATCTTCTTACAAGAAACTAAAGATGTTGTTGAGGCTATTTGACAGTTTAGTGAACTACTACAAAGCTCACTCATGTTATTAGTGTCATGTCCTGTTGAGCAATGAATGCACTTTGTTGTTGCTGTTGTTGTGTCAATGTAAATCTGATCTGATGCACTTCACTGTGGAATATATGAACTTGCTAAACAAACTTAACAGTGAGTTATGGAGTTTCTGAAAACATGATCAATATATTTTATAGACTGGACCTAGCCCAGAACATGTGAACCCACTCTTAGCTTTATGTAATTATTTTCATCTAGGAACCAAATATTTTTTCTATGAAAAAAAACATTATTCAAATATTGTTTCAACAGAAATGTTTTGAACATTTGATTATATTAACATTTAATTATGGCACAGTGTTGAAGACAAATTTAAAAGATACATATGTGGACCAGACAAACAGCAGAATAGAAAAAAAAAATGTTACTGAATGATGTCAAAATAATGCTGCTGGGCATAGTGAACACATCTTAAAAATTCAAACACAAAGTATTTCTTTCTTTACAGACACTGGGAAGTCCTTGGAACTCTTAAAGCTGAATTCCACTGACAGGATTACAGATCTGACAAATGACCTTAACAGTAAGTTTGTTTCCATCTAGAAAACATTACAGTGAATGTTTTATTGCATACAATAGTATTCTGTTAGTTCTGTGATATAATTTGCTTTTCACAGTAAACATGAAATCTTATTTTCCCTCTAATTTCACAACAAAATCCAAGATCTCACTGCAGAATATGAACTTCTGAGCTCCGTTCACAATAACTCTCTGAGGACTATTTCCACTACTAACAAGACTCTCTCAGATTAGTTTATCTCCATGAATTTTTCAGAGAATAAATTAAGAATTAGACACTAATTTTAAGCGCAAAGATCAGTGTACTATTTGGAAGAATATGAAAATGTGGTTCTCTTTCTCCCCTTCTGCTGATCCTTGTTGTGTTGTGTTTCTAGTTACTTCCTGGTTCCCTTTGCTTCATGTGTTTGGTTCAGTCATTGCTTGCACCTGGTTCAGTTTATATAGTCCTCCTCTGTATAAATACTCCCGTTTTACACTTATGTCAGGGTGCGGAAGTTTGTCACGAGCTTGAAGAGGTTGTGGATGCATGTGCAGATCAGTTCAGTTCATTAGAAGTAAACAAGATTAACAAAAGACCTCTCAGGACATTCAAGATTCTTTATACAGATTTCTGGTAAATACAACACATTGACAATTCTACTCGCTGATACAAGGGAAAAGCAGCTATTTATACAAACAGGAGAGGACTAGCTAAACCGAATTTATCTGACCATGCATCCAGCATCACCTCAACTTTGTGAAACTGTGCTAATTTGAAATCAAATGTAGTAAATTTGCATACTGGCATGTTGGATAGTTCACAGATTAAACAAACGTTAAAACAATCTTTACAGAGACACTGAGGAGAATGGAGGAGCAAGAAAGGAACTTTACTATGAAAACGGAAAACCTGACAAATGACCTTAACAGTAAGTGACATCTCCTGTACTTTAAGTATGATGATGGTCAGTACCTTGTGTGTAAAATGAATCTACAGTAATCCCATATTTACGCCCTATGTTTTCAAATGTCCAAAGCAAATTTTATATGAACATCAAGCAGACCTGAGGTGATATATTGTTATTAGTGCAGTGTCCTATAAAGCATTGAATGCATTTTGTTGTTGTTGTTGTTGTTTTTATTGTTGCTGTCAAAGTAAACCTGATCCTGAGAGGAGAAAGTAAAATGCTTTCCCAACAATGTCAGTTGATGCTGTCATTTCACTCAGATGGATGTTATTTTGGGTTTAGAGAACAGCTGATAAAAGATACTGTACTTTACAGACACTCCGTGCAGGAGGGAATGTCATGTCTGATTTGTTTTTATGAAGGGACCCAGCATGATTTGCGTGAAAAAGAACAAAACTGCAGAGCTATTTCTGACAAAAGACAAGAGCTTGAAAGAGAACTGAATTTTAAACGTCTGTTTTCATGTTAGACTGGAAATATAAAGCATGATTTTCACATTGTCCAGGATGCAGCATACATGAAGAAAAACATATGCTTATCAAAACGAAGCAAATGAATCAGTTTTAATGACATTTGAATTCATTTTATCGGAATCCTGACAGATGTTAAAGAGTCTGGAAAGTTAAGTCTTGGGTGTCTCCGTGGATAACAAACAGGATACACACACACACACACACACACACAAATATATATATATATATATATATATATATATATATATATAGGATTTTGTGTTGTTTTAACAAAAACGTCTTTGAAGAGTAGACAAAGTTAGAGAAAGACCTTGAAGACAAACCTGAGATACAGAATAAGACAATAATATGCATAAAGCAGTTAAAGTCTGACTCACATCATGACACACACCTATGTCTGTTATTAATAAAATCTTACAAAAATGTCTGTGCTAACAATGTATCTCTGTAATGGGGAGCAGTACTATCATGTTACTAATTGTAACAAATAGTAATAAATGTGTAGTGATTGTGAGGAAACTGATTCAGTGACCAGCGAGTTTTGAGCAGACACATCGTAGACAGTGTGTATCACACTTAACAGCAGCATAAATCCACAGCCCACCTTTTAGACAGAAATGTAAGTCACTCAGGAAAGAGCATCTGCTAAACTGATTCATTTTCTTTAAACTGACTGTTTCATGGGACTTTGACCAGCTTTGAAATATTGATATGATTTGATATGTTGATAGACTTGTGGCAGTGTGTTGTCTCAGGACACAAAAATAATGGAGTTTATAAAAATAAAGCAGGTTTTGTGCGAGTCACAAAACATGAGTAAAAATGTATTTATCCATTGTTACTGTACAGTTCTCTTCTCTACATGCTCAGTCACTTTGTGTTCTCTGTGAATTGCTCTCAGAAACTCAAATGGAACTGAAGGAGAAAGAGAAGAACTACACAAATCTGTCTGAATTGAAGACAAAGCTGGAGAAAGATCTTGAAGGTGAACCTGAGTTACAAACAGTATGCATATATATGATGTCAGTTGAAGTGCTTCAGTGAGCTTTTCGTGAGTGATGTCTCTCCCCACTGGACATTACTGCAATCAGCAGAAATAGTGGCTAAATAATAAAAGAAAAAAAAAAACACACACACACACAAAAAAACACGAATATCACTTAGGATGTTCCTACAGCCCAGTGAAAATGTTGGTGTGCACTAAATAGACAGATGCATAAATCATACACAAGATAAAGGATCTTAAAATGGACTTTGCTGTGTAAAATATTAAACTTACAAATTTACATAAGTGCTGTCTCCCCTTACTGGACATAATTCATATCATATGATGTCGATTTAATCAGAGACAAAAAGAAACATTACAAAGGAACAGGAAAAGTGGAATGCAGAGAAGAGAAGTTTGACTGATCAACTGGCTGGTGAGTTTACAGATCTTGTCCTTTTTCATCATTATTATAAAATCCTGACATGTACACCTCCTCTGTCTGTCATTAATGATAACTTAAAGGATTTTTGGCAACAAAGAACAGGCAGAACCATGTACCATGAGCCTGAGTTGCAGACAGTAGACAGCTATATACCATCAGTTGTACTGCTGCATTACTGTTTTTCTAACTTTGACAAAGTCAGATGTGCTATTTTTATGTGTTAAAGAGAAGAGTTGAATTACTGTGAGCCTGATTGATGTCAGCCCATCAAAATGGGAAATAAGCAAAATAAATAAATAAATAAATACATAAAATTTTGATGAACACTGTAAGTACTAGACTTGTGTCAAAACTGATCGAAATTTTATAAAGAAAAGCATGTCTGTATTCCTGTGATGGAAATATAATCCTGTAATGAAACTTCTGCAGTTCTCAACTGGGGTTGTGCTGCTCACTGGAAGTACCACAGTGGAAAGTGCTACTACTTCTCCTCTGATAAAAAGAACTGGACTGAGAGTCGAGATTCCTGTGTGTCTATGGGGGGACATCTGGTCATCATGAACAGTGAGGAGGAGTGGGTATGACAAAATGACATCATTAAAAAATAATGTTAAGAACATGAGACATTAGTTCTTTCTTAATGAGGGCTGGTAAATATAATTGTTATTTGTAGTGTGTAAGGCCAGATGTATTTTGTATCTGTGGTTTTAGTCTTTCTTAAAGCAGGCAAAACCAACACAGGGTAAAGATGATTACTGGATTGGTCTGACTGACTCTGTGAATGAGGGAGACTGGCGCTGGTTGGACAACACAACACTTAGCTCGACTCCAAGGTGTGCCATTAGAAACTGCATTTTAACTGTATTCACTTCAGACAGTAGTTAGTGTAAAATTTATATCTGTGAATTTTCCATTTTCAGTATATTTCACAACCTCTAATTTGATTGCCAGTGTTTCTTCTCTGTACTCAGGTACTGGAATGGAAACGAGCCTGATAACTGGACTGGGCAGAATACTGAAGGAGAGGACTGTGCAAGCATAAATCTGTCCCCTAAAAGTTACGGGTTTTACGATGCTTCCTGTGGGAGAAAAGACATGAAACGAATTTGTGAAGCCGTAGTAGGAAAATGGACAGAATTACCAAGACAATAATAGTGTAAACAGAAAGAACACTCTCATTTATTGATTCCCTGATTCAGGTTGTAAATTAGTTGTTTCCCAATTCAGAACTGGGGGTTTTATCAGAATCCAGGTGAAGAACAGGGGAAATGAGTGGTGGTGAATTTCATATGCAGCTCATTTCACATCTCATGCTTCATTTCTATTCCTGCCATAACAGTTAAACTTTCTCTATAGGATATGCTTTCAATAACAGTATCATCAATTTATCCTTGCCCTTATCCCAAGAAACGTGTGGCTAAGTTAACATTTGTTTTTGTTTATTGTCAGTTATGAGTAATATTTCTGCTCTATGAAACAAATTTGCACGTCTTGTTTTAATTTTAGAAAATGTGGAACCACAGACTTCATCTCAAAGTTTTCTGTGTTTTGATTTGGTTTGTTTTATTTTGTTTTGAACAAACATATTCTGATGTTTTGGAAAGGGTTTTTTTTTTCTCTTTTTTTCTGTGGAAATCACGTTTTGACAGCTTAAAATGTTATGTTTATGTAAGTGCTCGCACTAAAAAGTTTTTAGTTGCTGTCACAATCTCGTCTCCTCCCCACTCCTGTTCTGCCAATCAGCATTCAGCGTCGCCAATCTAATGATCACTGGTCTGACCACCATGATAATTTAATTAATAGTCACACCTGATTGTGTTCTCTTAAGCTTAGTTTGCTCCTGTCTTCTGTTCATTTAGTTTGGTTCGAGTTTGTACAAATAGGCTACCCCTGTTTTATCCTTTGCCAAGTCCTATTGTGACGTGCTTACATTCAGTTCAGATTGACAGTCTGTTAGTCTGTAAATTGCTGATAACAGTCTACCTGTCTGTCTAGCTCTGTATTGTACATCTTGTCCCTCAGTCCTTGTATCTGCTGTAAGTTTGTCTGTGCGTCCTGCCTTGTGTAAACCTGTCTCTCCTGTATTTTCTCCCAAACCTTTCTTTAGCGTTATTACGCATGTGCTAATAAGCTCTCAAACCTTTTCTGGCAGTTACCTTAAAAAAATCAGTGAATAGTAATGAAAACATCTTAAAGTTGGTCACCCCAATATTTTTTTTAGCGTGTGATTTTTATAAACACAGCTCTTTTAATCTCTTTTCTAAATTTCTTTTATTGTGCTCTCCATACAAAACCTGCTGTCTTTCTTATAACTGTTTATGTAACAGTTAAAATTGAATTCTTTGGAGATAGTGAATACCATACACTTAAAGATCAGGGGTCCGTATTAGCTGTTTACGAGTCTCCTGTGCTGGATTGTACATCTTTAGATCTGTCATTTGTTGTCCTGTCAGAACTCTCGCATGTTCCCTCAACAAAGCATGTGTACGCTTGCAGAGAGGTAACTATCATTTAGAAATACTGCCTGTTTGTCACGCTGGTGTGCAAGTGCAGGACCCAAGTACAAGACACGATGATGAAGGTGTCAAAAGGAGGACTTTACTTGAACTGAAGATCAAAATACAGGTGAAGAACAGGAACAAAAACCGATAACAAAAAGGTGCAGCTTGACAGAGTGCAAAAAAACCACAAACAACAATAGACAAAGGACAAGTGAAACACAGGGGCTTAAATACAGAGGGAGAACTAAACAGGATTGGTTCAAATTAACAAGGTTAATAAATGAGACAAACAGGAACAGGTGAGGGGCGGAGACAGACACAGAACAAGAGCACAAAGACAAATCAAACTAAAAGTCCAAAATGAGGTGCAGGCTGTGACACTGTTTCAATTCAGTGTTTTCAAAAAAAGATCTCTATTTTAAGTCATATCACATAATATAGTTCAAGCACACAGTGAGACTGAAGGTTTTTAATGAATTTACATATGTACGACGAATGTTTTTTAAATGATTGTTTTTCATAAGGTGAACATTGCATTAGATAAACTGCAGTCATGTCATATACTATTCAGTTGGAGATGTAGCTATATATATGTATATATATATATATATATATATATATATATATATATATATATATATATATATATATATATATATATATAGGGGACTAAGTTCATCGTTTTATTTAGTATGTGCAGGCCTGCAGTTGGTAGTCACCACATTATCATCTGTGTCTTTGTGCATATATATAACAGTTCTGTGGTTTCATACATGTTAAAATTTTGTTTTTAAGAATGCCGACACTGCTGATAGTTTTCATTTGGTGGCTGTATAGATGTACTTCATTCTTTTCATAGTTTAATGTGAGTATTTGACATGTTTCATAGTCGAATGAGTTTTCTTTTAAAGCATAAAAAGGGTGTGTATGTTTGCTGAGAGGTCTACAGTTGGTAGTCACCCAGTTACCATTTGTATCTATATGCGCGTGTGTGTATGTACCAGCATTTGCCAATAAAACATCAAAAGGCAAGTCCCAAGTTCTCACTGTGTGTGATTAATCATTACCCTTGACACTTAGCAACTCAGTATGGTGGCTTTTCAGAGAATGGGCATGTCCTTTCAGAGGAACTCCTAATATTTCTGGTCTTTGAGGAACTGATCAACATTTGTAAGAATGTCCTTTCACTCTAAACTCAAGACTTCAGAGCAGTGAAGGAAAGAGAGCAAGAAGATGATGGTTGTCAGTCTTTTTTCTACTTTTCTGTCTCTTTTCATTTGGTTATGCTTTTCATGTGTTAGGCATCTACATTTTTCATTTTACCGCTTATTTGACATGTACAGAGATTATGTCGATGCTGATTAAAGAACATATGACTTATAAGAGGGAAAATCACTCTGGACTTTGGGATTTAGGAGAAGAAAGCTGTGAAGATTATGTGTCAGAACAAACATTTTAAAATAAAAGGGCATGAGTTTATCATTTAATACTTGCCATTTTTCATTAAAAAAAATACATGCTGAGAGAATGTTCTGATTATTTGTTTGTTGGTGTAAATGATGTGGAGTACACAGAAGTTTTGGGTGTTAGTGTGAAAACTTTAAATGTGTGAAATATGTTGAACACTGAACATTGCAATGGCTTTATGTCAACCTGAAGAAATGGAGACAACCATAACATTATTGACTGTTTTTGGCCAGAAGTGTATGAATTTCAAAACTGGAAAGAATTGGCATTGTATTATACTGACCGTTGCCTGCACTGTTTCACCTTGACAAGATTTTTCTTTATACTCATTTTATATTCACTGTCTCTATCATGGTACTGAACACTCATCTCATAATAACAGAAAAGGTGAAACAATAAAGGTTAAAGCCCTCCTTCTTTCAGCCAGTCATCTTCACAGGTACAGTGTGTGTACGTGAATTAAAATATATACACATACACACAAACCCAACCCAGTCAACATGGATCTGAATGTATTACAGAAATGGAAAGGTTATTGGGGAAAGTTAACATGGTTTCAGTTTCTCATTTGTACTTTTGGAGTTGTTGGCTTTTTAACTCCATACTCCTTATCTCTTCTCAGGTCACACCAAATGTTGTGTGGTCAGAGATGAGGTTGGTCGCCTAAAATTGAAGCTTGTACTGGCTGTTCTGTGTGTCATCCTGGGATTTTTTGCAGTCACCTTTAAAGTGCTCAGTTGCTCAGTGAGTGTACATTGAAACAATACAATTTGTACATATAATCTCTCTCTCTCTCTCTGTGTGTATGTAACTATAGTTTTTCTTAGATTTATATCTATATTTATTGTGTGTGTGTGTGTTATATAGTTATATTTTTATATACAGTATATATGTAAATATATTTAAATATGTAGATTTTATATCTCTACCTGAAAAATTGTCAGCAGCTATTTCTTTTGCACACTACAAACTGTATTTATTTGGGATGTCCCGATCAAGTTTTTTTGATCTGAGCCATTTAATATTGAGTATTTGCCGATAACGTGCCCCGATCCGATACTTGTATTTTCCTCGATAATACAGTTGCACAATGCACATTTCAAGTAGCCTACATTTAAGGTGACAGCTGAATAGCAATGCATTAAGAAAAAATAGCCTGCTTCCAAGCTATTCCTTTTTTTTTTTTTTTGTCTACATATATGTTTTTCTTTTTTTTACAAAATAACAAAGTAAAACTTGTTGTAAAGCTCAGGTAGGGCAGTGTCTGAAAGGTGGCGTCGAGAGGGTAGGGGTAGCGAAGCGTTCAGCTAGCAAAGAAAGGCAAGCATTCGCGAACATTTTCAAACAGTTTTTCGTTTGCGTTGAGCTCACTGCGAACGTTTGTGAACACACACAAACAGTCTGAGGAGGTAGTTCTTGTCGAATAAACATGGACGCTGGACTAAGGAAGCTTCATGTGTGCCCAGATGGGAGTTAATAATTATACCAGAAAATATACGTAAGTGTTCGATTTCATTAATCTTCTTACAATAATTCAAGTCGCTAACTTGTCTAACTGTCAGTGTCCTTGATCATTTTTCTGAAAGCCTCTTTTTCGTATGCTATCCTTATCAATCCTTCGAGTTAATTAAGTGACTGTATTGCTCTCTGTGGTCGTTAGTGTAGGCTAACTCGCATGTATCACATATAGCTAGAGCCTTAGGTGTTTCAATTTTGAAATGATACCTTGGTTGTTGTTATTAGCCCTGGTCCTTCATACCCAAAACTATGCCTGCATGACACAAATATACACAGACGTAGAAATCCATTTAAAGCCTAGTTTATTATTGTCTTATCTGTTTGTCGTTTTTGAAGATCTTCGTCTGTCGTTGTTATGTCTTCCGTGTTAACTGTTGAACTTCCTGGCTACAGAAGCTGAAAAGGCCAAACTAAATCATAATTTCCCTGACGGTTTCGCGCCACGAGCTGGCGGGGCAAACCATGCAAGAATGAGCGAACATGAAATATGTTAATGAAATGGGTTATGGAAATTGTTATTTTAAATATTATGACCTTTTATCATCAACGTGGGGTGTATAAATTAAATGTGATTTTTAAAAATGCCTGAGAAATTATAACAGGGGGGAAAAAAGGGAAAAATCTATTTGGTGGTCAATCCTCAATGTTAAAGTTTCATCACTTATGCCGAGGTGAACAAAACTTCAGAAAAATCACAGAGATGATTGGAACTAACATAAATAATTAGCTACTTAGAATTTCCAGTCTTTAAGATTTAATAGCTACATATGACTTGTTAATGTTCATGTACACTGACACAATGAAGAACTTTCAGAAAGGAGATTTGAGACAGTGGGCAGACATAGACTCATATGTACTGCTTAACTGCTTTTTGATCAAGTATGACAAAGCCAAATGTACTGTTGTTATGTGTTAGAGAAGGGTTGAATTACTGTGGGCCAGACAGATCTCAGCCCATTAAAATGTGAAATGAGGAAAAAAATCAAACACATTACAAATATTTAATATGACACCACTTTTACTGTTCGGAGGATTTATGTGGGATATACACAGTATAAGACCTGCATTTCTGTGCAGCAGAGAGATCACTCAGGGTATTTCTATAAGCCAATGAAAATACTGGAATACTGCTGATACACTGATGCACAAATCGTACAGGAGGTAGATGAGATGAAAGGAACTTCACTGTGGAAAAATATAAACCTGACAAATGAACTTAACATGAGTGATGTCTCCCCCTACTGGACATAAGTGCAATCAGTATTCGTAATGGCTTAAAAAAAAAAAAAAAAAAAAAAGTGTACTAATGTTATATTATGTCACTCAAATCAAACACAAATGGAAAGCTTACAAAGGAACTGGAAAAGTGGAATGCACAGAAGAAAGGAATGACTGATCAACTCTCTGGTGAATTTACAGATTTTTCATCATTATTATATAAGCCAAACATGTACACTTCCTCTGCCTGTCATTAATGATACCTTCAAAAAGGTCTATGTCAACAAACATTGCTAATGGTAGCAGATGATAATAAGTTTGTAGTGATGATACGGGAGCTGGTTCAGTGACCAGAGAGTTTTGAACTTGACACATCATTGACATTGAGCAACCAGGGTTGATCCAGAGCTAATCTCTCATATAGTTCATAAAGATTTGTTGCAATCTTTGGTATTTGGAGGCAAAGAAAATCCGAGATCAATAGAACAAACTCTCATTTATTGATTTTACTGATTCAAGTTGTAAATTAGCTACTTCCCAAATTCAGAACTCAAAGTTTGACCAGAAACCAGGTGAAGAACAGACATAATTACTAATGTTGATTATGCGCACTCACAGATTTTGTCTTACGGCTTATGGATTTTTGTTGTCTTGCTTTCTCAATGTTGTTAAAAACCTATAAAAACAGAGTATATTATGTGTAAAATTCTCTCATCCAGCCTCTGTTGTGATGCCATGGACACCATGACTGGAATATGACACGGTGCAGATCGGGCAGGGGATGAAGAAATATGATGTGATGTCATGTCGTTAAAAAATGGTGAAAATCGCGTGGTGTCATAAACTATGCTTGGTATGCGCATGCGCAAAAATGCTGCTCATGCGTGCTGGAGATTGGGCTCCCGGGCGTCGCAGATCAGGAGGGAGCCGCGAATCGGGCAGCTACAGTATCACAAAACGACAACCGGTTGCCGTTTCACAGTTTGGTGGCTTTGTGATGGTTTACTTTAATAACCATCAACAGTGTTTGACTCATTTCCTGTCAAAATGGGCCACGTGACGCACCCATTCCCAATTTCATACTGTTCCATGGTCGTTTCTCAGTATGTGTTCTTCTCTGTGTTTGCATTCCCATAGACTTGTGAAACATCACTCACAACCTAATTAGTGTTCCAATTCAAAGTTTACATCGAGCCAAGTATAGATCAAATACCTGGAAGTGTTCTCGATTCATGGGATTTCTCAAGGATGCATCAGGAAGTGGATTGTGTGGACTTGGGTCGTCAAGTATTCCAGAATGCATTTCACACATTATCCCAAAATGCATTTTCCTCAGGGTTTATTAGGCTTTTTACTGAACTCTTCACTCAGCAAACACAAACTACTTCCACCATAACTATGAAGTCACACAATCATTTCCCACCACTGACCCTTTTATAGGCACACATCATGAATATATAATTTTTATTAATACTGTAATAAATATATTTTTAAAAATGAAAACGAACGCAGGCAATTTGGTGTATTACATTATACGTTATTTTATTGTAAATATCAATTACAGTGAAGATAAGGGTGAAAATGAAGAGCTGACTCTACAGCTGACTTCAGCTATGAGGTCAGCAAGAGTGCTGCTGTCTCAAATACACACTGAGGATACTGCAACATGCAGCCTGGACTCCTGAGCTGAACTTGCCTAAACCGAACTCCCAAAAACGGGAGTCCGTACTTGACGTACTCCGTACTGAGAACCCCCCTGTATTTCACACAACACCGGAAAATGTGATGCAGTTTACGCATGGTTGAACAATTACGCGCATTGCGCATGCCTGCCTCAGATAAGAAGTGCGCAGCAAATCGGAAAGTTCGACTATTTATGTATGCACGCTTGTGGATGGGTAACTGAAACCTAGAGAGAGCAACTGCTTCGATTCAGTGTTTTCGAAGAATCAGCCCCATTGAAGGTTATATCACAAAATACAGTTTGTTAGACCAAAACTTTTGGTATATGGTGAGATTATTCTTGAAGGTTTTCAATCCATGTGCATATTTTCTACGAATGTTTTTCATATGAACGCGCTACACGGCATAGGAAGTCCGTTTTATTCGTTGGATGAACATTGCATAACTTAAACTGTTGTCATCTCATACAGTGTTCTGTTGGAGATGTAACTGTGTATATTTGGCTTTCCTTGAGGACTAAGTTCATCGTTTTATTTTGTATGTGCAGATCTGATGTTTGTAGTCACCACGTTGTCGTGTCCGTGTGGAAATATGTTATATGGCGTCGTATACATTAAAAAAATGTTTTCAGTGTGTAATATGCAGTACTGCCGACATTGCTCATAGCTTTCCTGTGGCAGTTGTAGAGTTATATAGTTTATTTGATATGTTTCCTGGTCGATTGTATTTCCTTTCAGAACATACGTATACGTTTGCTGAGAGGTCTGAAGTTGCTATCCACCACGTTATCGTCTTTATCTATATGTACCAGCGTTCGCCAATAAAACATCAAAATGCAAGTCCCGAGTTATCCCTGTGTATGATTAATCATCACCCTTGACACTCAGCAACTCAGTATAGCGGCTTTCAGAGAATGCGAGTCCTTTAGAGCAACTTCTGCTATTTCTCGTCTTTAAGGAACTGATTAACATTTGTACGGACATCCTTTGACTGTTCTCAAGGCTTCAGCACAATGGGGGAGAGAAAGCAGGAAGAGAATGATTGTGAGTCTTTCTTTTAATTTTCTGTCTCTATTCATTTTGGTCTCCCTTTTACTTGTTAGGCATCTACGTGTTGTGTTTTACCATTTGTCTTACATGTACAGATTATGTTAACCAATTGTTTCAATTATGTCAGTTGTGATTAAAGCACATATTGTATATAGCAGGGAAATCACTCTGGACAATGGGATTCAGGAGAGAAAAGCTGTGGAAATTGTGTGTCAGAAAATAAACATTTTAAAATAAGGGTGCATCAGTTTAGCAGTTAATGCATGCCATTTTTCATACTCTATCGCTCTTAAAGTCATCACTCTTTGTTTAGTCTACAACGAGGAAGAGCATGTGCCGACATTTTGAGTGTTGGTGTGAATGGTGTGTGGTGTACATAGAAATTTTGGGTGTTAGTGTGAAGTGTGAAGCTTAAACGTGTGAAATATGTTGAACGCTGAACAATGCACAAGCCTTATATCTAGTTGAAGCAATAGAGACAACCATGACATTATTGACTGTGTTTTGCCAGAAATGTTTGAATTTCAAAACTGGAAGTAATTGACATTGTATTATACTGACAGTGGACTGCACTGTTCCATCTTAACACGATTTTAAGTTTTGGATCCCCACCCCCGCATGGCCTTTACAGATCTGACTGTACTACAGAAATGGAAAGGTTATTGGGGAAAATATAACATGGTTTCAGTTTGATTTTGTACTTGTTCAGTGGAGTTGTTGTCTTTTGAACTCCACACTTCTCCTTATCTGTTCTCAGGTCAGACCAAATGTTGTGTGGTCAGAGATGAGGTTGGTCTCCTGAAACTGAAGCTTTGTGTACATCTTAGAAGTTTTTGTGGTCACATTTAAGGTGCTCAGTAAGTATATATTAAAACAAAATTCCAACTTTATAAAATAATATCTAACTATCTGAACAACTGTCAATACCCATCTCTTTTGCACAACACAAACTGCTATTTATTAACATATGCTAAGAAAAGATAAATGAGCAGTGTATCCATATGTCCATGCAATCACAAAGTGAAGTCAGGATATTTTTACTGCTTATATGAAAATATATATAAGGACAAGGCCAGTCTACTTGAATAAGCTTCTCAATAGAGACTCAGAAGTGCATGCAAGAGTACAAGGGGCGCTGCTATATTTTATGCACAATTCAAGATTAGGAAATTTTAGGCATTGTAGTGGTATTGCCACTACTGATGATGATGGTGATGGTGATGATGATGATGGTAATATGACCTCTTTACCTTTTTCCAGATGTACAGATTTCACATTTCTGTGCAGAATCTGAGCTTCATCTCAAAACAGGTGAGTGATGAGTGACATGGATTATGTCAGTCACTGTGGATGACAGTTAAATTTGATCCCCGATTACAATAAAGCAGAGGATCATTTCTGGCATCTGGGCACACTTTAGTCTTAACATTATATGCAGTTAACATGAAGGAAGTGTTGTTATCTGAATTCTTTTATGATTTAAATGTACGCACTGTATTTCATGTACAATGCGGTTTTTAGCCGTTCGTTATTTTCTTTAGGTTACAACTCATGAAGGATAGATCTGGCATGCGTTCTTTCTCTCTCTAACTCCCTTTCCCTAATTTCATACTTCCAACATTGGGAGTATAGTGTGACTTAAGTGTTGGGTATAGTTGTTGAGTTAGGGCCTACTTGCTTGAGACTAGCTCAAGTTAGAGATTCTTTGTTCTCTCACACACATGCGCTTCTCGTTGCCCATCCCCACTCTCGTTGGTGCCTAGCACACACGCTTGCGCACGACATCCTCATACCACACATACCTCTTGCCTGTGCACCTGCCCTCCTCCTCCTCTTTTCTGTGCGCCTGCTCACAGCCTGTCTCCCTCGCTCCTCCTCCTCTTTTCTGTGCGCCTGCTCACAGCCTCTCTCCCTCGCTCCTCCTTCTCTTCTCTGTACGCCTGCTCACAGCCTCTCTCCCTCGCTCCTCCTCCTCTTTTCTGTACGCCTGCGCACAGCCTCTCTCCCTCGCTCCTCCTTCTCTTCTCTGTACGCCTGCTCACAGCCTCTCTCCCTCGCTCCTCCTCCTCTTTTCTGTACGCCTGCGCACAGCCTCTCTCCCTCGCTCCTCCTTCTCTTCTCTGTACGCCTGCTCACAGCCTCTCTCCCTCGCTCCTCCTCCTCTTTTCTGTACGCCTGCTCACAGCCTCTCTCCCTCGCTCCTCCTTCTATTCTCTGTACGCCTGCTCACAGCCTCTCTCCCTCGCTCCTCCTCCTCTTTTCTGTACGCCTGCTCACAGCCTCTCTCCCTCGCTCCTCCTCCTCTTTTCTGTACGCCTGCTCACAGCCTCTCTCCCTCGCTCCTCCTTCTCTTCTCTGTACGCCTGCTCACAGCCTGTCTCCCTCGCTCCTCCTTCTCTTTTCTGTACGCCTGCTCACAGCCTCTCTCCCTCGCTCCTCCTTCTCTTCTCTGTACGCCTGCTCACAGCCTCTCTCCCTCGCTCCTCCTTCTCTTCTCTGTACGCCTGCTCACAGCCTCTCTCCCTCGCTCCTCCTTCTCTTCTCTGTACGCCTACTCACAGCCTCTCTCCCTCGCTCCTCCTTCTCTTCTCTGTACGCCTGCTCACAGCCTCTCTCCCTCGCTCCTCCTTCTCTTCTCTGTACGCCTGCTCACAGCCTCTCTCCCTCGCTCCTCCTTCTCTTTTCAGTGCGCAGCTGGGCACACGCCCACATACACGCACACTCTCTCTCTCTCTCTCTCTCTCTCTCTCTCTCTCTCACACACATACACACACACACGCATCTCTGCTCTAAAACTCATTCAGTCCTACACTGAATACTTGTACATAGACTCATCACCATTTTGTTACCATTTACGCTTTGATCATTCTATTTGCTGCTTATTATTGATTGTACCATATCAGTATTAGTTTGCCAAGTAGTATTGATTATGTTAATAAATAGTATCTTTGAAATAAACTGTTGCCCTGTCTGTTTCTGTCGCAGTATTCACTGAATGCCAACCTCTGCCATCAAAGTACTCCCAATTACCTTCATCAACCTGGTTGTTCATGAGTGTTATGGATTTAGTAGTGTAATTGTAATACATTAGTACTGCAATACTCTCTAAGACTGTAGCATAGTGTTAGATTTATTAACTGACTGATTTATTAATCCAATTGCACCTACAGCCTTTGGTGCCACTGAAACTTAATTAACTTAATTAAAGTTAGGATTGCAATTGTACCTACAATTGCTATGTAGGTTAATAAACACATTAATGCATATACAGTCATTAATTTTGTGCCAGCACTTTCCTCATTCTCAACAACAGTGAGCAAGAGAACAAAGTGGTGTGTTTTTTAAATGCCTTCTGAAGTTTCATGTGTGTGAAATGTAATATCTGTCAATTAAATCCTATGTTTTATGGTACATATCACAATGTGTTGTAGTCATTTCTCTTGAACTGCCGTATGTGGTGGAGAAGGACCTCAGAGTGGGTCAGATAAGCATTAAAAAACATTTATTAAAACATTTATCTCAGAGGTTCTCATTTAATAATGATTTAGTTTGGTTTGATAACAAGCAAAATGAAAAGCGGTTGAATAGTAAAAGATATTTGACACTGAAATATATTGTAGTACGGCAATAGCTCAGTCCAACATCAGTGGAATTTATCTCACTAATTACGATATATTTTGAGTTGTTACAATGGAAAATTCATTTCTCACATCTAGCGTCTCAACTCAGACATAACTTCCTCAACCAGTATTAATTGCTGTGATACTTTTCAGAACACTCTTTTCAAGGGGTGTTTCCTGTATTCAGTATTCAAAAACACAAAGACAATAGCAAGGGGAAGGTACTACAAACAGGCATATTTATTGTCAAATACTGATGAATGAAAACACCAGCTATGGTTAGATTGTCTATGTGGCAAATCTTGAGTTTGCAACAGTGTGAAAAACAGCAAACTAAGTTCAGCAAGGGTGAAAGGGCAATTCAAGTCAAGCATATGATAACTATAGTTTTAACATGGTGCAAATTACACATATCCGCTGCTTACCAATTAATATGAAAAATCAAATATTTAATTGTTCAGTAATGTCCCAGTCTGAATGGATCAGAAAAGCAAAAACAGTAATATGATGGAAACTTTGTGTAGCATTTAAGTGAGCTTTCTCTGATTATATTTTCAAAGTGCAATCAGATTAATTTCACCAAGAAAAGAGACAAAACAAAACAAATCGGAAAAATTAGGATTCAGTTCATATAAGTGATTCAGTCAATATAAACTAATGTTCTTTTAATTTATTCAGCTGGTTCATCTGGTCATCCAGTCTGCTCTGTTCTCTGAGTACAGCATGGTGTCCTCACCCTTTGAGTTCACCACAGACAAAGTGCTGATATGTGATGTCACAGACAGAACTGTAAGAGGAAGTTGTAGACTGTACTTAAGAATGAGACACTGGGCTGTCCTTGCACTTCTGAGCCATGGAGTCAGAGAAGTCACCAGCAGCTGATCTCTATTCTGTTAATTTCAAAAAGAAAACAAAGAAAGAAAGAGTGGAAAAGTCTTCCAATGGTAAGTTTACTTGTCTGTTTTAACTTTATAGAAGAAGGATATGACTGCTACTCCACAATACTTAAGCTCTGTTGCATTGAAATGAATCAGCTGATGTGTTTTACTTCATATACAACAAACTGTTGTTTTGATTTAACAAAATAAAGCAGAATGGCTGGGGTAGTAATAACTAGGAGATTAGTTCATCTTCATTATAAACTGCTCTGTGTTCTATGCTGTATAGATCTGTCCCAAAATATATATTACAGCATTTATGAGCATTAGTACAGGTCAAAAGTAGATCTTAATGGCATAAATACCAGTTCATTAACTGTAAGACATAAAAAATTCAACACTGTTTTTGTTCTTTGCCTCCTTTGGTTGTCTGCTACTATGAAACATGGCAGAGCCTTTCAGTAACGGGTGTGGACAGTGTCACATTGGGGTGGAACTGTGTCATTAACAACTTTGGTTCAGTTGAGGAGCAAAATGAAACCAAACTAGTGCAAGAAACACTCTAAGAAATTGCTGTAAAATACAGCCAAATTCTAACATAGATGCACTGTTTCTCCAAAATACCGTGAAATACTGTAAAGTCTGATACTTTCTCTGAGCCAAAGCCAAGACTGACTGCTAACAGCAGGTTACCCTAAAACTTGATGGAGCAATGCAGTATTTTCTTTTTTACAGTAGTAGAGTAGTGAGCCACACGCAACACTGACTTTCAATCATCATTTATCCTCCTCTCTAGTAAACAACAAAAAGTCCATAACATCATACTGAGAAATTAAAATTACATTTGTAAATATTGTTACCCAATTTGTGAGACAGGCCTATAAGTTATGCTGTCTGAAAGGAGGCTTAACTTGGCGTCTGATTTGCAGCGTGAGCTGACAGATGTATTCTGAGCAGAGTAGTGGTGTGCAGTTCGCAAAAAAGTCGTTGACTCTTTTTAGTGAGTCGTTTGTACCGGTTCATCGTTTTTTGCTTTTTTTTCTAATTCAGCTGCCTCCAGTCAACTGCATGCAATCGGTTGGAAACCTCTGGTATCACCATGCAGTGCTCACAGCAGTGATCCACTAACAATCAAAGAGCAAGGAATTGTGGACTAATGCACTCAAAAGAAATAAGTGGTGGTAATGTCCACCTCATAAGAAAACAGACTAGTTACTAAAATGACAAGTGTTTACATTTACCCCAGTGAAGCAATTATTTTTAATCTTTTTAATCTGAATCAAGTTAAACCGCTTTGATGTCTTGACCATCCATAGCCAGGAAGCTCCAGGTCAAAAGCACAAGTTCGAACTCGGTCTGCACGAGTTCGCAAACCCGACTTTGAAACCTCGAGTTCGAACTCAGACAGCTCGCATTCGATGGTTCATGCAACAGAGCAGATGATTCTACCTGAAGATTTAACTTATGTTCTGGGTCACTCTGTGGGAACTTTTTTTTCCCACAATTAAACGATAATTCTGTGTGTTTGAAATAAATAAATAAAAAAGAGTTTTAAGGACATGTACGTTAAACTGACATGCTGAATAAGTATAGTAAAGTATATATGAGTATTTACAGGAAATATACATTCTACTGTACAGTACTGTAATAACTGAAACAGTACTTCACTGTTGAAACAAATTCTGGTAGTGACACTGTAAAAACACAGGACAGTGCTGACAACCACAGCTGCCAGTACTTTAGTGTAATTTCACAGGACTTTTTTTTAGAGTGAACAGATATCTACATTGTTACGGACTTAGGATGTTTCTATTTGCTCTTTGATCTTTCTTTGAAGCTCAAGAAAACGATGATGTCATGTACTGTGAAGTCAGCATTCTCCAGCCATCTCACAGTAAACAGCTGGACAACCCCAATGGTGAGTGAGGAGTGATGTTCTATTTAGGGCTTATTAAGTGCTGCCTCGTTTTCAGATTCCACACACTCATAGCAAACATTGTTGCATTTTTCACAAATCTTAAGCTTTCCTGGGAAATAGTTGTCAAATCAACTGAATGCGTTAATCCAAGATGCACTGGTGTACGGTAGCTGAAATCAGAGCTGGCCTGACACATAAGTGAACTACGCTGCTGCATAGGGCCCATGAAATGTCCCACAAGAAAGCTTGAATGTCTTTTTTTGGGATATATCAACTGTAATCTTACAAAAATGCAATATTACATTAACGGGCCAGCTAGCTAATACTACGTGTCTAAGCAATTCCCCCTGCTTCTGTCAGAGCTGCTGTTACATTCATGTTCTGTAACGGAGGTTTACTGCACTTGGACGCAATCACAATCAGTCAGACTAACGTTATGTCACAGTCCTCTCCTCTGTGTCGATGGAAAAACCAGCAAAAAAATGATGTCGCAAAAAGGACACATCCCTCTGTGTATCTATTTGATTTTAATTGTAGTTGATGTTCTTAATACAGAGTATTAGGGCCATGTGGAGGAAAAAAAAACCCAGAGATTTGGAGAATGAGGTCGTGACATAACGATGATAAAGTTGTAATTTTACAAGGAAAAGTCATAACATTATGAGAATCAAGTGGTAATTTTATGAGAACAAAAGTCATAATATTACGTCGTAATTTAGGATGCGTGTTATTTTAGAGGTGAGATATCAGAAGAGCGACCTGCCGCCTGCGTCGAAATGAGGGCCGAAACTGTAATCCTTTATTTGCTCATTAAGCAAAACCACATTTATCAAACATTTAATAATAAGATGATTAAAGTAAAGTCTCCTGTTGACTGATGTGTGTGGCATGGCACAATGCCTGAGACAAACAGCAGTTTCCAGAAGCTCAGCCTGCCACTGACTGTCCTCTCACCCGTTTTGTTTGTTGCTGATAATATATTTTCTTAAAAATTACGGAGTTTTTTTCCACATGAAATTTTATTACAGTTTGATTCTGGTAATATTATTACTTTTTTTGCATTTTTTTGAAAATCAAAAGCAATTAAAGTGGTTAGTTTGCAGAGCCGGCCAGTGGCATAAGCAAAGTCAGCAGCTGCATAGGGCTTCTGTGGCCACTTGCGGGCCCGCAAGAGTGCTTAAAATGTCCCACAAGAGATTTTTTTTTATCTCTTTATTGATTTATTTATATGTGAAATATTGTATTATGTCAATGGTAATCATCCAAAAACCCAACAGTATGTTGACGGGCTGGCTAGCTAAAACTACTTGTTTAATCAGTTCTCGCTGCCTTTGTCAGAGCTGGTCTCACGTTCATGGCATGCAGAATGTAAGGGATGTTAGCTGCACAGTCAGTCAGACTAATGTTAGGTTACTCTCTCCTCTGCTTGATGGAAAAGCAGCAAAAAAGTAATGTCGCACTTATTTTTTTTTTTTTATATATATATATATATATATATAAGAAGGCAATTTTAGTGATGGAGGTACTGTTGTGTATGACAGGGATATTAGTGCCACGTGGAGGAAAAACAGATTTCGAGAATTTTGAGATTTTGAGAATAAGGTCGTGATATTAGGAGAACAAAGCTTTAATTTTACAATAGAAGGTCATAATATAACGAGAATAAAGTTGTAATTTAGGGGGAGAAAACGTTGTAATATTATGGAAATAAAGTCATAATTTTAGGCTATGCATTATTTTAGAGGGGAAATATCAGCCTCATACATTAAAATGAAGGGACGTGGATCATATTATGAAGTCAAACTCTAGTATAGGTTTCACAAATAATGAGAAGCTTAATCTTTTGGCACATCAGCACCACATTATCTTAAGTTATTTTACTATATTTTACTCAAGATTATGTTTTTTTCTCTCAAAACTGTACAATTTTATACTCGTAATATTATGATTTGTGTTCCTGTAAAAATACGACTCTATTTCGTAATGCTACGAGTTTTTTCTTCAAATATTATGACTTTATTCTCATTAAATTATGACTTTATTCTCATAATATTGTGCCTTTTTTCTCACTTATGACTTTTTTCTCTTAATATTATGACCTTATTCTCGAAATCTCAGAATTTTTTTTTTTTTTCGTAGTTGTTGTGCACCTTTGCACATTGCAAATTTTTTTAAGCCAAAAGCAATTAAACTTGCTAATTGGTTTACATCAAATGCATTGTCTCCTGGTTTATTTTGTTTCTTTTCAGTATACCACGTTCAGTATGCCACTTAGCACTGTATCACTTTGAATATTAAAGTGTAAATTAACACCAGACCACTCTTGTCAGTTTGCTACCTTTCAAAATTACAAACCATAGAAGAGTGAAGACATGCCAGGCTGACATTGGTATGATGTAAGCAACACACCTACAACTAATAAAACTGATATTGGGTGTGTTAGACTTAAAGTCAGCGTGTGAATGATCAAGCATTAACAATAGGCAATAGTGCCGAGGTCATGGGGGATCCCCAAATCAAATCCTGCTTAGGGCCCCATAAAGGCTTGGGCCAGCCCTGGCTGATTCGGACATTTGCGCTCACGCATACAGCCCCTCTGATTAGAGCCTAGATTATTTTAGGGTTGCAGTGCATGTGTGAAAGGGGCTAAAGAGAGCAACCAAGTACATACAGTGGTGAGTGGAGAGAATTGGTTAGAACAGTAGAATTTTTCTCCTCCCTGAAAATATGAGACAAGTCCTGCTATTTCTTAGTTTGAAACCTAAAGCTGTCTCACTGTGTCAAAAAATGGGAAGAATTACCCTGGACATTTTGTTCAATGCATAATTATTTCATGATTGTTCCATTTGTGTTTTGAAATTAATATGACTACTTAATATGCTGAGTTCTCCTAATTGCATTTTCCAGCTTGTGAAAAGGAGGAAGCCATGTACGCAAACATCACAAAAAAAGGTATGTGAGAATATTGCAGATAGTCTTTTAGTTTTCTTGACTAGATCTACAAGACTCACATTAGTGAATTTTTCCATTAACATCTGAAAACACAAATGACATGAATCCATGGCTCATGCACATTCAACATTACTCAGCATGGAAATCCATATTATTTCTGACATCCCAGTCAAAATGTCTTCATTGTCATTTGTATCTTTCTTTCAAGTTAATGAAACCAAGAACAGTACATGCCCTGAAAGTGATGTGGTCCAGCTGAGTGAAAGAAAGCAGCGAAGGTCAATTGCTGCTGGTGAGTTGAGTGACCCAGGTAGTGGATGTCTAGAAACTGTCCCAGTTTTCTGAGAGAATGAGGCAAACGAGTTTTCCAGCTTCCATCTCTGAACTGTAACGCTCTATCATGAATGAGAAAGCACAGAGTCCTTTTCAAAGGTTTTGAAACCACAAGTAATTTTGAACGGAAAATGACTCTGCTATTTTATGGTGAATAAAGTATTAATTTGACTTTTGTACTTTGAAATTTTCTGATTTCATTCTTTAGCTTTTGAAGATGAAGAGGCCATCTACTCAAACGTTCTAAAACAAGGTAGAGGAGAGTTTGAAAATTTAACCATTTTCCTAAAGAGGCATCCATTAGTCTTCACTTTGTTCACTGTGGATGTTTAAAGAAGTAATCTTTCATTTCAGATGTCCACCATAAAGCTTTGAATTTTTGGTAAAGGAGAAAGGAAATGTGTTTTCTGATTCATCTTGGTTTTTGCAGATGATCCTGGCCATTCCAGCCTTCTGGGTGCTGGTGATCTATCATCCTCTACTGGAGCAGATGTCCCATTTGAAACCACCCCTGAATCAAAAAAGTCAAACATGGAAACTTCAAGCAAGTCCAAAGACAGGCTACTGTTTTCACTCTATGTTCCCCTAATGGTCACTGCCATCGCTTTGGGAGTTCTGTGTGAGTAGAGACAGGACATAAATCTCTGGTTAATGCATTTCCATTTGTGTCTACAGGTTTGTTGTACACAATGATGATGCTGATGATGATGATGACGATGATGATGATGATGATGATGATGATGATGATGATGATTTCAGAATATTACAGTCTGATTTCTTCTCATTCAGATGGACTGGAGAAGAAGTTCCATAAAGAAACTCATTATAGGTTAACAGAGGACCTTACACGTGAGTGAAATAACTTATTAGTGCTTCTGAAAGTTTAAATCCTGAAACATTAAATCCTGGGCTTTATACAGCTCAAGCCTCTCATTCTGTTTCCCTTTTGAAGTGGAAGTGAAATGACTGCTATATAACACTGGACAGAAACAATCAACTGTTATGCAGAAAAATGTAATCTGTCTGAGATTTGTCTGAAGTTATTTTGTATTGCTTGTGAATGTATGTTTTTGAAATCATTACATTAATCTGTCTTTTCCCCTTCATCTTCAGGAAACTTATCTAAAAATTCTTCTCTTTTGAGGAGAAAAATGTCTTTGAGAAAAACCTCACACCTAGAGCATAATTTCTTGACTCTTTTAAGTTCAGTTCCAAATTCCTGCTACTATGTTTGTTTCGCAGGTGTATCTGAACCTGAACTAAGCCTGAAAATGTTTTGTTCAGACACAAAACCAAACAAAGTTTGAAACATTTCCAAAGTTACACATCTTCTTACAAGAAACTAAAGACATTGTTGAGGCTACTTGACAGTTTAGTGAAGTATTGCAAAACTCACTGATGTTATTAGTGCCATGTCCTATTAAGCAATGAATGCACTTTGTTTTTGCTGTTGTTGAGTCAATGTAAATCTGATCTGATGCACTTCACTGTGGAATATAAGAACTTGCTAAACAAACTTAACAGTGAGTTATGGAGTTTCTGAAAACATGATCAATATATTTTATAGACTGGTGAACATGTGAATCCACTTTCAGCTTTACGTAATCATTTTCATCTAGGAAGCAAATATTTTTTTCTATGAAAAAAAAAACACTATTCAAATGCTATTTCAACAGAAGTGCTGTTAACATTTAATTCTATTAACATTTAATTATGGCACAATGCTGAAGACAAATTTAAAGGATACATATGTGGACCACAGAAATAACAGAGCACAAAAAAATTGTTACTGAATGATGTCAAAATAATGCTAATGGACATAGTGAACATATCTTAAAAATTCAACACAAAGTATTTCTTTCTTTATAGATACTGGGAAGTCATTGGAACTCTTAAAGCTGAATTCCACTGACAGGATCACAGATCTGACAAACGACCTTAATAGTAAGTTTCTTTCCATCTGGAAAACATTACAGTGAATGTTTTATTTCATACAACAGTGTTCTCTTAGTTCTGTGATCGAATTTGCTTTTCACAGTAAACATGAAATCTTATTTTCCCTCAAATTTCACAACAAAATCCAAGATCTCACTGCAGAATATGAACTTCTGAGCTCCGTTCACAATGAGTCTCTGAGGACTCTTTCCATCACTAACAAGACTCTCTCAGGTTAGTTTATCTCCATGAATTTTTCAGAGAATAAATTAAGAATTAGACGTTAATTTTAAGCGCAAAGATCAGTGTAGTATTTGGAAGAATATGAAAATGTGATTTTCCTATGTGTCACACCCTGGTTCGCTTTCTCCCCTTCTGCTTATCTTTGTTGTGTTGTGTTTGTAGTTACTTCCTGGTTCCCTTTTCTTCATCTGTTTGGTTCAGTCATTGCTTGCACCTGGTTCAGTTTATCTAGTCCTCCTCTGTATGTGCAAATAAACCTGTTTTACACTTGTGTCAGGGTGTGGAAGTTTGTCATGAACTTGAAGAGGTTCTGGATGCATGTGCAGATGAGTTCAGTTCGTTAGAACTAAACAAGATTAACAAAAGACCTCTCAGGACATTCAAGATTCTTGATACAGAGTTCTGGTAGCGACAACACATTGACAATTCGACTCACTGATGCAATGGAAAAGCAGCTATTTATACAAACAGGAGAGGACTATCTAAATTGAATTCATCTGACCATGCATCAAGCATCACACTTTGTGAAACTGTGCTATTTTGAAATCAAATGTAGTAAATTTGCATATTGGCATGTTTGATATTTCACAGATTAAACAAATGTTAAAACAATCTTTACAGAGACACTGAGGAGAATGGAGGAGCAAGAAAGGAACTTCACTATGGAAACGGAAAACCTGACAAATGAACTTAACAGTAAGTGACATCTACTGTACTTTAAGTATGATGATGGTCAGTACCTTGTATTTGAAACGAATCCACAGTAATCCCATATTAACGATATCATTTTTAATGTGTTTTTCAAATGTCCAAAGCAAATTTTATGTGAGCGTCAAGCAGACCTGAGATGATATGTTGTTATTAGTGCAGTGTCCTATAAAGCATTGAATGTATTTTATTGTTGCTGTTGTTATTGTTGTTGTGTCAATGTAAACGTGATCCTGAGAGGAGAAAGTAACATGTTTGCCCCACAAGGTCAGTTGATCAGTTGGTATTACTATGTTAATCGTGTCAGGTAAACATAGTAATATTTGTGAGGTCAGTGGATTCACGTAGGACCCGGTCCCAATAAGACGAGGGGGGCGGGAATCAAGCGGTGACGATGGTGATCCAGCTGTTTCACATTTCAGACAATGCTATGTAGTAGAAGTAAAATTAACCTAGCCTACAAAATTATGACATGTTTATCCTTTTAAGGCCAGTCTGAGTTAACTTAGTGCCTGTTTAACTGAAGCTATACACTGTCTTTTACAGAGGAAGCATTTGGTTCAACTGTGTTTCTATAGGCTTTGTAGCATATTCCACAAGCTTTTTATTCTACAGGTTCTATAAGCAAGTCAGTGCATTCAGTAGGTTGTTTCAGAGTCATTAGTCTCTGTAAATGCATAGTTGCAACAATACAACAATGCGATGACATTAAAAGGAAAATGTACTATTGAATACTTAAGTATTTTTGAAAGCAAGCACTCCAGTACTTTAACTCAAGTAAAAGTTGAACTGAACAACTTTTACTTGTATTGGAGTAATATTTGACCAGGAGTATCTATACTTTGTTTACTTTGTCCACCTCTGTATATATATATATATATATATATATATATATATATATATATATATATATATATATATATATATATATATATATATGTGTGTGTGTGTGTGTGTGTGTGTGTATATTAGGATTTTATATAGGATTTTAGGCTGTTTTAACATAAAAATTCTTTGAAGAGAAGGTAAAGTATGAGAAAGACCTTGAGGACAAACCTGAGTTACAGAATAAGATAATGATATGTGTAAAGCACTTAAAGTCTGACTTACATCATGACGCACACCTCTGTCTGTTATTAGTAATATCTTAAAATCTCTGTGGTAGCAATGTTCATCTTTAATGGGTAGCCATACTGTCATGTTACTAATGGTAACAAGTAGTAATAAATGTGTAGTGGTTGTAAGGAAATTGATTCAGTGACCCGCAAGTTTTGAGCAGACACATCGTAGACAGTGTGTATCACACTTAACAGCAGGGTAAATCCACAGCCCACCTCTCAGAAAACAAATGTAAGTCACTCTGGAAAGAGCATCTGCTCAACTGATTCATTGCCTCTAAAGTGACTATTTCATGAGACTTTGATGAACTGATCTTTTCATATGCTAGACTTGTGGCAGTGTGTTATCTCTGGACACAAAAAACATGGAGATTATACAAATAAAGAAGGTTTTGCACAAGTCACAAAACATGAGTAAACATTTATTTATGCATTGTTACTGTACAGTTCTCCTCTCTACATACTCAGTCACTTTGTGTTCCCTATGAATTGCTCTCAGAAACTCAAATGGAGCTGAAGGAGAAAGAGAAGAACTACACAAATCTGTCTGAACTGAAGACAAAGCTGGAGAAAGATCTTGAAAGTGAACCTGAGTTACAGACAATATGCAGACATATGTTGACAGTTGAATTGCTTGATTGATGGTTGACCAAGTTTGACAAAGTCCAATGTGCTGTTTTCATGTTTCACAGAGAACGGTTGAATTGCTGTGGGTGTAAGATCATTTAGGGAGTTTCTAAAAAGCAATGAAAATTTTATTATGCACTAAAAGACAGACGCACAAATTATACACAAGATAGAGGAGCCGAAAAGGGACTTAACTGTGGAAAATATGAAACTGAAAAATTTGCTTCTCATGAGTGATGTCTCCCCCTACTGGACATAACTGCAATCAGTAGTTGTAATGGCTCAGTAATAAAACAGAAAATGTATGATGCATTAACGTTATATTATGTCGATTTAATCAGAGGCAAAAGGAAACATTACAAAGGAACAGGAAAAGTGGAATGCAGAGAAGAAAAATTTAACTGATCAACTCTCTGGTGAGTTTACAGATTTGGTCATTTTTCATCATTATTATAAAAGCCTAAAACGTGTATACCTCCTCTGCCTGTCATTAATAATAACTTAAAGAATCTTTGGTAACAAAGAACAGGCAGAACTATGTACCATGAGCCTGAGTTGCAGACAGTAGGCAGGCATACACTGTCAGTTGTACTGCTGCATTGCTGTTTTTCTAAGTTTGACAAAGCCAGATGTGTTATTTTTATGTGTCAAAGAGAAGAGTTGAATTAGCATGATGGAACTCAGCCCATCAGAATGGGAAATGAGTAAAAAAAAAGAAAAAGACAAAGATTGACTGCAAGTACTGTAAGTACTAGAAGTGTGTCAAAGTTGATGGAAATTTTATAAAGAAAATCATGTCTGCATTCCTGTGATGGAAATATACTCTTGTAATGAAATTCCCGCAGTTGTCAACTGGGGTTGTTCCGCTGGCTGGAAATACCACAGTGGAAAGTGCTACTACTTCTCCTCTGTATTGCTTGTGAATGTATGTTTCTGGAATCATTACATGAATGAAACTGTGTCTTTTCTTCTTTATCTTTATATTTATCTTTATCTCTTCCTCTTTTGAGGAGAAAATGTCTTACAGAAAAAATTCACAGCTAAAGCATAATTTCTTGACTGTTTTAAGTTCAGTTCCAAATTCCTGCCACTACTATATTTGTTTCGCAGGCATAACTGAACCTGAACTAAGCCTGAAAATGTTTTGTTCACACACAAAACCAAAGAAAGTTTGAAACATTTCCAAAGTTACACTTCTTCTTACAAGAAACTAAACACATTGTTGAGGCTACTTGACAGTTTAGTGAAGTACTACAAAGCTCACTGATGTTATTAGTGCCATGTTCTGTTAAGCAATGAATGCACTTTGTTGTTGCTGTTGTTCTGTCAATGTGAACCTGATCTGATGTACTTCACTGTGGAATATATGAACTTGTTAAACAAACTCAACAGTGAGTTATGAAGTTTCTGTAAACATGATCAGTATATTTTATAGACTGGACCTGGGCCGGCACATGTGAATCCACTTTCAGCTTTATCTAATCATTTTAGTAGGAAAAAACACTATTAACATTTAATTATGGCACAGTGTTGAAGACAAATTTAAAAGATACATATGTGGACCAGAGAAATAACAGACCAGAAAAAAAGTGTTACTGAATGATGTAAAAAATAATGTTACTGGACATAGTGAACGCATCTTAAAAATTCAAACACAAAGTATTTCTTTCTCTGTAGACACTGGGAAGTCCTTGGTACTCTTAAAGCTGAATTCCACCGCCAGAATTACAGATCTGATAAACAAACTTAACAGTAAGTTTGTTTCCATCTAGAAAACATTACATTGAATGTTTTATTGCATACAATAGTATTCTGTTAGTTCTGTGATCTAATTTGCTTTTCACGGTAAACATGAAATCTTATTTTCTCTCTAATTTCACAACAAAATCCAAGATCTCACAGCAGAATATGAACTTCTGAGCTCCGTTCACAATGACTCTCTGAGGACTCTTTCCATCACTAACAAGACTCTCTCAGGTTAGTGTATCTCCATGAATTTTTTGGAAAGTAAGTTAAGAATTAGACACTAATTTTACACTCAAAGATCAGTGTAGTATTTGGAAGAATATGAAAATGTGATTTTCCTATGTGTCACACTCTGGTTCTCTTTCTCCCTTTCTGCTGGTCATCTTGTGTTGTGTTTGTAGTTACTTCCTGGTTCCCTTTGTTTCATCTGTTTGGTTCAGTCATTACTTGCTTCTGGTTTAGTTTATCTCGTCCTCCTCTGTATGTATAAATACTCCTGTTTTACCCTTGTGTTAGGGTGTGGAATTTTGTCACGAATTTGAAGAGGTGCTGGATGCATGTGCAGATGAGCTCAGTTCTTTAGAACTAAACAGGATTAACAAAAGACCTCTCAGGACATTCAAGATTCTTGATCCAGACTTCTGGTAAATGCAACACAATGACAATTCCACTCACTGATGCAAGAGAAAAGCAGCTATTTATACAAACATTAGAGGACTGGCTAAATCAAATTCATCTGACCATGCATCCAGCATCACCTCAACTTTGTGAAACTGTGCTATTTTGAAATCAAATGTAGTAAATTTGCATACTGGCATGTTTGATATTTCACAGATTAAACAAATGTTAAAACAATCTTTACAGAGATTCTGAGGAGAATGGAGGAGCAAGAAAGGAACTTCACTATGAAAACGGAAAACCTGACAAATGAACTTAACAGTAGGTGACATCTCCTGTACTTTAAGTATGATGATGGTCAGTACCTTGTGTGTAAAATGAATCCACAGTAATCCCATATTTACACACTATGTTATAATTTGTAATGTGTTTTTCAAAAGTTCAAAGCAAATTTTATATGAACATCAAGCAGACCTGAGGTGATATATTGTTATTAGTGCAGTGTCCTATAAAGCATTGAATACATTTCATTGTTATTGTTGTTATGTCAATGTAAACCTGATCCTGAAAGGAGAAAGTAACATGTTTGCCCCACAAGGTCAGTTGAGGCTGTCATTTCACTCAGATGGATGTTATTTTTGGTTCAGGGAACAGCTGATAAAAGATGCTGTGCTTTGCAAGCACTCAGAGCAGAATGGAATGTCATGTCTGATTTGTTTTTATGAAGGGACCCAGCATGATTTGAGTGAAAAAGAAGAAAACTACGAAGCTATTTCTGACAAAAGACAAGAGCTTGAAAGAAAACTCAGTAGTAAACCTCTCTTTTTATGTTGGACTAGAAATATAAAACATGATTTTCACATTGTACAGGGTGCAACATACATGAAGAAGAGTGTATGCTTATCAGAACTAAGAAAATTAATCAGTTTTAATATTGTTTGAGTTCATTTTATCAGAAACCAGAAATCATTCAGTCAACCTGAAAAGTCTGACAGATGTTAAAGAGTCTGGAAAGTTACCTCACAGGTGTTTCTGCGGGTATCATTAAACGCACAGGATTTTGTGCTGTTTTAACAAATATCTTTTTGAAGAGAAGACAAAGTTAGAGAAAGATCTTGAAGACAAACGTGAGTTACAGAAGAGGATAATGATATGTGTAAAGTTGTTAAAGTCTGACTCACATCATGACACACACCTCTGTCTGTTGTTAATTATATCTTAAAAAGATGTCTGTGGTAACAGTGTGTCTCTGTGATGGGTAGCTGTACTCTCATGTTACTAATGGTAACAAATAGTAATGAATGTGTAGTGATGGTAAGGGAATCTGTTCAGTGACCAGTAAATTTTGAGCAGACACATCATAGACAGTGTGTATCACACTTAACAGCAGGGTAAATCCACAGCCCACCTCTCAGACAGAAAACAAATGTAAGTCACTCTGGAAAGAGCATTTGCTTAACTGATTCATTACCTCTAAAGTGACTATTTCACTTTGATTAACTGATCTGTTGATATTCTAGACTTGTGGCAGTGTGTGGTCTGAGGACACAAAAATAATGGAGATTATAGAAATAAAGAAGGCTTTTTTGTGGGTCACACA
Source organism: Chanos chanos (assembly GCF_902362185.1). Classification (NCBI taxonomy): domain Eukaryota; kingdom Metazoa; phylum Chordata; class Actinopteri; order Gonorynchiformes; family Chanidae; genus Chanos; species Chanos chanos. The sequence goes on along the minus strand of NC_044501.1, from coordinate 40,150,597 downwards.
ACATGAGTAAACGTTTATTTGTGTATTGTCACTGTACAGTTCTCTTCTCTGCATACTCAGTCACTTTGTGTTCTTTGTAATTCGCTCTCAGAAACTCAAATGGAACTGAAAGAGAAAAAGAAGAACCGCACAAATCTGTCTGAATTGGAAACAAAGCTGGAGAAAGATCTTAAAGGTGAACCTCAGTTACAAACAGTATGCAGACATATGTTGTCAGCTGAACTGTTTCACTGAACTTATCATGATTAATGTCTCTCTCCACTGGACATTACTGCAGTCAACAGAAGTGGCTAAATGAAGGGAAAAAAAACATATGTTGTATTAATATTATATGTCTATTTAATTAGACATAAATGGAAATCTTACAACGAAACTGGAAAAGAGGGATGCAAAGAGGAAAAGTTTGACTAACCAAGTCTCTGTCTGTGTGTGCTGTAAATGATACTAAAGGTGACAAAGGGTAATACATTTGTAGTGTTGGTAAGGGATTTGGACCAAGTTTATGTGACTTTGATCAACTGATCTATTAATATCCTAGACGTTTGACAGCCTGTGGTTTTAGGAAGCAAAACTAATGGCAATTATACAACTAAAGAAGGGGTCAAACAACAGGAGTAAACACTCATTCATACATTTTTACTATCTAATTCTCTTCTCTACACAATCAGTCACTTTGTGTTCTCTGTGAATTGCTCTCAGACACTCAAATGCAACTGAAGGAGAAAGAGAAGAACTACACAAATCTGTCTGAATTGAAGACAGAACATGAAATCTTATTTTCACTCTAATTTCACAACAAAATCCAAGATCTCACCGCAGAATATGAACTTCTGATCTCTGTTCACAATGACTCTCTGAGGACTCTTTCCATCACTAACAAGACTCTCTCAGGTTACTTTATGTCCATGAATTTTTCAGAGAGTAAATTAAGAATCAGACACTAATTTTACACTCATATATCAGTGTGGTATTTGGAAGAATATGAAAATGTGATTTTCCTCTGTATTATACCCTGGTTCACTTTCTCCCCTTCTGCGGGTCATTTTGTGTTGTGTTTCTAGTTACTTCCTGGTTCCCTTCTCTTCATCTGTTTGGATCAGTCATTGCTTGCACCTGGTTCAGTTTATCTAGTCCTCCTCTGTTTATATAAATACTCCTGTTTTACCCTTGTGGTAGGGTTTGGAATTTTGTCATGAACTTGAAGAGGTGCTGGATGCATGTGCAGATGAGCTCAGTTCGTTAGAACTGAACAGGATTAACAAAAGACCTCTCAGGACACTCAAGATTCTTGATACAGAGTTCTGGTAAAGATAACACATTGATAATTCTACTCACTGATACAAGGGAAAACCACCTATTCATACAAACAGGAGAGGACTAGCTAAATCGGATTCGTCTGACCATGCATCCAGCATCACCTCAACTTTGTGACACTGTGCTACTTTGAAATCAAATGTAGTAAATTTGCATATTGTCATGTTTGATATTTCACAGATTAAACTAATTTTAAAATAATCTTTACAGAGACACTGAGGAGAATGGAGGAGCAAGAAAGGATCTTAACTGTGGAAACGGAAAACCTGACAAATGAACTTAAGAGTAAGTGACATCTCCAGTACTTTAAGTATGATGATGGTCAGTACCTTGTGTGTACAATGAATCCACAGTAATTCCATATTTACGCCCTATGATATCATTTTTAATGTGTCTTTTCAAAAGTTCAAAGCAAATTTTATGTGAACATCAAGCAGACCTGAGGTGATATGTTGTTATTAGTGCAGTGTCCTATAAAGCATTGAATGCATTTTATTGTTGTTGTTATTGTTGTTGTGTCAATGTAAACGTGATCCTGAAAGGAGAAAGTAAACTGTTTGCCCAACAATGTCAGTTGAGGCTGTCATTTCACTCAGATGGATGTTATTTTGGGTTTAGAGAACAGCTGAAAAAAGATACTGTACTTTACAGACACTCAGTACAGGATGGAATGTTATATCTCTGATTTGTTTTTATGAAGGGACCCAGCATGATTTGAGTGAAAAAGAAGAAAACTGCAGAGCTATTTCTGACAAGAGAGAAGAGCTTGAAAGAAAACTCAATGGTAAACCTCTGTTTTCATGTAAGACTAGAAATATAAAGCATGATTTTCGCATTGTCCAGGGTGCAGCATACATGAAGAAGAACATATGCTTATCAAAACTAAGCAAATGAATCAGTTCTGATGACATTTGAATTCATTTTATCAGAAACCTGACAGATGTTAAAGATTCTGTAAAGTTAAATCTTGGGTGTCTCCATGGATAACATACAGCATACTCACACACACACGCTCACACACACACACACACACACACACGCACACACACACACACGCACACACACACACACACACACACACACACACATATATATATATATATATAAACATACAGGATTTTGTGCTGTTTTAACAAAAACCTCTTTGAAGAGAAGACAAAGTCAGAGAAAGACCTTGAAGACAACCCTGAGTTACAGAATAAGATAATGATATGTGTGAAACAGTTAAAGTCTGACTCACATCATGATGCACACCTCTGCCTGTTATTAATAATATCTTAAAAAAATGTCTGTTGTAACAATGTGTCTCTGTAATGGGTAGCTGTACTCTCATGTTACTAATGGTAACAAATAGTAATAAATGTGTAGTGATTGTTAGGAAACTGATTCAGTGACTTGCGAGTTTTGAGCAGACACATTGTAGACAGTGTGTATCACACTTAACAGTAACATAAATCCACAGCCCACCTCTCAGAAAACAAATGTAAGTCACTCTGGAAAGAGCATCTGCTTAACTGATTCATTATCTTTAAACTGACTGGTTCATGGGACTTTGACCAGCTTTGATATGTTGATATGTTAGACTTGTGGCAGTGTGTTGTCTCAGGACACAAAAATGATAGAGATTATAAAAATAGAGGTTTTGTGCGAGTCACAAAATATGAGTAAACATTTATTTATGCATTGTTACTGTACAGTTCTCTTCTCTACATACTCAGTCACTTTGTGTTCTCTGTGAATCGCTCTCAGAAACTCAAATGGAACTGAGGGAGAAAGAGAAGAACAACACAAATCTGTCTGAATTGAAGACAAAGCTGGAGAAAAATCTTGAAGGTGAACCTGAGTTACAAACAGTATGCAAACATATAATGTCAGTTGAAGTGCTTCATTGAGCTTTTCCTGAGTTATGTCTCTCCCTACTGCACATTACTGCAATCAGCAGAAATAGTGGCTAAATAATAAAAGAAAACACACACACACACACACACATGCACAAAAACCCATGAATATCACTTAGGATGTTCCTACGGCCCAGTGAAAATGTTGGTGTGCACCAAATAGACAGATGCATAAATCATACTCAAGACAGAGGAGCTTAAAAGGGACTTCACTCTGTAAAATATTAAACTTACAAATTTACATGAGTGCTGTCTCCCCTTACTGGACATAATTCATATCATGTGATGTCAGTTTAATCAGAGACAAAAAGAAACATTACAAAGGAATGGGAAAAGTGGAATGCAGAGAAGAAAAATTTGATTTATCTACTCTCCGATGAATTTACAGATCTTGTTCTTTTTCATCATTATTATAAAAGCCTAACATGTACACCTCCTCTATCATTCATGATAACTTAAAGAATCTTTGGTAACAAAGAACAGGCAGAACCATGTACCATGAGCCTGAGTTGCAGACAGTAGACAGGTATACACTGTGCGTTATACTACTGCATTGCTGTTTTTCTAACTTTGACAAAGTCAGATGTGCTATTTTTATGTGTCAAAGAGAAGAGATGAATTACTGTGAGCCTGATGAATCTCAGCCCATCAAAATGCAAAATGAGTAAAAAAAAAAAAAAGTAAAATTTTGATGAACACTATAAGTATTTCACTCGGGTGACAAAACTGATGGAAATTTTATGAAAAAAAGCATGTCTGTATTCCTGTGATGGAAATATAATCCTGTAATGTAACTCCTGCAGTTCTCAACTGGGGTTGTGCCACTGACTGGAAGCACCACAGTGGAAAGTGTTACTACTTCTCCTCTGATGAAAAGAACTGGACTTAGAGTCGAGATTCCTGTGTGTCTATGGGGGGACATCTGCTCATCATAAACAGTGAGGAGGAGTGGGTATGATAAAATGACATCATTAAAAAATAATATTAAGAAAATTAGACCTCAGTTCCTTCTTAATGAGGGCTGGTAAATATAATTGTTATTTGTAGTGTGTAAGGGCAGGAGATGTATTTTGGAATTCATCTAAGTGTGATATCTGTGGTTCTAGTCTTTCTTAAAGCAGGCAAAACCAACACAGGGTAAAGATGATTACTGGATTGGTCTGACTGACTCTGTGAAGGAGGGAGACTGGCGCTGGTTGGACAACACAACACTTAGCTCAACTCCAAGGTGAGCCATTAGAAACTGCATTTTAACTGTATTCACTTCAGACAGTAATTAGTGTCAAATTTATAACTGTGAATTTTTAATTTTCAGTATATTTCACAACCTCTAATGTGATTGCCAGTGTTTTTTCTCTATATTCAGGTACTGGTATGGAAACGAGCCTGATAACTGGCCTGTGAAAAATAAAGACCATCCTGAAGGAGAGGACTGTGCACACATTAATCTGTCCCCTAATAAGTCTGGGTTTTATGATGCTTCCTGTGGGAGAAAAGACATAAAACGAATTTGTGAAGCCAAAGCAGGAAAATGGACAGAATTACCAAGACAATAATTGACCAAATGGAAAGAACACTCTCATTTATTGATTCCCTGAATCAGGTTGTGAATTAGCTGCTTCCCCAATTCAGAACTCAGGGTTTGATCAGAAACCAGGTGAAGAACAGGGGAAATGAGTGGTGTTGAATTTCATATGCAGCTCATTTCACATCTCATACTTCATTTCTATTTCTGTCATAAGAGTTGAACTTTCTCTATAGGATATGCTTTCAATAACAGTATCATCAATTTATCCTTACCCTTATCCCTAGAAACATGCGGTTAAGTTAACAGTTGTTTTTGTTTGTTGTCAACTACGAGACATATTTCTTCTCTGGAAAACAAATTTGCATTTATGTTTGATATATTTTATTTTGTTTTAGGCAAACATGTCCAGATATGATGGAAAGTTATTTTTTTAAGTTGAAACTGTGTTATTGACAACTTAAAATGTTATGTTTATATAAAACTTGTAAAAAAAACAAAATAGATAAATAAGTAAAAAGTTGAGTTACTGTAACCACTTCAATGACTCAACAGTCACACCTCTCTCTGTTCTCTTAAGCCTAGTTTGCATCTGTCTTTTGTTCATTAAATCTGGTTTGAGTTTGTACAAATACTCCTGTCTTTTCAGTTTCTCTCCACCAAGTCTTATTGTGACGTGCTTACATTCTGTTCAGATTGAGGTCTGTTCAGTGGCGGCAGGTGCTAAAAATTTTTGGGGTGGTGTAGTTTTTTTGAGGGGGGGTTGGGGGGGGCAAACAAACTGAAGCACTTCATAACTCAGCCAAAAAAAGGCAATACAAGACACTGTAATGTTGCCTCAAGACTGGCCAGTAGTGCTGCTTAAACATAAGTTTTGCTCTCCGTTCCTTCTGGTCTACAAATTTCTCAATGACTCTGATTAAAGTCAGTCATCTCAGTCACCATTCTCTTTTCCATTGACTTCATGGCCAATGCATTCAGCCTCTCCTGGGTCATGGTGTTTCTGAGAAAAGCTTTAATTCTTTTCAAGCTCTCACTCTCACTATGTACATGCAAGCCCAACTCAAAGGCTCGACAAAATTTTACAGTCTGTTATTCTCAACAGAATCCTTTTTACGTGCACCAAGCATTCTGACAAAAGTAGTACCATAAACAGGTGCGCTTTTTTAGATTAACCGTAACATTTCCTTTGTACACACGCAGGCGTAAATGAATAGACTTAAAAGCATAGTGAAAGGCACTGGCTGAGCAAACTCCACAACTTGAAGTGGGATTTCCCTGCACCACATCCAGTATTTCCGTATCTGGACAGTTCGTCAACCTTCATCCCTGACAATTACCAAATTAACTCAACGCCACAATTTTCCCGAGGTAACAAAATACAATGTCTGCTCCTCCTAAAAGGCCATTCTGAGCTTGTTGGTACTATGCATGCGAAATGCCAGTTCGCTACACTGCAAGTCTATGCTAAGTTTGCCTACCTCTCATCCAGTATTTTCATGTGGGACAGCTCGTCAACCGTTATCCCTGATTTAATTACCAATTTAACACAAGACCACAATTAAGAGTTCGTTTTTTACTAAGCATGCAAAATGCTTTCCGACATCGGTGAATTAGCAACACTGCTAACGTGATCTACACACATAAACAAAACCATAAACACATAAACGGTATTTCTCATAATGACACGATCGAGTTGCTCTAAATTGGACTAGCATTAGCCATGTTGACTTTGAATATGACAAGTTTGCTGACTGCCCCGGTGATCCCTACACCAGGTTATGTATGACGAACGCACGTTAGTGCAAGCCCTCCCGGAGCCCATACAGATTGCATTGTAGTGCCTGCAGTTAGAAAAAAAATTGCCTTAACATGAGAGTCTATCAGAGAAATCTGGGCGATTTTTAATCAGACTGAGATCGTCCAAAAAGGGGAGGTCCTCCACAAAAAATGACGCAACACTGATTGGACTACAATATTCAGAGGCTGGACAAACTGTCTAAAACAGTCACAGCTAGCGTAACATTGTGGTAGAATGTAATAGGAAAATACCCTCTCTTTCCCCCTTTGGCGGTGCGTCACCCGATCGCCCAAAAGAACAAGCCGCCCCTGGCTCTGTTACTCTGTAAATTGCTGATAACAGTTTACCTGTCTGTCTAGCTCTGTATTGTACATCTTGTCCCTCAATCCTTGTATCTGCTGTAAGTTTGTCTGTGAGTCCTTGTGTAAACCTGTCTCTCCTGGTGTTTCTCCCCAAACCTCTCTGTGCCCTCGTCTAAAGTTTATAATACAGTTGCGTGATTTTGTGTGTGCAAATAGGCTCTCAAACCTTACCTAACAGATACCTTTCAAAAAAAAAAAACGCTGTGGAAAGTTATGAAAACATCTTGAGTTTGGTCATCTGAGTATTGTAGCGAAAGTAAAAGCTGACCTACCTGACGTAATGAGTCCTTAGCAAAGTAATGTAGAGTCTAGCATAGTTACCCAGTGTGCTTTGCGGGAGCACCTTTGTGTTTTATTGTTGGCTTATTGTGTTGTTGTTGTTGCTGTTGTTGTTATTGTTGTTGTTTTAACAGTGCGGTGTGTTCGAAAGTGTTTATGTGCCCATGTTCGTTTCATTTTCCCTCGTTGTTATAGAGACAGAGTTACCCTTGGGGTAGAAGTGTATGTGTCAAGATGGCATACCTGAATTGTATCACTTAACTGCAGTTCTTTCAGAGTCAATAAGTAAATAAATATTTCTTGTGTCTTTTTGCAGGAGTTCAACTTCATTACAACACTTATTTAATAATATGTGAATTTATTATGTTGTGTATATAAACACTGTGATATTAACTTCCTATTCTCAGATTTTACATTGTTCATTCCATACAAAACTTGCTGTCTTTTTATGATTGTGTAAGTAACATAATTAAAATTAAATTCTTCTGAAACAATGAATTTCATACACTTAAAGATCAGGGGTCAGTATTAGCTGTTTAGGAGTCTCCTGTTCCGAACTGTACATCTTTAGATCTGTCATTTGTTGTTCTGTCAGAACGCTCACATGTTCCCTCAACAAAGCACATGTATGCCTGTGTAGAGGTAATAATCACATAGAAAAATTGCCTGCTTCAATTCAGTGCTTTCGAAAAAATAATCTCCATCATAAATCATATTACAAAACACTGATCGTTGGGCCAGCACTTCTGTCACATGGTGAGATTGTTCTTGAGGCTTTTGTCAGTACATCAGAAAGCAAGTCAAGAGTTCTCCCTCACACTTGACACTCAGTAACTCAGCATTGTGGCCTTACAGAGAATGGGCGTGTCCTTTCAGAGGAACGTCTTATATTTTTGCTCTTTGAGGAACTGACTAACATTTCGAAGGACATCCTTTGTCTATTCTCAAGGCGTCAGGGCAATGAAGGAGAGAGAGCTGGAAGATGATGGCTGTGAGTCTTTCTTTTAACTTTTAGACTACTTTGGTTATACTTTTCATATGTTGGGCATGTTTCGTTTTACTGCTTATCTGACACAGACAAAGATGATGTCAATTGTGACTAAAGCACATATGATTTATAGCAGGGAAAATCACTCTTGACTTTGCGGATTTAGAAAAAGAAAGCTGTGGAGATCATGTGTCAGAATACAAACGTTTTTAAAAAGTGGGTGCATCAGTTCAACATGTAATTCTTGCCATTTTGAGTTAAGAAAGTCTTAAACTTTTAGTGTGTTGGTCTTCAATTCATCACTCTCTCTGTTTAGTCACAAAGAGGAAGAGAATGTGCAGATATTTTGGGTGCTGGTGTGAATGGTACAAGAAAAGGAGACAACCAACATTTTAAAACGTGGGTACATTAGTTTGGCTTTTAATGGGGAGAATGGTGGTGCAGTGGGTTGTGCTGTTGCCTCATAGAAAGAAAGCCCTGGTTTGATTCTGATCAGTCGGCCAGGGTTCAGTCTCTGTGGAGTTTGCATGTTGTCTGCGTGGGTTTCGTCCCACAATCCAAAGCCATGTAAGTCAGATGAACTGGAGAAACTGAAGTGCCCCTTGGTGTGAATGTGTGCATTAATGTGTTTGCCCTGCCACAGACTGGCAAGCTGGCCTTTTGCCCAGGGAGTGCTGGGATAGATGAATAAATGAATACATTCTATTGCTCTTAAATTCTTTGCTGTCTCTGGTCGGTCACAAAGAGGAAGAGAATGTTCCGATAATTTGGGTGTTGGTGCGAATGGTGTGAAGTACCCAGAAGTTTTGGGTGTTGGCGTCAAAAGTGTGAAGTTTGAACGTGTGAGATATGTTGAACACTGACCACTGCACAAGCTTTCTTTTGAGCTGAAGAAATGGAGGTGAACATGAAATCATTTAATTGTTTTGCTTAGAAATGTATGAATTTCAACGTTTGGAGGCATTGTATTATACTGACTGTGGTCTGATCTGATTCACCTCCACAAGATTTTTCTTTATACTCATTTTATACTCACTGTCTCAACTGTGGCTCATTTATTAGCATAGCAACACAGAGTCTATTGCTGAACACTGATCTCAAGAATAACAATAAAGATCACTTTCAACCAGTCATCTTCACACACAGTGTGTTTAGCTGAATCAGAATATTTATTAGCCAGCCCACCACACCCAAACAACATGGTCTTTATGGGTCTGAAAGTACTAAAGGAACGGGAAGCTTATTGGAAAAGGATAACTTGGTTTCAGTTTTTCACTCTCTTTTTCACTGGATTTGTTGGATTTTTAACTCCATAGTTGTCCTCATCTGTTCTCAGGTCCAACCAAATGTTGTGTGGTCAGAGATGACGTTGGTCTCCTGAAACTGAAGCTTGGTGTACTGGCTGTTCTCTGTCTCATCCTGGGAGCGTTTTTGGTCACCTTTAAAGTGCTCTGTGAGTGTATATTAAAAGGAAAATGCAACTTCAAAATGAAATTCTCAGCAGAGACACAGAGGAGCATGCAAGAGCATGAGAGGAGCTGCTAATTTTACATGCAATTCAACATTAGTATATTTAAGGTATTCTAGTAGTATTACCACTACTGATGATGATGATGATGATGATGATGATGATGATGATGATGATGTTACCTCTTCACCCCTATCTAGATGTACAAAGGTCACATTTCTACGCAGATTATGAGCTTCAACTTATTTCAGGTAAGTGATGAGAGACATCAGTTATGAAAATCCAGTTTATTGTGATCCCTGATTATAGAAAAGGAGAAGGTCATTTCACCATGCCCCTCTGAGGATCATTTTCTCAGCCTTATTGAGACTCCGAGGAATTCACAGAACCACCCAAATCTATTGTCAGAAAATGACATTTTTAAGACAGGTGAACCATTCTGTCACAGAATTTCAAAGGCCAAGTTATACGTCATTGCAGAGATTAGGTACTGGAGTTTTGATGAAAATTTCAGAGAGGATTTTAAACAGTAGGCAGGCATATAGTATGAGTTGTTCTGCTGCATTGCTGTTCAGCTATGATTGACACAGCCAGATGTGCTATTTTTGTGTGTCATAGAGAAGGGTTTAATCACTGCGGACAGATCTTAGCCCATTAAAATGTGAAATGAGGGGAGAAAATGAACACATTACATCTATATTTAATACGACACCACTTTTATTGATCAGAGGGTTTTGCCATGCTACCAACACACACAAGCACAGGACAGAAGAGCTGAACAGGAACATTACTGTTGAAAAGATAAACTTGACAGATGAGCACAACATGAATTATGTCTTTCCCTACTGGACATAACTGCAATCAGTTCTAGTGGCTTAATAATAAAACATGTATGATTCATTAATATTATATTATGTCAATTTAACAGGAGATAAATGGAAATCTTACCAAGGAACAGGAAAAGTGCAATGCAGAGAAGGAGAACATCACTGATCAACTGATCAAGTTTATAGATCTTGCCCTTTTTCTCCATTATTTTAAACTTCTAACATATACACCTCCTGCTACCTCATGAAATTAAATCAAAAGAATACCTTCTTACCCCTCTGATATCAACACATGTATTGTTTCGCATGAAAACACGAGGGTCTGGAGCCCTGTACAATGACACATTGAGAAACTGCTCTGCAGAATGGTTAAAATATCTCATCAATTACAATAATTTTTAAGATTTCATCACTTATGCTGAGGTGACCAATGCTTTAGAAAGATTATAAAGGTTATAATAACCAAATAACTAACTGCTTTACTCTGAATTTCCAGTCTATAAGAGTTCATAGTTACAAGTGGCTTGCTAATGTACATGCACCCTGACAGGATTAAAAAACTTCTCCGATCAGTTTGGCTTAATAAAAATCTCGGAATGAAGATTTCAGACAGTAAGCGGACACACACACACACACACACACACACACACACACACACACACACATACATACACACACACACACACACACACACACACACACACACACACACATATATATATATATATATATATATATATATATATATATATATTTAGTCAGGGCAGCACAGTGGCTCAGTGGTTAGCACTGTTGTCTCACAGCAAGATGGTCCCAGGTTCGAATTTTGGCTGTCCCAGGTACTTTTTCTGTGTGGTTTGCATGTTCTCCCTGTGTTTGTGTGGGTTTCTACCAGATGCTCTGGTTTCCTCCCACCATCAAAGAGGGTTAATACTTCTGTCAGTGCCCTTGACCAAGACACAGGGCTAAAGAACTGGAGTTGGCCAGCAGTGCTACCCACTGCTCCTAGCTCACTGCTCCTAATGGAGTTATGGAGTTTCTAAAAACATGATCAATATATAATATATAGAATATATAATATATAGAATGGACCAAGCCCAGAACATGTGAATCCACTTTTACTTCTATATAATCATTTTCATCTTGGAACCAAAGATTATATCTATTAAAAACCCACTACTCAAATGTTGTTTCAACAGAAATCTTATCAACATTTAGTTATATTAACCTTTAATTATGGCACAATGTTGAAGACAAATTCAAAGGATACATATGTGGACCAGAGAAATAACAGACCACAAAGAATTATTACTGAATGATGTCAAAATAATGCTGCTGGGCATAGTGAACACATCTTAAAAATTCAAACACAAAGTATCTCTTTCTTTATAGACACTCGGAAGTCCTTGGAACTCTTAAAGCTGAATTCCACTGCCAGAATTACAGATCTGATAAACAACCTTAACAGTAAGTTTGTTTCCATCTAGAAAACATTACAGTGAATGTTTTATTGCATACAATAGTATTCTGTTAGTTCTGTGATCTAATTTGCTTTTCATAGTAAACGTGAAATCTTATTTTCCCTCTAATTTCACAACAAAATCCAAGATCTCACCGCAGAATATGAACTTCTGATCTCCATTCACAATGACTCTCTGAGGACTCTTTCCATCACTAACGAGAATCTCTTAGGTTAGTTCATGTTCATGAATTTTTCAGAGAATAAATTAAGAATTAGACACTAATTTTATGCTCAAAGATCAGTGTAGTATTTGGAAGAATATGAAAATGTGATTTTCCTATATGTCACAACCTGGTTCTCTTTCTCCCCTTCTGCTGGTCATTTTGTGTTGTGTTTCTAGTTACTTCCTGGATCCCTTTGTTTCATCTGTTCGGTTCAGTCATTACTTGCATCTGGTTTAGTTTATCTAGTCCTCCTCTGTATGTATAAATACTCCTGTTTTATGCTGGTGTCAGGGTATGGAAGCTTGTCACGAACTTGGAGAGGTGCTGGATGCATGTGCTGATGTGTTCAGTTCGTTAGAACTAAACAAGATTAACAAAAGACCTCTTAGGACATTCAAGATTCCTGATACAGACTTCTGGTAAAGACAACGAATTCCACCGGCTGATACAAGGGAAAAGCAGCTATTTCTACAAACAGGAGAGGACTAGCTAAATTGAATTCATCTGACCATGCATCCAGCAACACCTCAACCCTGTGAAACTGTGTTATTTTAAAATCAAATTGAGTAAATTTGCATACTGGCATGTTGGATATTTCACAGATTAAACAAATGTTAAAACAATCTTTACAGAGACACAGAGGAGAATGGAGGAGCAAGAAAGGAACTTCACTATGGAAACAGCAAACCTGACAAATGAACTTAACAGTAAGTGACATTTCCAGTGCTTTAAGTATGATGATGGTCATTACCTTGTGTGTAAAATGAATCCACAGTAATCCCATGTTTACACCCTATGATATCATTTTTAATGTGTTTTTCAAAAGTTCAAACCAAATTTTATGTGAACATCAAGCAGACCTGAGGTGATATATTGTTATTAGTGCAGTGTCCTATAAAGCATTGAATGCATTTTTTTGTTGTTGTTGTTGTTATTGTTGTTGTGTCAGTGTAAACCTGATCCTGAGAGGAGAAAGTAAAATGTTTGCCCAACAATGTCAGTTGAGGCTATCATTTCACTCAGGGGGATGTTATTTTGGGTTTAGAGAACAGCTGATAAAAGATACTGTACTTTACAGACACTCAGTGCAGGATGGAATGTCATGTCTGATTTGTTTTTATGAAGGGACCCAGCATGATTTGCATGAAAAAGAGGAAAACTGCAGAGCTACTTCTGACAAAAGACAAGAGCTTGAAAGAGAACTGAATGGTAAACCTCTGTTTTTATGTTAGATTTGAAATGTAAAGCATGATTTTCACATTGTCCAGGGCGCAGCATACACGAAGAAGAACATATGCTAATCAAAACTAAACTAAATCCTGACAGATGTTAAAGAGTCTGGAAAGTTAAGTCTTGAGTGGCTCCATGGATAACATAAAGAATATATATATATATATATATATATATATATATATATATATATATATCACACATACAAACATAGATAAACATATAGGATTTTGTGCTGTTTTAACAAAAACCTCTTTGAAGAGAAGACAAAGTTAGAGAAAGACCCTGAAGACAAACCTGAGTTACAGAATAAGATAATGACATGTGTGAAGCTGTTAAAGTCTGACTCACATCATAACCCACACCTCTGTCTGTTATTAATAACATCTTAAAAAATGTCTGTGGTAACAATGTGTCTATGTAATAGGTAGCCGTACTCTCATGTTACTAATGGTAACAAATAGTAATGAATGTGGAGTGATTGTGAGGAAACTGATTCAGTGACCAGCAAGTTTTGAGCAGACACATCGTAGACAGTGTGTATCACACTTAACAGCAGCATAGATCCACAGCCCACCTCTCAGACAGAAATGTAACTCATTCTGGAGAGAGCATCTGCTAAACTGATTCACTATCTCTAAACTGTTTCAGCTTTGATCTATTTACATGTTAGGCAGTGTGTTGTTTCAGGACACAAAAATCATGGAGATTATAAAAATGAAGAAGATTCTGTGCGAGTCACAAAACACGAGTAAACAATTACTTATGCATTGTTACTGTACAGTTCTCTTCTCTACATACTCAGTCACTTTGTGTTCTCTGTGAATTGCTCTCAGAAACTCAAATGGAACTGAAGGAGAAAGAGAAGAACTACACAATTCTGTCTGAATTGAAGACAAAGCTGGAGAAAGATCTTGAAGGTGAATCTGAGTTACAGACAGTATGCAGACATATGTTGTCAGTTAAATTGCTTGATTGTTGTTTGATCAAGTTTGACAAAGTCCAATGTGCTGTTTTCATGTCTCAGAGGGAAGAGTTGAACTGCTGTGGGTCTAAGATCATTTAGGGTGTTTCTACAAATTTTTGTGTGCAATAATAGACAGATGCACAAATTATACACAAGACAGAAGAGCTGGAATAGAGAGTTCAAAAAGTGGAAAATTTAAAGCTGACGAATTTACTTCTCAAATAAAGAACTTATGATGCATTAATATCATATTATGTTGATTTAATCAGAGACAAAAGGAAACCTTACAAAGGAACGGGAAAAGTGGAATGCAGAGAAGAAAATAATGACTGATCGACTCTCTGGTGAGTTTAACGATCTTTTTAATCATTATTGTAAAAGCCTCACATATACAACTCCTCTGTCTGTCATTAATGATAACTTAAAGAATCTTTGGTAACAAAGAACAGGCAGTACCATGTACCAAGAGCCTGAGTTGCAGAAAGTAGACAGGTATATACTGTGCGTTATACTGCTGCATTGCTGTTTTTTCTGTAAGTTTGACAAAGGCAGATGTGCTATTTTTATGTGTCAAAGAGAATAGTTGAATTACTGTGAGCCTGATGGATCTCAGCCCATCAGAACGGGAAATGAGTTAAAAAAAAATAAATGATGAACTCTGTAAGTACTAGAATTGTGTCAAAATTGATGGAAATTTTATAAAGAAAAGCATGTCTGTGTTCCTGTGATGGAAATATACCCCTGTGATGAAATTTCTACAGTTTTCAACAACGGTTGTGCCGCTGACTGGACGTACCACAGTGGAAAGTGCTACTACTTCTCCTCTGATGAAAAGAGCTGGACTGAGAGTCGAGATTCCTGTGTGTCTATGGGGGGACGTCTGGTCATCATAAACAGTGAGGAGGAGTGGGTATGACAAAATGACATCATTAAAAAAATAGTATTAAGAACATTAGACCTTAGTTCCTTCTTAATGAGGGCTGGTAAATATAATTGCTATTTGTAGTGTGTAAGGGCAGGAGATGTATTTTGGAATTCATCTAAATGTGATATCTTTGGTTCTAGTCTTTCTTAAAGCAGGCAAAGCCAACACAGGATAAGGAAGAATACTGGATTGGTCTGACTGACTCTGTGAAGGAGACAGACTGGCGCTGGCTGGACAACACACCATTTAGTTCAAAATCAGAGTGAGCCATTAGGAATCAAAAACTGAGTTTTTAACTGTATTCACTTCAGACAGTAAATATTGTAAGATTTGTAACTGTGAATTTGCAGTTTTCAGTTTATTTCAGATCCTCTCATTTGATTGTTTTTTCTCTGTATTCAGGTACTGGGGTAATAATGAGCCTGATGACTGGAAAGGGGACAATAATGACCATCCCAATGGTGAGGACTGTGCAAAGGTGGATCTGAGCCCTAGTCACAGATTATATGACTGTTTTTGTGAGAACGAATTCAAACGAATTTGTGAGGCCATAGCAGTAAAATGATCAAAATAACCAAGATGATAATTGAGTAAACGGAAAGAACCCTTTCATTTAATGATTCCCTGATTCAGGTTGTAAATTAGCTGCTTCCCCAATTCAGAACTCAGGGTTTGATCAGAAACCAGGTGAAGAACAGGGGAAATGAGTGGTGGTGAATTTCATATGCAGCTCATTTCACATCTCATGCTTCATTTCTATTCCTGCCATAACAGTTGAACGTTCTCTATAGGATATGCTTTCAATAACAGTATCATCACTTTAGCCTTCCTCTTATCCCAAGAAACATGTGGCTAAGTTTGCAGTTGTTTTTGTTTATTGTCAATTACGAGACATATTTCTTCTCTGTAAAACAAATTTGCATTTATATTTGATTTATTTTATCTTAGGCAAACATATCCAGATATGATGGATAGTTGTTTTTTAAAGTTGAAACTGTGGTTTTGACAACTTAAAATGTTGTTTATATAAAAGTTGTAAAAAAAATAAAACAGATAAATAAGTAAAAAGTTGAGTTACTGTAACCACTTCAGTGACTCAATAGTCACACCTCTCTCTGTTCTCTTAAGCCTAGTTTGCACCTGTCTTCTGTTCATTAAATCTGGTTTGAGTTTTTATAAATACCCCTGTCTTTTCAGTTTCTCTCCACCAAGTCTTATTGTGACGTGCTTACATTCTGTTCAGACTGAGATCTGTTCAGTGGCAGCTGGTGCTAAATTTTTTTGGGATGGCGGAGTTTTTCTGGGGGGGGGGGGGGGGGGGGGCGAGCAAACAAACTGAAGCACTTCATAGCTCACCCGAAAAAAGGCAAATGTAAAAACAACACAAGACACTGTCATGTTGCCTCAATACTGGCCAGCAGTACTGCTTAAACATAAGTTTTGCTCTTCTTTCCTTCTGGTCTACAAGTTTCTGAATGACTCTGGTTAAAGTCAGTCATCTCAGTCACCAGTCTCTTTTCCACTGACAGCATGGCCAATACATTCAGCCTCTCCTGGGTCATGGTGTTTCTGAGAAAAGTTTTAATTCTTTTCAAGCTCTCACTCTCACTATGTCCATGCAAGGCCAACTCAAAGGCTCGATAAAATTTAACAGTCTGTTATTCTCAGCAGAATCCTTTTTACGTGCACCAAGCATTCTGCCAAAAGTAGTGCCACAAACAGGTGAGCTTTTTTAGATTAACCGTAACATTTCCTTTGTACACACGCAGGCGTAAATGAATAGGCTTAAAAGCATAGTGAAAGGCACTGGCTGAGCAAACTCCACAAATTGAAGTGGGATTTCCCTGCACCACATCCAGTATTTCCACATCTGGACAGTTCGTCAACCTTCATCCTTCAACCTTCATCCTTCAACCTTCAACCGTTAACCACACCTGTCAAAAAAAAACAAAGCTGTGGAAAGTTATCGAAACATCTTGAGTTTGGTCATCTGAGTATTGTAGCGACCGAGCTAAAAGCTCACCTACCTGGCAATGAGTCCTTAGCAAAGTAATGTAGAGTCTAGCATAGTTACCCAGTGTGCCTTGCGGGAGCACCTTTGTGTTTCATTGTTGGCTTATTGTGTTGTTGTTGTTGCTGTTGTTGTTATCGTTGTTGTTTTAACAGTGTGGTGTGTTCGAAGGTGTTTGTGTGTTCACGTTCATTACATTAACCCTCGTAGTTGTAGAGATAGAGTTACCCTTAGGGTGAAGTGAATTTGTCAAGATGGCACACCTGAATTGTACCCAATGATCTACACTTCTCTCTGAGTCAATGAGCAGGTGAATATTTCTTGTTTTTTTCAGTAGTTGATTAATGTCATTACAACACTTTTTTAACAGTATGTGAATTTATTGCAGTGTGTATATAAATACTGTGATATTAATTTCCTATTTTCTTTTCGTTTTTTACATTGTTCATTCCATACAAAACTTGCTGTCTTTTTATAATTGTTTAAGTAACATGATTAAAATTGAGTTCTTCTGAAATAGTGAATTTCATACACTTAAAGATCAGAGGTCAGTATTAGCTGTTTAGCACGTTCCCTCAACAAAGTACATGCGTAGAGGTAATAATCACATAGAAAAATTGCTTGCTTTAATTAAGTGCTTTCGAAAAAATAATCTCCATCTTAAGTCACATCACAAAATACTGTTTGTTAGGCCAGCACTTCTGTCACATGGTGAGATTTTTCTTGAAGCTTTTTTCAGTACATCAAAAAACAAGTTGAGAGTTCTCCCTCACCCTTGACACTTAGTAACTCAGTATTGTGGCCTTACAGAGAATGGGCGTGTCCTGTCAGACGAATGTCTTATATTTCTGCTCTTTGAGGAACTGACTAACATTTAGAAGGACATCCCTTGTCTATTCTCAAGACTTCAGAACAATGAAGGAGAGAGAGCAGGAAGATGATGGCTGTGAGTCTTTTTATTCATTTTCAGTCTCTATTCATTTGGTTATGCTTTTCATATGTTGGGCATCTACATGTTTCGTTTTACCGCTCCTCTGACACATCCAGAGATGATGTCAGTTGTGACTAAATCACATGTGATTTAGGAGAGGAAAACTGTAGACATTACGCATCAGAAAATATATGTTTTAATAAGTGGGTGCATCAGTTCATTTTTAGTGTGTTGCTCTTCAATTCATCACTCTCTCTGTTTAGTGGCAAAGAGAAAGAGAATGTACAAATGTTTTGGGTGTGGAGTAAGCAGAAGTTTTGGGTGTTTGTATCAAAAGTGTGAAATTTGAACATGTGAGGGTATGTTGAACACTGCACATTGCATACGCTCTGTGTCTAGCTCAAGAAATGGAGACAACCAACATTTTAAAATATGGGTGCATGAGTTTAGCTGTTAATGGGGTGAATGGTGGTGCAGTGGGTAGTGCTACTGCCTCATAGCAAGAAAGTACTGGCTTGATTCCGACCGGTCGGCCAGGGTTCAATCTCTGTGGAGTTTGCATGTTGTCTGTGTGGGTTTTCTCTCACAGTCCAAAGCCATGTAAGTCAGATGAACTGGAGATACTGAAGTGCCCCTTGGTGTGAATGTGTGCATTAATGTGTTTGCCCTGCCACAGACTGGCAAGCTGGCCTTTTGCCCAGGGAGTGCTGAGATAGATGAATAAATGAATACATTCTATTGGTCTTAAATTCTTTGCTGTCTCTGGTCGGTCACAAAGAGGAAGAGAATGTTCCGGTAATTTGGGTGTTGGTGCGAATGGTGTGAAGTACCTAGAAGTTTTGGGTGTTGGTGTCAAAAGTGTGAAGTTTGAATGTGTGAGATATGTTGAACAGTGCACAAGCTTTCTTTTGAGCTGACGAAATGGAGATGAGCGTGAAGTCATTTAATTGTTTTGCTTAGAAATGTATGAATTTCAACATTTGGAGGCATTGTATTATACTGACTGTGGTCTGCACTGTTTCACCTCAACAAGATTTTTCTTTATACTCATATTATACTCACTTTCTCAACTGTGGTTCACTTATTACAATAGCAACACAGACTCTGCTGCTGAACACTGATCTCAAGAATAACAATAAAGGTCAACGTCCACGTACTTTCAGCCAATCATCTTCACACAGTGTGTTTAGCTGAATCAGAATATTTATTAGCCAACCCCCCACCCCCACTCAACATGGTCTTTATGGGTCTGAAAGTACTAAAGGAACGGGAAGCTTATTGGAAAAGGATAACTTGGTTTCAGTTTTTCACTCTCTTTTTCACTGGATTTGTTGGGTTTTTAACTCCATAGTTGTCCTCATCTGTTCTCAGGTCCAACCAAATGTTGTGTGGTCAGAGATGAGGTTGGTCTCCTGAAACTGAAGCTTGGTGTACTGGCTGTTCTCTGTCTCATCCTGGGAGCTTTTGTGGTCACCTTTAAAGTGTATATTAAAGGGAAAATGCAACTTCAAAATGAAACTCTCAGCAGAGACACAGAGGAGCATACAAGAACATGAGAGGAGCTAATAATTCTACATGAAATTCAAGATTAGTTTATTTAAGGTATTCTAGTAGTATTACCACTGATGATGATGATGATGATGATGATGATATTACCTCTTCGCCCCTATCTAGATGTACAAAGATCACATTTCTACACAGGTTATGAGCTTCAACTTATTTCAGGTAAGTGATGAGTGACATCAGTTACGAAAATCCATGTTTATTGAGACCCCTGATTATAGAAAAGGAGAAGGTCATTTCACCAAGCTCCTCTGAGCATGATTTTTTCAGCTCTATTGAAACTTCGAGGAATTCATGGAACCACCCAAATCTATTGTCAGTAAATGACATTTTTAAGACAGGTGAACCATTCTGTCACAGAATCGTATGTCGTTGCAGAGATTAGATACTGGAATTTTGACCTTTTCAATGACTAATGTCTCCATCTACCAAGGGTTACCATGACTCATAAACTAAACTAAAAATTCTAAAGAGAAACCTTCTCATTTCTCTGATGCTGTCAACACAAGAAGCAATAATTCATGTTTGAAACATGACATTCTAGAGCCCATACACAATGACACATTGAAGACATTTTCCTCTAAAACAGAAAAAATCTCTCAGGTAAGTCAGAAATCTCTCAGGTCACATTTGAATTAATTTGCTCAAAAACTAGGTATCATTCAGCTGACCTGAAACGTCTGACAGATGTTAAAGAATCAGGAAAGTTAACGCCTGTGAGTCTCCATAGATATCATTAAATTTTAGGATTTTGTGCTCTTTTAACAAAAGTCTTTTTGAAGAGAAGACAAAGTTGGAGAAAGACCTTGAGTTATGGAATAAGATGACATGTGTAAAGCTGTTAAAGTCTGACTTACATCATGATGCACACCTCTGCCTGTTGGTAATGATATTCTTGAAAAATTTCTGCTATAACAATGTGTCTCTGTATTGGGCTGCCATACTGTCATGTTACTAATGGTAACACATAGTAATGAATGTGTAGTGATTATAAAGAGGTTGGTTCAGTGACCAGTGAGTTTTGAGCAGACACATAATAGACAATGTGTAACAAACTTAAAAGTAACACTCTTAACAGTAAATCCACAGCCCACCTCTCAGACAGGAGACAAATATAGGCCACGCTGGAAAGAGCATCTGCTAAACTGATTCATTATCTCTAAACTAACCACTTCGTGAGACTTTGATCAACTGATCCGTTGATATGTTAGACTTGTGAAGTGGAAGCAAGAAGCAAGATTCAAGATTCAAGAGTTTTATTGCCACAGCAAAACAGGCAGTTACACTGTACAATGAAATTCTTACTTTGCTAATCCTCTGTTACCAGACGAGTGTGAATAAAGACAATATATATAAATAAGTAGAAAAATCTTACATGGAAGACAATATAAATAAGCAAAAGAATCTTATAAAGAAAACAAGAGACCAAAAAAACAAGAGAAAAATACAGCTGGGGTAGATCCATGAAAATGAGGGAGATCTGTGAAAGTGACTTAGTATTGGAATAATTATTAAGTTACATATGCAGTTGTTACAGAGAATGTGCAATGTCGCAGTACATGTACAGTATGTGCAAGGGGGCAGAGAGCAGCAGTCATAAAGTGCACTGTGCAATTGCACGGTGACAGTAGTGGGACAGCAGCACTAACAGCAGTGTTGTGTGTGCAGAGTTGAGTAGTGTTCATTAGTAATGTAAAGTGTGTGTCAGTCAGTGGTCCTCCAGTCAAAGATGTTGGAAGGGGCCATGTGTGAAAGAGTCATTCACAAGCCTGATTGCCTGTGGGTAGAAGCTGTTTGTCAATCTTGATGTCCTGGACTTCACATTTCTATAGCGCTTTCCTGATGGTAGAAGTGTGAAGAGGTTATGTTGGGGGTCAGTACTGTCCCTGATGATGTTGTGGGCCCTCCTGATGACCCTGGTGTCGTTAGTGTCCTGCAGCAGGGGGAAGGCTGTTCCTAAAATGGACTGAGCAGTTTTAATCACGCACTGGAGAGCCTTCCTGTCCTGAGCAGTGCAGTTTCCATACCAGACTGTGATGGAGCTGGTAAGGACGCTCTCGATCGTACTCCTATAGAAGTTGCTGAGAATTTTGGCTGGCATGCCAAATTTCCTCAGCCTTCTTAGAAAGTACAGTCGTTGTTGGGACTTCCTGATGATGTGCTGTGTGTTGTGAGACCAGGTAAGATCCTCACTGATGTGAAGGCTGAGAAATTTGAAGGTTTTCACCCTCTCCACCTCAGTCTCACCTATGTGAAGCGGTGTGTGCAGCTCCCCTCGCTTCCTTGGGCCAACACTTTTCCTTAGTCTTGTCTGTATTAAGGGAGAGATTGTTGTTATGACACCAGGCCACCAGATCTGACACCTCCCTCCTGTATGCTCTCTAATCCCCCTCAGTGTTCCGTCCTATGACTGTTGTGTCATCAGCAAACTTGATGATCCTGGTGTTGTTCTGGGAGGCTACGCAGTCGTACGTGAAGAGTGTGTACAGCAGGGGGCTCAGCACACAGCCCTGGGGGGTCCCAGTGGTTACAGGTCTTGTGCTTGATGTGCGGCTGTCAGCTCTGACTGACTGGGGTCTGTCTGTTAGGAAGTTCAGTACCCAGTTGCAGAGGGTGGGTGCCAGTCCCAGGGTGAGGAGCTTTTCAGAGAGTTTGTGGGGCATGACCGTATTGAATGCTGAGCTGTAGTCAATAAACAGCATTCTGACATACGTGTCCTTGCCCTCTAGGTGTGTGAGGCCTGTGTGTATGGCAGTGCTGACTGCATCATCAGTGGACCGGTTCCGTCAGTAAGCAAACTGTAGAGGGTCTAAAGTGTCTGGAATGATCTCCTGGATGTGAGTCATGACCTATCCTTTCAAAACACTTCATCACAATTGGAGTGAGTGCCACAGGGCGATAGTCATTCAGGCAGGTCACAGTGCTTTTCTTTGGGAGGGGCACAATGGTGGTGGACTTGAAGCAGGAGGGCACAGGAGCTTGCTCGAGGGACAGACTGAATATGTCTGTAAACACGTCAGCCAGTTCTGCTGAGCAAACCCTGAGTGCACGCCCTGGGATGTTGTCTGGGCCAGCCGCCTTCCTTGGGTTTATTCTCCTCAGAGCCTTACACACATCTGCTGCTGACACGGTCAGCGATGGGCTCTGTGTGCTCTCAGTGGCCATGGCTTCTCTCTGTTGATCCGTGTTGAGGGCCTCAAAGTGAGCGTAGAACTCGTTCAGCTCATCTGGCAGTGCGACGTGGCTGGTTGTGACCACCCTGCTCCTCTGCTGGTAGTCTGTGATGTGCTGCAGGCCCTGCCACATGCGTTGGGAGTCTGCGGTGGTGTAGTATCCCTCCAGCTTCAGTCTGTATTGTCTCTTGGACTCTCTCATAGATTTACGCAGGTCATATCTGGCCTTTTTATACTCTTCAGCATTGAATGAGATAAATGCAGTTGAGCGAGCACATAACATGGATCGGACTTCCCTTATGATCCAAGCAGGCTTGTGACCGAAACTTTGCCGGTTTGATTCCCAGGACCGGCAGGAAAACATCCACAGCTGAAGTGCCCTTGGGCAACACACTTAACCCCCAACTGCTACCCAGGTAGAGGTGTGCTGCCCGCTGCTCCTGCGTCCAGTAATTGTATGTTCTCATTACTGATGCGTAAGGATGGGTTAAATGCACAGGTCAAATCACTGCTCAGTGCTTACAGTGCGTGTGAGATCACAGAGATTTAATTTTCAATCTTAATCATGTGGTGAAGTGTGGTGTCTCAGAACACAAATATCATAGAGATTATAAAAATCAAGAGGGATTTCTTTCTGGGTCACACAACATGAGTAAACTTCTATTTATGCATTGTTACTGTACAGTTCTCTTCTCTACATACTCAGTCACTTT
The DNA here is from genome assembly GCF_902362185.1 of Chanos chanos. Lineage (NCBI taxonomy): Eukaryota > Metazoa > Chordata > Actinopteri > Gonorynchiformes > Chanidae > Chanos > Chanos chanos. The sequence goes on along the minus strand of NC_044501.1, from coordinate 40,126,936 downwards.
GTATTCTCTGTGAATTGCTCTCAGAAACTCAAATGGAACTGAGGGAGAAAGAGAAGAACTACACAGATCTGTCTGAATTGAAGACAAAGCTGGAGAAAGATCTTGAAGGTGAACCTGAGTCACAGTATGCAGACATATGTTGTCAGTTGAACTGCTTCATTGAACTTTTCATGAGTGATGTCTGTCCCCACTGGACATTACTGCAATCAATAGTGGCTAAGTAATAATAATAATAACAACAACAATAATAATAATAATAATAATAATAATAATAATAATAATAATAATAATAATAATAATAAAGGATGTATTAATTTTACATAATGTGTATTTAATAAGACATAAATGGAACTCTTACAAAGGAACTGGAAAGGTGGAATACAGCAAAGAATATTTTGACTGATCAACTCTACGGTGAGTTTATAGACTTTGTCCTTTTTCACCATTGTTGTAAAACCCTAGCATGTAGATCTCTCTGTGTTGCAAATGGTACTAATGGTAACAAAGGGAAATATATTTGCAGAGATGGTAAGTTGGCTCACTTTTATGTGACTTTGATCAACTCATCTGTTAATATCCCAGACTTCTGACACTCTTTGGTTCCAGGACACAAAATATTGGAGATTGTAAAACTAAGGAAGGGGTCAAACAACAGGAATAAACACTTATTCATGAATTGTTACTGTTGAATTCTCCTCTCTACATACTCAGACAATTTGTATCCTCTGTGAATTGCTCTCAGAAACTCAAATGGAACTGAAGGAGAAAGACAAGAACTACACAAAGCTGTCTGAATTGAGACAAAGCTGGAGAAAGATCTTGAAGGTGAATCTGAGTTACAAACAGTATGCAGACATATGTTGTCAGTTAAATTGCTTGATTGTTGTTTGATCAAGTTTGACAAAGTCCAATGTGCTGTTTTCATGTCTCAGAGGGAAGAGTTGAACTGCTGTGAGTCTAAGATCATTTAGGGTGTTTCTACAAATTTTTGTGTGCAATAATAGACAGATGCACAAATTATACACAAGACAGAAGAGCTGGAAAAGAGAGTTCAAAAAGTGGAAAATTTAAAGCTGACGAATTTACTTCTCAAATAAAGAACTTATGATGCATTAATATCATATTATGTTGATTTAATCAGGGACAAAAGGAAACCTTACAAAGGAACGGGAAAAGTGGAATGCAGAGAAGAAAATAATGACTGATCGACTCTCTGGTGAGTTTAACGATCTTTTTAATCATTATTGTAAAAGCCTAACATATACAACTCCTCTGTCTGTCATTAATGATAACTTAAAGAATCTTTGGTAACAAAGAACAGGCAGTACCATGTACCATGAGCCTGAGTTGCAGACAGTAGACAGGTATATACTGTGCGTTATACTGCTGCATTGCTGTTTTTTTTGTAAGTTTGACAAAGGCAGATATGCTATTTTTATGTGTCAAAGAGAATAGTTGAATTACTGTGAGCCTGATGGATCTCAGCCCATCAGAACGGGAAATGAGTTAAAAAAAATAAATGATGAACTCTGTAAGTACTAGACTTGTGTCAAAATTGATAGAAATTTTATAAAGAAAAGCATGTCTGTGTTCCTGTGATGGAAATATACCCCTGTGATGAAATTTCTACAGTTTTCAACAACGGTTGTGCCGCTGACTGGACGTACCACAGTGGAAAGTGCTACTACTTCTCCTTTGATGAAAAGAACTGGACTGAGAGTCAAGATTCCTGTGTGTCTATGGGGGGACGTCTGCTCATCATAAACAGTGAGGAGGAGTGGGTATGACAAAATGACATCATTAAAAAAATAATATCAAGAACATTAGACATTAGTTCCTTCTTAATGAGGGCTGGTAAATATAATTGTTATTTGTCATGTGTAAGGGCAGGAGATGTATTTTGGAACTCATCTAAATGTGATATCTGTGGTTCTAGTCTTTCTTAAAGCAGGCAAAACCAACACAGGGTAACGAATACTGGATTGGTCTGACTGACTCTGTGAAGGAGACAGACTGGCGCTGGTTGGACAACACACCATTTAGTTCAGAATCAGAGTGAGCCATTAGGAATCAAAAACTGAGTTTTTAACTGTATTCACTTCAGACAGTAATTAGTGTAAGATTTGTAACTGTGAATTTGCAGTTTTCAGTTTATTTCAGATCCTCTCATTTGATTGTTTTTTCTCTGTATTCAGGTACTGGGGTAATAATGAGCCTGATGACTGGAAAGGGGACAATAATGACCATCCCAATGGTGAGGACTGTGCAAAGGTGGATCTGAGCCCTAATTACAGATTATATGACTCTTTTTGTGAGAACGAATTCAAACGAATTTGTGAGGCCATAGCAGTAAAATGATCAAAATAACCAAGATAATAATTGAGTAAACGGAAAGAACCCTTTCATTTAATGATTCCCTGATTCAGGTTGTGAATTAGCTGCTTCCCCAATTCAGAACTCAGGGTTTGATCAGAAACCAGGTGAAGAACAGGGGAAATGAGTGGTGGTGAATTTCATATGCAGCTCATTTCACGTCATGCTTCATTTCTATTCCTGCTGTGCCAGTTAAACTTTCTCCATAGGATATGCTTTCAATAACAGTATCATCAATTTATCCTCACCCTTATTCCTAGAAACATTTGGCTATGTTAACATTTGTTTTTGTTTATTGTCAGTTATGAGAAATATTTCTTCTCTATGAAAGAAATTTGCAAGTCTTGCTTTAATGTTAGAAAATGTGGAACCACAGACTTCATCTCAAAGTTTTTTCTTTCGATTTGGTTTATTTTGTTTTGTTTTAAGGAAATATATTGTGATATGTTGGAAAGGTGGGTTTTTTATGCTTGTTTGTTTTTGGGGTTTTTTTTTGCTTTGTTTTGTTTAGTTTATTTTTTTAACCTGAAATCATGCTTCTGACAACTTAAAATGCTATGTTTATGTAAGAAACTTGCAGAAAAAACTTTGGTTATTATCACGATCTCGTCCTCTCCTTCCTCCAGTTCTGAGACTCAGCGTTCAGTGTCGCCAGTCTACCGATCACTGGTCTGATCACCATGATAATCTAATCAATAGTCACACCTGATTGTGTTCTCTTAAACCTGCACTTGTCTTCTGTTCATAAAGTTTGGTTTGATTTTGTACAAACATCCCTGTTTTTCCAGTTTCTCTATGTCAAGTCCTACTGTGATGTGCGTATATTCTGCTCAGAGTGATCTCTGTTATTCTGTAAATTGCTGATAACAGTCTACACTTTGTACATTCACAAATAAAGCATCAAAAAGCAAGTCATGTGTTCTCACTGGTTATTAATAATCATCACCCTTGACACTTAGCAACTGACTATGGCAGCCTTTCAGAGAATGGGCGTGTCCTTTTAGAGGAACCTCTTATATTTCTGTTCTTTGAGGAACTGATTAACATTTGTACAGACATCCTTTGCCTCTACACTCAAGACTTCAGCACAATGAAGGAGTGAGAGCAGGAAGATGATGGTCATAAGGCTTCCTTTTCATTTTCTGTCTCTATTCATTTGGTTATGCTTTTCATGTGTTAGGCATCCATATGTTCCATTTTACTATTGTATGACATGTACAGAGATGATGTCACCTTTGACTAAAGCACATGTGATATAGCCTATAGCAGGAAAAATCACTCTGGACTTTGGAATTCAGGAGAGGATAGCTGTGGACATTATGTGTCAGAAAATAAACATTTTAAAAAGTGTGTGCATCGCTTCAGCATGCAATACTATTTTTCCTTAAGAAACACATTCCATTAGTCTTAAATTCTTTGCTGTCTCTGGTCAGTCACAAAGAGGAAGAGAATGTTCTGACAGTTTGTCTGGTAGTGTGAGTGGTGTAGACTATGCAGAAGTTTTGTGTGTTGCTGTGAAAAGTGTAAAGTTTGAGTGTGTGAAATATGTTGAATACTGAACACTGCACAAACTGGGTAAAACGTTTAAAATCATTTAAAAGTTTTACCCAGAAATGTATGAATTTCAGAGTTGGGTATGTTTGGAATTGCATTATACTGACTGTGGTCTGCACTGTTTCACTTCAAGAAGATTTTACTTCATACTCATTTCATACTCACTGTCTCAACTGTGGTTCACTTATTACCATAGCAACACTGGTGCTGAACACTTATCTTAAGAACAACAATAGAGGTCAACATCCATCTACTTTCAACCAGTCATCTTAACACACAGTGTGTTTACCTGAATCAGAATATTTACTGCCCCCACCTCCCACCCCCACTCAACATGGTCTTTATGGGTCTGAAAGTTCTAAAGGAACAGAGAGGTTACTGGGAAAAGATAACATGGTTTCATTTTTTTCACTGGAGTTGTTGGATTTTTACAGTTCCATTTTTTGCAGCTCCACATTTCTCCTTGTCTGTTCTCAGGTCAAATGCCGTGTGGTCAGAGATGAGGTTGGTCCCCTGAAACTGAAGCTTGGTGTACTAGCTGTTCTCTGTCTCATCTTGGGAGCTTTTGTGGTCACCTTTAAAGTGCTCTGTGAGTGTGTATTGAAAGGAAAACATATCTTCACAAAATTAGATTTAACTGCATGAACAAATGTCAACAACTATCTCTTTTTTATGACACCAACTGCATTTATTCATATACAACATGCCAAGAAGAGATGAGAATGCTTCATTTCCGTTTCTCTATGTAACCACAAAAATAAGTCTGGACATTTCTACTGCAGTTAACATATGTGACAATTTATATGACGACAAGGTCAATCTATTTCAATGAGATTCTCAGTATAGCAGTATGCAAGAGCATGACAGGAACTGTTCATTTTATGTGCAATTCAAGATTGTTATATTTTAGGTATATTACTTGTCTTACTGATGATGATGATGATGATGATGATGATGACAGAACATTACAATCTGATTTTGTCTCTTAGATATATTACATGAGAAGTATCATGAGGAAACTCATGGGAGGATGACAGAGAATCTTACACGTGAGTAAAATAACTTACTAGTGCTTCTGAAAGTTTAAATCCTGAAACATTAAATCCTGGGTTTTGTTCAGCTCAAGACTCTCATTCTGTTTCAGTCCTGAGGTGGAATTGAAATGACTGCTATATAACACTGGACAGAAATAACTCTTAGCCCCAGATGTTTTCAATAACTAGAATCGCTCCTGTCTGTTGATTTGCTGGGCTTGTGGTGGGATGTGGTCTCAGGACACAAAAATCATGGAGATTATAAAAATTAAAATAGTTATTTTGTGGTTCACACAACATGAGTAAACATTTACTTCTGCATTGTTACTGTACAGTTCTCTTCTCTGCATACTCAGTCGCTTTGTTTTCTCCGTGAATTGCTCTCAGAGACAAAGCTGGAGAAAGATCTTGAAGGTGAACCTGAGTTACAGACAATATGTAGACATATGTTGTTAGTTGAACTGCTTCATTAAGCTTTTCATGAGTGATGTCTCTCCCCACTGGTCATTACTGCAATCAGTAGAAGTAGTGGCTAAGTAACAATAATAATAATAATAATAACAATAATAATAATAATAGTGAAAAGGATGTATTAATATTACATAATATTTCATAAGAGATAAAAGGAACTCTTACAAAGGAACTGGAAAGGTGGAATACAGCAAAGAATAATTTGACTGATTAACTCTACGGTGAGTTTATAGACATAGTCCTTTTTCACCATTATTGTAAAACCCTAGCATGTAGATCTCTCTGTGTTATAAATGGTACTAATGGTAACAAAGGAAAAGCAATTTTCAGTGATGGTAAGAGAATTGGTTCAGTTTTATGTGACTTTGATCAACTCATCTGTTAATATCCCAGACTTCTGTGTCTGTGATTCCAGGACACAAAAATAATGGAGATTATAAAACTAAAGAAGGGGTCAAACAACAGGAGTAAACACTCATTAATAAATTGTTACTGTCAAATTTTCTTCTCTACACACTCAGTCACTTTGTGTTCTGTGTGAATTGCTCTCAGAAACTCAAGATCTTGAAGGTGAACCTGAGTTACAGACAATATACTAACATATGTTGTCAAATGAACTGCTTCACTGAGCTTTTCATGAGTGATGTCTATGCCTACTGGACATGAGTGCAATCAGTAGAAGTAGTACCTAAGTAATAATAATGCTAATAATAACAACAACAACAACAACAATAATAATAATAATAATAATAATAATAATAATAATAATAATAATGAAGAAGGATGTATTAATATTATATAGTGCCTATGTAATCAGAGATAAATGGAACTCTTTCAACGGAGCGGGAAAAGTGGAATGCAGAGAAGAAAACTTTGACTGATCAACTCTCTGGTGAGTTTACAGATTTTGTCCTTTATCACCATGATTGTCAAACATGTAGATCTCTGTGAGTTGTAAATGATACTAAAGGTAACAAAGGGTAATATATTTGTGGTGATGGTAAGAGAGTTGGTTCAGTTTCATGTGACTTTGATAAGCTCATCTGTTAAAATCCCAGACTTTTGTCAGTCTGTGGTTCCGGGACACAAAAATAATCACAATTATAAAACTAAAGAAGGGGTCAAACAACTTATTTACAAAATGTTCTCTTCTCTTCTCTTCTCTTCTCTTCTCTTCTCTTCTCTTCTCTTCTCTTCTCTTCTCTTCTCTTCTCTTCTCTTCTCTACATGCTCAGTCACTTTGTGTTCTCTGTGAATTGCTCTCAGAAACTCAAATGGAACTGAAAGAGAAGGTTGTTTGACCAGGTTTGACAAAGTCCAAGGTGCCATTTTCATGTGTCATAGAGAAGGGTTGAATTGCTGTGGGCCTGCGATCATTAAGGTTGTTTCTACAAATCAATGTAAGTGTTGTTATGCACTAATAGACAGATGTACAAATCATACACAAGATAGATAAGCTGAAAAGGGACTTCTCTGTGGAAAATATAAACCTGACTCATTTACTGAGTGATGTCTCCCCCTACTGGACATAACTGCAATCAATAATTGTAGTGGCTTAATAATGAGGAATTATGATGGATTAATATCATATTATGTCAATTTAATCAGAGGCAAAAGGAAACCTTACAAAGCAACAGGAAGATTGGAATGCAGAGAAGAAAAGAATGAATGATCAACTCTCTGGTGAGTTTACAGATCTTGTCCTTCCTAATCATCATTATAAAAGCCTAACATGTACACCTCCTCTGCCTGTCATTAATGATAACTTAAAAAATCTTTGGTAACAAAGAACAGGCAGAACCATGTACCATGAGCCTGAGTTGCAGACAGTAGACAGGCATATACTGTCAGTTGAAATGCTGCATTCATGTTTTTCTAGGTTTGACAAAGCCAGATGTACTAGTTTTATGTGTCAAAGAGAAGAGTTGAATTATTGTAAGCCTGATGGATCTCAGCCTATCAGAATGAGAAATGACTGAAAAATTTTGATGAAAAAGTTCACTTGGTAAATGAAGCTGAGAGACCCCATGTCATTAAAGTCTTCAGTCCTATCATTTAACTCTAGCGCCCTCTTCAATACCAGGTTGAATGTACACAAGATTTGAGATGTAACATTCCTGCAGTCTTGCATGCATTCAGTACACACTAGTTCATATTCTGCCTGCCATGGAGGTTGCTTTTGATAGAACCGTAATGTAAATGTAAACGTAATGTAAATGAAACTCCAGTACAGTCACTCTGTGTTCTCTGTTAATTACTCTCGGAGACTCAGACAAAACTGAATGAAAAAGACGAGATCCTCCAAACTCTTTCCATAGAGAAGACGACGCTGGAGAAAGAGCTTAAAGGTGAACCTCAGTTACAGAACTAACAGAATGATATGAGTAGAACTGTCAAAGTCTGACTCACACCATGTCTGTGTTCCTGTGATGGAAATATAATCCTGTAATGAAACTCCTACAGATGTAAAGAGTGGTTGTGCCGCTGACTGGAAGTACCACAGTGGAAAGTGCTACTACCTCTCCTCTAATAATAAGAGCTGGACTGAGAGTCAAGATTCCTGTGTTTCTATGGGAGGACATCTGGTCATCATAAACAGTGATGAGGAGCAGGTATGACATCAGTTCCCTTTTGAGGGCTGGTAAATATAATTGCTATTTGTTGTGTGTAAGGGCAGGAGATGTATTTTGGAACTCATCTAAATGTGATATCTGTGATTCTAGTCTTTCTTAAAGCAGGCAAAGCCAACACAGGATAAGGAAGAATACTGGATTGGTCTGACTGACTCTGTGAAGGAGACAGACTGGCGCTGGCTGGACAACACACCATTTAGTTCAGAATCAGAGTGAGCCATTAGGAATCAAAAACTGAGTTTTTAACTGTATTCACTTCAGACAGTAATAAGTGTAAGATTTGTAACTGTGACTTTTTAGTTTTCCGTTTATTACAGAACCTCTCATTTGATGGCCAGTGTTTTTTTCTCTATATTCAGGTACTGGGGTCAAAATGAGCCTGATAACTGGACTGGGAACAATAATGACCATCCCAACGGAGAGGACTGTGCAAAGGTGGATCTGAGCCCTGATCACAGATTATATGATACTTTTTGTGAGAACAAATTCAAACGAGTTTGTGAAGCCATAGCTGTAAAATGAACAGAATTACCAAGACAATAACAGAGCAAATGGAAAGAACACTCTCATTTATTGACTCCCTGATTCAGGTCATAAATTAGCTGCTTCCTCAATTCAGAACTCAGGGTTTGATCAGAAACCAGGTGAAGAACAAGGGAAATGAGTGGTGGTGAATTTCATATGCAGCTCATTTCACATCTCATGCTTCATTTCTATTCCTGCCATAACAGTAGAACTTTCTCTATAGGATATGTTTTCAATAACAGTATCATCAATTTATCCTTACCCTTATTCCTAGAAACGTGCGGCTAAGTTAAGAGTTGTTTTTGTTTATTGTCAGTTATGAGAAATATTTGTTCTCTATGAAAGAAATTTGCAAGTCTTGTTTTAATGTTAGAAAGTGTGGAGCCACACACTTCATGTCAAAGTTTGTCAGGGTTCCTGCGTGACCTGCTCTCTATTGTTCCCCTGCTGGTCAGGTCTGGTGACAGCTGTCATTTGTTTTTGGTTTTGTCATGTGCTTTTGTTTATTTTGGTTTTCCATGTGCCCTGGCCCCGCCCCTCACTTATTGTGCTCACCTGTGTCTCGTTGAAGTAGTAATTAGTCTGTCTATTTAAACCCTGCCTGTTCTACCCTTTGTTTGTCAGTTTGTACCGCCTTCCACAGTGTGTTGGCCTAGCCTTTTGTTACCCTGATTGTCTTCTGTTTTTGACCTCTGCCTGTTTTTTTGACTATTTTTGCCTGTTGGATTTTGCCTCTTCTGCCTGCCTGCCTGCCTTGCCCTGTACCTGTTTTTGAACCTTTTGCCTGTCTCTGGATTTTGCCTTTGTCTACAGTTTTGGATTGTTTGCCTCCCTCTGACTGCTCTGTGGTACGACCTCTGCTTGTTTTTTGGATTCCGCTTTCTGCCAAGTGTATTGAAAGACTTCTGACTGGCACAATAAACATCTTATTCATTCATCAGCGAGTCTGCATCTGAGTCCCCTGTTTTCCCTGACAAAATTGTTCTGATTTGGTTTATTTTGTTTTGTTTTAAGCAACTATATTCCGATATGTTGGAGAGGTGTTTTTTTTTTTTGTTTTTGTTTGTTTTTTTTTTTTCCGTTTAGTTTAGTGGGGTTTTTCTGGTTTGTTTAACCTGAAATCATGTTTTTGATAACTTAATGTCATGTAAGGAACTTGCAGAAACAGGTTGGTCACATCTCATTGTGTTCTCTTAAACTTAGTTTGCACTTGTCTTCTGTTCATAAAGTTTGGTTTGATTTTGTACAAACACCCCTGTTTTTCCAGTTTCTCTTCACCAAGTCCTACTGTGATGTGCGTACATTCTGCTCAGGGTGCTCTGTTACTCTGTAAATTGCTGATAACAGTCTACACTTTGTACATTCACAAATAAAGCATCAAAAAGCAAGTCACGTGTTCTCATTGCATATTAGTAATCATCACGCTTGACACTTAGCAACTGACTATGGCGGCTTTTCAGAGAATGGGCGTGTCCTTTTAGAGGAACCTGTTATATTTCTGCTCTTTAAGGAACTGATTAACATTTGTACAGACGCCCTTTGACTCTACACTCAAGACTTCAGCACAATGAAGCAGAGAGAGCAGAAATATGATGGTTGTGAGTCTTTTCATTTTCTGTCGCTATTCATTTGGGTATGCTATTCAAATGTCAGCCACGTACCCACTTATCAGTTGTGACTAAAGCACATGTGAAGTGTAGCATGGAAAATCGAGATTGATGAGCAGAAAACTGTGGAGATTATGTGTCAGGAAAAAAAAAAACTTTTTAAAATATGTGTGCATCAGTTTAGCATTTAACACTTGCCATGCGAATGGTGTGAAGTACGCAGAAGTTTTGGGTGTTGTTGTGAAAAGTGTGAAGTTTGAAACTGTTACATACGTTGAACACTGAATACAGCACACGCTGTATGTGGAGCTGAAAAATGGAAACAACTATAAATTCATTTAATCTCTTTGCCCAGAAATGTATGAATTTCAATCTTGGAAATGTTTGGCATTGTATTATACTAACTGTGGTCCTCGCTGTTTCAAATAAACAAGATTGTTTTCATTCTTCAAAAAGCAGTTTGAAGAATGAAAACACCAGCTATGATTAGATTGTGTATGCAGCAAATCTTGAGGTTGAAACCATGTCAAAAACAGCAAACTTAATCCAGCAAGGGGTAATTCAATTCAAATTTGAGGAGCATTTAAAGAAAAGCATATGATTAACATGGTCTAAATTACACATATCTGCTGATCGGTAGTCAGTATGAAAAATCCAACAAGTGTTTAATTGTTCAGCAATGTCCCAGTCTGAATGGATTTGAAAAGCAAAACCGTAAGGTGATAAAAACTGCATGTACCATGTAAGTGAGGTTTCTCTAAATATATTTTCAAAGTGCATTCAGTTCAATTTTACTGAGAAAAAAAAACATTAGAAATAATTGTGATTCAGCTCATATAACTGATTCAGTCAATATAAACTAATGTTCTTTTAACTTATTCAGCTGGTTCATCTGGTCATCCAGTCTGCTCTGTTCTCTGAGTACAGCACAGTCTCCTCACCCTTTGAGTTCACCACAGACAAAGTGCTGATATGTGACGTCACAGACAGAACTGTAAGAGGAAGTTATAGACTGTACTTAAGCATGAGACACTGGGCTGTCCTTGCACTTCTGAGCCATGGAGTCAGAGAAGTCACCAGCAGCTGACCTCTATTCTGCTGTTAATTTCAAAAAGAAAACAAAGAAAGAAAGAGTGGAGAAGTCTTCCAATGGTAAGTCCATTTGTCTGTTTTAACTTTACAGAAGAATGATATGACTGCTACTCCACAAGACTTAAGCTCTGTTATATTGAAATGAAACAGTTGACGTGTTTTACTTCATATACAACAAACTGTTGTTTTGATTTAACAATATAAAGCAGAATGGCTGGGGTAGTAATAAGTAGGAGATTAGTTCATCTTCATTATAAACTGCTCTGTGTTCTGTGCTGTTTAGATCTATCCCAAAATATATATTACAGCATTTATGAGCATTAGTGCTCATCAAAAGTAAATCTTCATGACACAAAATACCACTTCATTAACTGTAAGACATAAAAAATTCAACACTGTTATTGTTCTTTGCCTCCTTTGGTTGTCTGCTACTATGAAACATGGCAGAGCCTTTCAGTAACGGGTGTGGACAGTGTCACGTTGGGGTGGAACTGTGTCATTAACAACTTTGGTTCAGCTGAGGAACAAAATGAAACCAAACTAGTGCAAGAAACTCCCTCATACATATTCTTTTAGCTGTTAATACAGCACTCTAAGAAACTGTAAAAATACAGCCAAATTCTAACAGAGAGGCGCTGTTTTTCCAAAATGCCATAAAATACTGTAAAGTCTGATGCTTTCTCTGAGCCAAAAACAAGATTGACTGCTAACAGCAGGTTACCCTAAAACTTAATGTAACAATGCAGTTTTTTTTCTTTTTTTCAGTAGTATAGTGAGCCACATGCAACAACTAACTTTCAATCATCATGTATCCTCCTTTCTAGAAAACAACAAAAAAGTCCATAACATCATACTGAGAAATTAAAATGACATTTGTGAACACAGTTACCCAGTTTGTGAGACAGGCCTATAACTTATGCTGCCTAAAAGGAGGCTTAACTTTGCGTCTGATTCGCGACGTGAGCTGACAGATGTGTTCTGAGCAGAGTAGTGTTGTGCAGTTCCTAAAAAAAGTTGTTCTTTTTGAATGACTCTTTTTAGTGAGTCGTTTGTACCGGTTCACCAGCACAACTGAGTCAATTTTTGCTCTTTTTTTTCTAATTCAGCTGCCCCCAGTCAACTGCATGCAATCAGTCAGAAATCTCTGGTATCACCATGCAGTGCACAAGGCAGTGGGCTACTAACAATTAAAGAGCAAAGTAGTGTGGACTAATGCACTCAAAAGAAATAGGCGGTAGTAATGTTCGCCTCTCAAGAAAACAGACTGGTTACTTTAATGACAAGTGTTTAGATTTACTCCAGTGAAGCAGTTATTTTTAATGCTGACCATCCATAGCCAGGAAGTCCAAACTCGATTTTTAATCTTTGTATTACAAACGAAAGGATCTGAATCAAGTTAAACCGCTTTGGTGTCTTGACCATCCATAGCCAGGAAGCTCCAGGTCAAAAGCACAAGCTCGAATTTGACGGTTCATGCAGTAGACCAGTCGACCCGAACTCATGGCTCAGTTCGCATTCAATGGTTCATGCAGCAGAGCAGATTATTCTACCTGAAGACTTAACTTATGTTCTGGATCATTCTGTGAAAACTTTTTTTTTCAACAATTAAACAATATTTCTGTGTGTTTGAAATAAATAAATAAATAAAAAGAGTTTTAAGGACATGTATGTTAAACTGATGTGGTGAATAAATATAGTATAGTATATATGAGTATTTACAGGAAATATACATTCTACTGTGAAGTAATGTAATATCTAAAACAGTACTTCTCTGTTGAAACAAATTCTGGTATTGACACTGTAAAAACACAGGACAGTTCTGACAACTGCAGCTGCCAGTGTCATGGTTAAGGCTATTTCGTCAGTCTGTTCCTTATGTTTCTAGTGTTTCCTTTTCCCTGTGCTCCCCCTGTTGGTTTGTCTTCTCTGTTGTGCGTATGTGTATTGTGGGCATGGTCTCTCTTCACTTCCAGATTGCGTACACACCTGCGATCAGTCACCTCATCACATCATAGTATTTAAACCCTGGTGTTTCATCCACTCGTCGCCAGATCGTTGTTTCAGCCTGTGTGGTAGAACTCGCTTCTTGGTCTCTCTTTGTATTCCATTGGTTTTGTAGTTTGCATATCAGTATTTATCTGCCCATTTCTCTCTCGAAAGGATTATCTCCGAGCCACTCCGCATCTCCAGTGTGCCCTTCACCTGCCTGTCAACCTCCAGCTCCGTCTCTTTAGTCCCTCTACTCCGCCTCGCTCACTACGCCACTCTACAACCTCGCTCATCGTCCGCATCCTTGCCAGCCACCTGCATTTCCACTGCCTGTTTCCATTTCCATTCTACAACCTGTCAATAAACCCTACTTCATTCCAACCAGAGTTGTGTTCTGCGTTTGGGTTTCCTTAGTTGATTGTCACAGCCAGTACTTTAGTGTAATTTCACAGGACATTTTCTTAGAGTGAACAGATATCTACGTTGTTACGGACTTAGGATGTTTCTATTTGCTCTTTGATCTTTCTCTGAAGCTCAAGAAAGTGATGATGTCGCGTACTGTGAAGTCAGCATTCACCAGTCATCTCACAGTAAACAGCTGGACAACCCCAATGGTAAGTGAGGAGTGTTGTTCTGTTCAGGGCTTATTAAATGCTGCCTCGTTTTCAGATTCCACATGTTTATAGCAAACATTGTTGCATTTTTCACAAATCTTAAGCTTTCCTGGTCAGTAGTTGTCAAATCAATTGAATGTGTTAATCCAAGATGCACTGGTGTACGGTAGCTGAAATCAGAGCCGGCCTGACACATAAGTGAACTAAGCGGCTGCATAGGGCCCATGAAATGTTCCACAAGAAAGCTTGCATGTTTTTTTTTTTGTGATATGTCAACTGTAATCTTACAAAAATGCAATGGGCCAGCTAGCTAATACTACTGGTCTGATCAATCCGCGCTGCTTCTGTTAGGACTGGTGTTACGTTTGTGTACTGTAACGGAGGTTTACTGCACTTGGATGCATTCGCATTCAATCAGACTAATGTTACGTCACAGTCCTCTCCTCTGCGTCGATGGAAAAAGCAGTAAAAAATTGATGTCGCAAAAAGGACACATCCCTCTGTGTATGTAAGTCATTTGATTTTAATGGTAGTTGATGTTCTTAATACAGAGTATTAGGGCCATATGGAGGGAAAAAAAATCAGAGATTTCGAGAATGAGGTCGTGATATAATCATGTTAAAGTTGTAATTTTACAAGGAAAAGTCATGATATTATGAGAATGAAGTCGTAATTTAGGATACGTGTTATTTTAGAGGGGAGACATCAGAAGAGCAGCCTGCCACCTGTGTCAAAATGAGGACCAAAACTGTAATCCTTTATTTGCTCATTAAGCAAAACCACATTTATCAAACATTTAACGATAAGATGATTAAAGTAAAGTTTCCTGTTTACTGATGTGTGTGGCACAGCACGATACCTGAGACAAACAGCAGTTTCCAGAAGTTCAGGCTGCCACTGTGTCAGGCAAGACCAAAGCAGGGGACGCAAGTGCGGGCAAAACAGGATTTTAATCAAATAGATAAACAAAAAGAGCTTTACAAAGCCAAAAAGGAGAATCCAGGATCAAAGTCAGCACGAATATAAAACATGCAACAAACAGACGGCCCGGCTCAGAGGACACAGGGAAGTGTAGACTTCGCACTGACTGATCTGACGGAGGGGTTTAAATAGGGAGAGGTGTGATGGGAAAACTAAGTGAAGGCAGGTGTGCGGGATGAGGGATCAGGCCGGTGATTAGTAGACCGGCGACGCTGATCGCGGAATGGCTGAGACTGGCGAGGGAGGAGGCGAGGTCGTTACAGTACCCCCCCCCGACGCACGGCTCCAGCCGGGCAGCGCCGCCGACCAGGGGGCCGGCCCCGCGGGCGAGGGGCTGGGCGGTCCGGATGGGCTCGATGGAAGTCCGTGATGAGGGTCGAGTCCAAAATATCCGAAGAGGGAACCCAGCTCTGCTCCTCGGGGCCGTACCCCTCCCAATCCACTAAATACTGCATGCGTCCCCGACGACGTCTGGAGTCTAACAGATTGCGCACAGTGTAAGCTGGTGCGCCATCGATGTCCAGCGCTGGAGGTGGAACATCCCGAGGAAGCGGATCAGCCAGTGGACCAGGAATCACCGGCCTGAGGAGAGAGATGTGAAAGGTGGGTGAGATTTTATAACCGGGTGGCAACTGTAAAGTATAACTAACCGGATTGACCCTCCGGAGGACTTTGAAGGGCCCCACAAACCGGGGACTGAGCTTACGACACGGCTGGCGGAGCTTAAGATCACGTGTGGAAAGCCAAACTCTGTCCCCGGGCTGGAGTTCCAGGGGGTCCTGGCGGTGGCGATCGGCTTGGATCTTTTGGCGGCGGACGGCTCTGTGGGGGTGCACATGCGCCATTTCCCAGACTTTCTCTGCCTGCCGAAACCAATCGTCCACCACCGGAGCTTCGTGTTGGCTTGGATTCCAGGGACACAGGGGAGGCT
Source organism: Chanos chanos (assembly GCF_902362185.1). NCBI lineage: Eukaryota > Metazoa > Chordata > Actinopteri > Gonorynchiformes > Chanidae > Chanos > Chanos chanos. The sequence goes on along the minus strand of NC_044501.1, from coordinate 40,111,132 downwards.
GGTACCCAAGCACGCATTGGAATGGGGTCAGGCCTGTGGACGAATGGCGCAGGGAATTTTGGGCGTATTCCGCCCAGGGCAAGAATTGCGACCAGTCGTGCTGGCGGCGGTGGCAATAACTGTGCAAGAACCTCCCCAGGTCCTGGATCGTCTGCTCAGCCTGGCCGTTCGATTCAGGGTGATACCCGGAAGTGAGGCTCACCGTGACCCCCAGCTTTTCCATGAAAGCTTTCCACACACGAGATGTGAACTGAGGGCCGCGGTCCGATAGTATGTCCTCCGGCAGGCCAAAAACTCGGAAGACATGTGAGAAAAGGGCGTCGGCAACCTGGAGAGCAGAGGGGAGAGAAGCAAAGGGTATTAGGCGACATGTCTTAGAGAACCGATCTACCACTACCAAAATTGTGGTCTTGCCATCCGAGATTGGGAGGTCGGTGATGAAGTCCACTGCAAGGTGTGACCAAGGCCTCTGTGGGATTGGCAGGGGGAATAACTTGCCAGCAGGGACCTCCCTCGGGGATTTGGTAGTGGCACAGATGGAGCACGATCGCACGAAACGCCTCACGTCAGAGGCCAAGGTGGGCCACCAATATTTATCCGAGATTAATTGGGTGGTTCTCGTAATGCCAGGGTGCCCAGAGGAAAGGGAGGTGTGTGCCCAGGTGATGAGTCTGTCACGGAGAGCTGTGGGGACGTAAGTCTTACCCACGGGTCGGTTCGCCGGTGCCGGTTCGCGAGCGAGACCCCTTCGAATGTCCTCCTCAATTACCCACTCAATGAAACGCTCCTTTAACTGGCGGAAGGCTACCTTGGCTGAATGATTCCAGGTGAGCCGCCGGGGCTGTCCCTTGAGAAGAGCCGAGAGGGGGGCAGCTCCATTTGGAGATCTTCTCTAAGCCCTCGCCAGAAACAGGATATGGATTTTTATTATTTTGACTAACAGCTCTATGGAATGCCATTGGAATGTCCATTGCAATCCATTTTGTTCGTAGAGGATGCTCATGCATATAATTCGCTTTCAGGAATCGTGCTAGGTTAGGATTCTGCCTTCATATGGGGAAAAAAATCACATGAGTCTGATGCTCTTCAGATGAGTTCAGACTATAATCCACTGTATTTGCACATGGACTCAATCGAACATATAAGAGACTTTGTACTAGGGGGCTGGTAGAATAAAATCTGTTTAGGATCCGATCCGACTGATTCGGACATTTGCGTTCACAAATACAGCCGCTCTGATTAGACTCGATTATTTTGGGGTTGCAGTGCATGTGTGAAAGGGGCTAAAGAGAGCAACCAAGCGCATACAGTGGTGAGTGGAGAGAATTGGTTAGAAGAATAGAATTTTTCTCCTCCCTGAAAATGTGAGACAAGTCCTGCTATTTCTTAGTTTGAAACCTAAAGCTGTCTCGCTGTGTCAAAAAATGGGAAGAATTACCCAGGACGTTTTGTTCAATGCATAATTATTTCATGATTGTTCCATTTCTGTTTAGAAATTAATATGACTACTTAATACGCTGAGTTCTCCTGATTGTATTTTCCAGCTTGTGAAAAGGAGGAAGCCATGTACGCAAACATCACAAAAAAAGGTATGTAAGAATATAGCAGGTAGTCTTTTAGTTTTCTTTACTAGATCTACAAAACTCACATTAGTGAATTTTTTCCAGTAAAATTTTATTCAGTTTTGAAAACACAAATGATATGAATCCACGGCTCATGCACATTCAACATTAATCAGCATGGAAATCCATGTCATTTCTGGCATCCAAGTCAAAATGTCTTCATTGTCATTTGTATCTTTCTTTCAAGTTAAAGAAACCAAGAACAGTACATGCCCTGGAAGCGATGTGGTCCAGCTGAGTGAAAGAAAGCAGCAAAGCTCATTTGCTGCTGGTGAATTGAGTGACCCAGGTAGTGAATGTCTAAGAAATGTCCCAGCTTTCTGAGAGAATGAGGCAAACGAGTTTTCCAGCTTCCATCTCTGAACTGTAACGCTCTCTCACGAATGAAAAAGCACAGGGTCCATTTCAAAGGTTTTGAAACCACAAGTAATTTTGAACGGAAAATGACTGTGCTATTTTATGCTGAATAAAGTTTTAATTTCACTTTTCTACTTTTTGAAATTTTCTGATTTCATTCTTTAGCTTTTGAAGATGAAGAGGCCATCTACTCAGATGTTCTAAAACAAGGTAGAGGAGAGTTTGAAAATTTAACCATTTTCCTAAAGAGGCATCCATTAGTCTTCACTTTGTTCACTGTGGATGTTTAAAGAAGTAATCTTTCATTTCAGATTTCCACCATAAAGCTTTGAATTTATGGTAAAGGAGAAATGAAAATGTGTTTTCTGATTCATCTCGGTTTTAGCAGATGATCCTGGCCATTCCAGCCTTCTGGTTACTGGTGATCTATCATCCTCTCCTGGAGCAGATGTCCCATTTGAAACCACCCCTGAACCAAAAAGGTCAAACATGGAATCTTCAAGCAAGTCCAAAGACAGACTACTGTTTTCACTCTATGTTCCCCTAATGGTCACTGCCATCGTTTTGGGAGTGTTGTGTGAGTAGAGACAGGACATAAATCTCTGGTTAATGCATTTCTATTTGTATCTACAGGTTTGTTGTACACAATGATGATGCTGATGCTGATGCTGATGCTGATGATGATGATAATGATGACGATGATGATGATGATGATGATGATGATGATGATGATGATGATGATGATGATTTCAGAATATTACAGCCTGATTTCTTCTCGTTCAGATGGACTGGAGAAGAAGTTCCATAAAGAAACTCATAAGATGTTACAAACCAACATTACACGTGAGTGAAATAACTTACTAGTGCTTCTGAAAGTTTAAATCCTGAAACATTAAATCCTGGGTTTTGTTCAGCTCAAGTCTCTCATTCTGTTTCTGTCTTGAGGTGAAAGTGAAATGACTGCTATATAACACTGGACAGAAATAATCAACTGTGATGCAGAAAAATGTAATTTGTCTGAGATTTGTCTGAAGTTAGATATTTTGTATTGCTTGTGAATGTATGTTTTTGAAATCATTACATTATTCTGTCTTTCCCCCTTCATCTTGAGGAAACTCATCTAAAAACTGCAAAAAAATTTACCTAATACATAAAATGTTACCTCTCCTTCTTTCGTGGAGAAAAATGTCTTTGAGAAAAACCTCACACCTAAAGCATCATTTCTTGACTCTTAAATTCAGTTCCAAATTCCTGCTACTACTAGGTTTGCTTCTGCAGGTGTAACTGAATCTGAACTAAGCCTGAAAATGTTTTGTTCAGACATAAAAGCAAAGAAAGTTTGAAATATTTCCAAAGTTACCCTACCTCTTACAAGAAACTAAAGACATTGTTGAGGCTATTTGACAGTTTAGTGAAGTACTACAAAGCTCACTCATGTTATTGGTGCAATGTCCTATTAAGCAATGAATGCACTTTGTTGTTGCTGTTGTTCTGTCAATATAAATCTGATCTGATGCACTTCACTGTGGAATATAAAAACTTGTTACTTAAGCTTAACAGTGAGTTATGAAGTTTCTGAAAACATGACCAACATATTTTATAGACTAGACCTAGCCCAGAGAATGTGAATCCACTTTTAGCTTTATGTAATTATTTTCATCTAGGAACAAAATATTTTTTCTATGAAAAAACACTGTTCACATGCTGTTTCAACAGAAATGTTGTGAACATTTAATTATATTAACATTTAATTATGGCACAATGTTGAAGACAAATTTAAAGGATACATATGTGGACAAGAGAAATAACAGACCACAAAGAATTATTACTGAATGATGTCAAAATAATGCTGCTGGGCATAGTGAACACATCTTAAAAATTCAAACACAAAGTATTTCTTTCTTTATAGACACTGGGAAGTCCTTCGAACTCTTAAAGCTGAATTCCACTGCCAGAATTAAAGATCTGACAAACGACCTTAACAGTGAGTTTGTTTCCATTTAGAAAACATTACAGTGAATGTTTTATTGTAATCAGTAGTATTCTATTAGTTCTGTTATCTAATTTGCTTTTCACAGTAAACATGAAATCTTATTTTCCCTCTAATTTCACAACAAAATCCAAGATCTCACAGCAGAATATGAACTTCTGAGCTCCGTTCACAATAACTCTCTGAGGACTCTTTCCATTACTAACAAGACTCTCTCAGGTTAGTTTATCTCCATGAATTTTTCAGAGAATAAATTTAGAATTAGACACTAATTTTATGCGCAAAGATCAGTGTAGTATTTGACAGAATATGAAAATGTGATTTTCGTATATGTCACACCCTGGTTCTCTTTCTCCCCTTCTGCTTATCTTTGTTGTGTTGTGTTTCTAGTTACTTCCTGCTTCCCTTTGCTTCATGTGTTTGGTTCAGTCATTGCTTGCACCTGGTTCAGTTTATCTAGTCCTCCTCTGTTTGTATAAACACTCCTGTTTTATGCTTGTGTCAGGGTATGGAATTTTGTTACAAACTTACAGATTTCTGGTAAAGACAACACATTGAGAATTCCACTCGCTGATACAAGGGAAAAGCTACTATTTCTACAAAGAGGAGAGGACTAGATGAATCGAATTCATCTGACCATGCATCCAGCATCACCTCAACCCTGTGAAACTGTGCTATTTTGAAATCAAATTTAATAAATTTGCATACTGGCATGTTGGATATTTCACAGATTAAACAAATGTTAAAACAATCTTTACAGAGACACTGAGGAGAATGGAGAAGCAAGAAAGGAACTTCACTATGGAAACAGCAAACCTGACAAATGAACTTAACAGTAAGTGACATCTCCAGTACATTAAGTATGATGATGGTCATTACCTTGTGTGTAAAACGAATCCACAGTAATCCCATATAATTATGCCCTATGATATCATTTTTAATGTGTGTTTCAAAAGTTCAAAGCAAATTTTATGTGAACATCAAGCAGACCTGAGATGATATGTTGTTATTAGTGCAGTGTCCTATAAAGCATCGAATGCATTTTATTGGTGTTGTTGTTGTTGTTATTGTTGTTGTGTCAATGTAAACCTGAACCTGAGAGGAGAAAGTAAAATGTTTGCCCAACAATGTCAGTTGATCAGTTGATATTACTATGTTAATCTTGTCGGGTAAACATAGTAATATTTGTGAGGTCAGCGGATTCACGTAGGACCCGGTCCCAATAAGACGAGGGGGGCGGGAATCAAGCGGTGACGATGGTGTTCCAGCTGTTTCACATTTCAGACAATGCTATGTAGTAGAAGTAAAATTAACCTAGCCTACAACATTATGACGTGTTTATCCTTTTAAGGTTAGTCTGAGTTAACCTAGTGCCTGTTTAACTGAAGCTATACACTGTCTTTTATAGAGGAAGCATTTGGTTCAACTGTGTTTCTATAGGCTTTGTTGCATATTCCACAAGCTTTTTGTTCTACAGGTTCTACAAGCAAGTCAGTGCACTCCGTAGGTTGTTTCAGAGTCATTAGACTCTGTAAATGCATTGTTGCAACAATACAACAATGCGCTGGCATTTAAAAGAGAATGTACTATTCAATACTTAAGTATTTTTGAAAGCAAGTATTCCAGTACTTTAACTCAAGTAAAAATTGAACTGAACAGTTCCTGGTCAAATATTACTCCAATAAAAAATTCTAACACAAAGTATTTCTTTCTTTATAGACACTGGGAAGTCCTTGGAACTCTTAAAGCTGAATTCCACTGCCAGAATTAAAGATCTGATAAACAACCTTAACAGTAAGTTTGTTTCCATCTAGAAAACATTACAGTGAATGTTTTATTGCATACAATAGTATTCTGTTAGTTCTGTGATCGAATTTTCTTTTCACAGTAAACATGAAATCTTATTTTCCCTCTAATTTCACAACAAAATCCAAGATCTCACAGCAGAATATGAACTTCTGATCTCCATTCACAATGACTCTCTGAGGACTCTTTCCATCACTAACGAGAATCTCTTAGGTTAGTTCATGTTCATGAATTTTTCAGAGAATAAATTAAGAATTAGACACTAATTTTATGCTCAAAGATCAGTGTAGTATTTGGAAGAATATGAAAATGTGATTTTCCTATCTGTCACAACCTGGTTCTCTTTCTCCCCTTCTGCTGGTCATTTTGTGTTGTGTTTCTAGTTACTTCCTGGATCCCTTTGTTTCATCTGTTCGGTTCAGTCATTACTTGCATCTGGTTTAGTTTATCTAGTCCTCCTCTGTATGTATAAATACTCCTGTTTTATGCTGGTGTCAGGGTATGGAAGCTTGTCACGAACTTGGAGAGGTGCTGGATGCATGTGCTGATGAGTTCAGTTCGTTAGAACTAAACAAGATTAACAAAAGACCTCTCAGGACATTCAAGATTCTTGATACAGACTTCTGGTAAAGACAACGAATTCCACCGGCTGATACAAGGGAAAAGCAGCTATTTCTACAAACAGGAGAGGACTAGCTAAATCGAATTCATCTGACCATGCATCCAGCAACACCTCAACCCTGTGAAACTGTGTTATTTTAAAATCAAATTGAGTAAATTTGCATACTGGCATGTTGGATATTTCACAGATTAAACAAATGTTAAAACAATCTTTACAGAGACACAGAGGAGAATGGAGGAGCAAGAAAGGAACTTCACTATGGAAACAGCAAACCTGACAAATGAACTTAACAGTAAGTGACATTTCCAGTGCTTTAAGTATGATGATGGTCATTACCTTGTGTGTAAAATGAATCCACAGTAATCCCATGTTTACACCCTATGATATCATTTTTAATGTGTTTTTCAAAAGTTCAAACCAAATTTTATGTGAACATCAAGCAGACCTGAGGTGATATATTGTTATTAGTGCAGTGTCCTATAAAGCATTGAATGCATTTTTTTGTTGTTGTTGTTGTTATTGTTGTTGTGTCAGTGTAAACCTGATCCTGAGAGGAGAAAGTAAAATGTTTGCCCAACAATGTCAGTTGAGGCTATCATTTCACTCAGGGGGATGTTATTTTGGGTTTAGAGAACAGCTGATAAAAGATACTGTACTTTACAGACACTCAGTGCAGGATGGAATGTCATGTCTGATTTGTTTTTATGAAGGGACCCATCATGATTTGCATGAAAAAGAGGAAAACTGCAGAGCTACTTCTGACAAAAGACAAGAGCTTGAAAGAGAACTGAATGGTAAACCTCTGTTTTTATGTTAGATTTGAAATGTAAAGCATGATTTTCACATTGTCCAGGGCGCAGCATACACGAAGAAGAACATATGCTAATCAAAACAAAACTAAATCCTGACAGATGTTAAAGAGTCTGGAAAGTTAAGTCTTGAGTGGCTCCATGGATAACATGAAGAATATATATGTGTAATAGATATATATATATATATATATATCACACACACATACAAACATAGATAAACATATAGGATTTTGTGCTGTTTTAACAAAAACCTCTTTGAAGAGAAGACAAAGTTAGAGAAAGACCCTGAAGACAAACCTGAGTTACAGAATAAGATAATGACATGTGTGAAGCTGTTAAAGTCTGACTCACATCATAACCCACACCTCTGTCTGTTATTAATAACATCTTAAAAAATGTCTGTGGTAACATTGTGTCTATGTAATGGGTAGCCGTACTCTCATGTTACTAATGGTAACAAATAGTAATGAATGTGTAGTGATTGTGAGGAAACTGATTCAGTGACCAGCAAGTTTTGAGCAGACACATCGTAGACAGTGTGTATCACACTTAACAGCAGGGTAAATCCACAGCCCACCTCTCAGACAGAAATGTAACTCATTCTGGAGAGAGCATCTGCTAAACTGATTCATTATCTCTAAACTGTTTCAGCTTTGATCTATTTATATGTTAGGCAGTGTGTTGTTTCAGGACACAAAAATAATGGAGATTATAAAAATGAAGAAGATTCTGTGCGAGTCACAAAACACAAGTAAACAATTACTTATGCATTGTTACTGTACAGTTCTCTGCTCTATATACTCAGTCACTTTGTGTTCTCTGTGAATTGCTCTCAGAAACTCAAATGGAACTGAAGGAGAAAGAGAAGAACAACACAAATCTGTCTGAATTGAAGACAAAGCTGGAGAAAGATCTTGAAGGTGAATCTGAGTTACAGACAGTATGCAGACATATGTTGTCAGTTAAATTGCTTGATTGTTGTTTGATCAAGTTTGACAAAGTCCAATGTGCTGTTTTCATGTCTCAGAGGGAAGAGTTGAACTGCTGTGGGTCTAAGATCATTTAGGGTGTTTCTACAAATGTTTGTGTGCAATAATAGACAGACGCACAAATTATACAAGACAGAAGAGCTGGAAAAGAGAGTTCAAAAAGTGGAAAATTTAAAGCTGACGAATTTACTTCTCAAATAAAGAACTTATGATGCATTAATATCATATTATGTTGATTTAATCAGAGACAAAAGGAAACCTTACAAAGGAACGGGAAAAGTGGAATGCAGAGAAGAAAATAATGACTGATCGACTCTCTGGTGAGTTTAACGATGTTTTTAATCATTATTGTAAAAGCCTAACATATACAACTCCTCTGTCTGTCATTAATGATAACTTAAAGAATCTTTGGTAACAAAGAACAGGCAGTGCCATGTACCAAGAGCCTGAGTTGCAGAAAGTAGACAGGTATATACTGTGCGTCATACTGCTGCATTGCTGTTTTTTTTTGTAAGTTTGACAAAGGCAGATGTGCTATTTTTATGTGTCAAAGAGAATAGTTGAATTACTGTGAGCCTGATGGATCTCAGCCCATCAGAACGGGAAATGAGTTAAAAAAAATAAATGATGAACTCTGTAAGTACTAGACTTGTGTCAAAATTGATAGAAATTTTATAAAGAAAAGCATGTCTGTGTTCCTGTGATGGAAATATACCCCTGTGATGAAATTTCTACAGTTTTCAACAACGGTTGTGCCGCTGACTGGAAGTACCACAGTGGAAAGTGCTACTACTTCTCCTCTGATGAAAAGAACTGGACTGAGAGTCAAGATTCCTGTGTGTCTAAGGGGGGACGTCTGGTCATCATAAACAGTGAGGAGGAGTGGGTATGACAAAATGACATCATTAAAAAAATAATATCAAGAACATTAGACATTAGTTCCTTCTTAATGAGGGATGGTAAATATAATTGCTATTTGTAGTGTGTAAGGGCAGGAGATGTATTTTGGAACTCATTTAAATGTGATATCTGTGGTTCTAGTCTTTCTTAAAGCAGGCAAAACCAACACAGGATAAGGAAGAATACTGGATTGGTCTGACTGACTCTGTGAAGGAGGGAGACTGGCGCTGGCTGGACAACACACCATTTAGTTCAAAATCAGAGTGAGCCATTAGGAATCAAAAACTGAGTTTTTAACTGTATTCACTTCAGACAGTAATTAGTGTAAGATTTGTAACTGTGAATTTGCAGTTTTCAGTTTATTCAGATCCTCTCATTTGATTGTTTTTTCTCTGTATTCAGGTACTGGGGTAATAATGAGCCTGATGACTGGAAAGGGGACAATAATAACCATCCCAATGGTGAGGATTGTGCAAAGGTGGATCTGAGCCCTAATCACAGATTATATGACTCTTTTTGTGAGAACGAATTCAAACGAATTTGTGAAGCCATAGCAGTAAAATTATCAAAATTGCCAAGACAATAATTGAGCAAACTTAAAGAACACTCTCATTGATTGATTCCTGATCCAGGTTGTAAATTAGCTGCTTCCCCAATTCAGAACTCAGGGTTTGATCAGAAACCAGGTGAAGAACAGGGGAAATGAGTGGTGGTGAATTTTCATATGCAGCTCATTTCACATCTCATGCTTCATTTCTATTCCTGCCATAACAGTTGAACGTTCTCTATAGGATATGCTTTCAATAACAGTATCATCACTTTAGCCTTCCTCTTATCCCAAGAAACATGTGGCTAAGTTTGCAGTTGTTTTTGTTTATTGTCAATTACGAGACATATTTCTTCTCTGTAAAACAAATTTGCATTTATATTTGATTTATTTTATCTTAGGCAAACATATCCAGATATGATGGATAGTTGTTTTTTAAAGTTGAAACTGTGTTTTTGACAACTTAAAATGTTGTTTATATAAAAGTTGTAAAAAAAATAAAACAGATAAATAAGTAAAAAGTTGAGTTACTGTAACCACTTCAATGACTCAATAGTCACACCTCTCTCTGTTCTCTTAAGCCTAGTTTGCACCTGTCTTCTGTTCATTAAATCTGGTTTGAGTTGAGGGGGGGGCGAGCAAACAACTGAAGCACTTCATAGCTCAGCCGAAAAAAGGCAAATGTAAAAACAACACAAGACACTGTCATGTTGCCTCAATACTGGCCAGCAGTACTGCTTAAACATAAGTTTTGCTCTCCTTTCCTTCTGGTCTACAAGTTTCTGAATGACTCTGGTTAAAGTCAGTCATCTCAGTCACCAGTCTCTTTTCCACTGACAGCATGGCCAATACATTCAGCCTCTCCTGGGTCATGGTGTTTCTGAGAAAAGTTTTAATTCTTTTCAAGCTCTCACCCTCACTATGTCCATGCAAGGCCAACTCAAAGGCTCGACAAAATTTTTACAGTCTGTTATTCTCAACAGAATCCTTTTTTACGTGCACCAAGCATTCTGCCAAAAGTAGTGCCACAAACAGGTGAGCTTTTTTAGATTAACCGTAACATTTCCTTTGTACACACGCAGGCGTAAATGAATAGGCTTAAAAGCATTAGTGAAAGGCACTGGCTGAGCAAACTCCACAACTTGAAGTGGGATTTCCCTGCACCACATCCAGTATTTCCACATCTGGACAGTTCGTCAACCTTCATCCTTCAACCTTCATCCTTCAACCTTCAAACCGTTAACCATACCTGTCAAAAAAAAACAAAGCTGTGGAAAGTTATCGAAACATCTTGAGTTTGGTCATCTGAGTATTGTAGCGACCGAGCTAAAAGCTCACCTACCTGGCAATGAGTCCTTAGCAAAGTAATGTAGAGTCTAGCATAGTTACCCAGTGTGCCTTGCGGGAGCACCTTTGTGTTTCATTGTTGGCTTATTGTGTTGTTGTTGTTGCTGTTGTTGTTATCGTTGTTGTTTTAACAGTGTGGTGTGTTCGAAGGTGTTTGTGTGTTCACGTTCATTACATTAACCCTCGTAGTTGTAGAGATAGAGTTACCCTTTAGGGTGAAGTGAATTTGTCAAGATGGCACACCTGAATTGTACCCAATGATCTACACTTCTCTCTGAGTCAATGAGCAGGTGAATATTTCTTGTTTTTTTCAGTAGTTGATTAATGTCATTACAACACTTTTTTAACAGTATGTGAATTTATTGCAGTGTGTATATAAATACTGTGATATTAATTTCCTATTTTCTTTTCGTTTTTTACATTGTTCATTCCATACAAAACTTGCTGTCTTTTTATAATTGTTTAAGTAACATGATTAAAATTGAGTTCTTCTGAAATAGTGAATTTCATACACTTAAAGATCAGAGGTCAGTATTAGCTGTTTAGCACGTTCCCTCAACAAAGTATATGCGTAGAGGTAATAATCACATAGAAAAATTGCTTGCTTCAATTAAGTGCTTTCGAAAAAATAATCTCCATCTTAAATCACATCACAAAATACTGTTTGTTAGGCCAGCACTTCTGTCACATGGTGAGATTTTTCTTGAAGCTTTTTTCAGTACATCAAAAAGCAAGTTGAGAGTTCTCCCTCACCCTTGACACTTAGTAACTCAGTATTGTGGCCTTACAGAGAATGGGCGTGTCCTTTCAGACGAATGTCTTATATTTCTGCTCTTTGAGGAACTGACTAACATTTAGAAGGACATCCCTTGTCTATTCTCAAGACTTCAGAACAATGAAGGAGAGAGAGCAGGAAGATGATGGCTGTGAGTCTTTTTATTCATTTTCAGTCTCTATTCATTTGGTTATGCTTTTCATATGTTGGGCATCTACATGTTTCGTTTTACCGCTCCTCTGACACATCCAGAGATGATGTCAGTTGGGACTAAACCACATGTGATTTAGGAGAGGAAACTGTAGACATTACGCATCAGAAAATATATGTTTTAATAAGTGGGTGCATCAGTTCATTTTTAGTGTGTTGCTCTTCAATTCATCACTCTCTCTGTTTAGTGGCAAAGAGAAAGAGAATGTACAAATGTTTTGGGTGTGGAGCAAGCAGAAGTTTTGGGTGTTTGTATCAAAAGTGTGAAATTTGAACATGTGAGGGTATGTTGAACACTGCACATTGCATACGCTCTGTGTCTAGCTCAAGAAATGGAGACAACCAACATTTTAAAATATGGGTGCATGAGTTTAGCTGTTAATGGGGTGAATGGTGGTGCAGTGGGTAGTGCTACTGCCTCATAGCAAGAAAGTACTGGCTTGATTCCGACCGGTCGGCCAGGGTTCAATCTCTGTGGAGTTTGCATGTTGTCTGTGTGGGTTTTCTCTCACAGTCCAAAGCCATGTAAGTCAGATGAACTGGAGATACTGAAGTGCCTCTTGGTGTGAATGTGTGCATTAATGTGTTTGCCCTGCCACAGACTGGCAAGCTGGCCTTTTGCCCAGGGTAGTGCTAAGATAGATGAATAAATGAATACATTCTATTGGTCTTAAATTCTTTGCTGTCTCTGGTCGGTCACAAAGAGGAAGAGAATGTTCTCGGTAATATGGGTGTTGGTGCGATATGGTGTGAAGTACCTAGAAGTTTTGCGTGTTGGTGTCAAAAGTGTGAAGTTTGAACGTGTGATATATGTTGAACAGTGCACAACCTTTCTTTTGAGCTGACGAAATGGAGATGAGCGTGAAGTCATTTAATTGTTTTGCTTAGAAATGTATGAATTTTTAACATTTGGAGGCATTGTATTATACTGACTGTGGTCTGCCACTGTTTCACCTCAACAAGATTTTTCTTTATACTCATTTTATACTCACTTTCTCAACTGTGGTTCACTTATTACAATAGCAACACAGACTCTGCTGCTGAACACTGATCTCAAGAATAACAATAAAGGTCAACGTCCACGTACTTTCAGCCAATCATCTTCACACAGTGTGTTTAGCTGAATCAGAATATTTATTAGCCAACCCCCCACCCCCACTCAACATGGTCTTTATGGGTCTGAAAGTACTAAAGGAACGGAAGCTTATTGGAAAAGGATAACTTGGTTTCAGTTTTTCACTCTCTTTTTCACGGGATTTGTTGGGTTTTTAACTCCATAGTTGTCCTCATCTGTTCTCAGGTCCAACCAAATGTTGTGTGGTCAGAGATGAGGTTGGTCTCCTGAAACTGAAGCTTGGTGTACTGGCTGTTCTCTGTCTCATCCTGGGAGCTTTTGTGGTCACCTTTAAAGTGCTCTGTGAGTGTATATTAAAGGGAAAATGCAACTTCAAAATGAAACTCTCAGCAGAGACACAGAGGAGCATACAAGAACATGAGAGGAGCTAATAATTCTACATGAAATTCAAGATTAGTTTATTTAAGGTATTCTAGTAGTATTACTACTGATGATGATGATGATGATGATGATCTTACCTCTTCGCCCCTATCTAGATGTACAAAGATCACATTTCTACACAGGTTATGAGCTTCAACTTATTTCAGGTAAGTGATGAGTGACATCAGTTACGAAAATCCAGTTTATTGAGACCCCTGATTATAGAAAAGGAGAAGGTCATTTCACCAAGCTCCTCTGAGCATGATTTTTTCAGCTCTATTGAAACTTCAAGGAATTCATGGAACCACCCAAATCTATTGTCAGTAAATGACATTTTTAAGGACAGGTGAACCATTCTGTCACAGAATCGTATGTCGTTGCAGAGATTAGATACTGGAATTTTGACCTTTTCAATGACTAATGTCTCCATCTACCGAGGGTTACCATGACTCATAAACTAAACTAAAATTCTAAAGAGAAACCTTCTCATTTCTCTGATGCTGTCAACACAAGAAGCAATAATTCATGTTTGAAACATGACATTCTAGAGCCCATACACAATGACACATTGAAGACATTTTCCTCTAAAACAGAAAAATCTCTCAGGTAAGTCAGAAATCTCTCAGGTCACATTTGAATTAATTTGCTCAAAACTAGGTATCATTCAGCTGACCTGAAACATCTGACAGATGTTAAAGAATCAGGAAAGTTAACGCCTGTGAGTCTCCATAGATATCATTAAATTTTAGGATTTTGTGCTCTTTTAACAAAGTCTTTTTGAAGAGAAGACAAAGTTGGAGAAAGACCTTGAGTTATGGAATAAGATGACATGTGTAAAGCTGTTAAAGTCTGACTTACATCATGATGCACACCTCTGCCTGTTGGTAATGATATTCTTGAAAAATTTCTGCTATAACAATGTGTCTCTGTATTGGGCTGCCATACTGTCATGTTACTAATGGTAACACATAGTAATGAATGTGTAGTGATTATAAGGAGGTTGGTTCAGTGACCAGTGAGTTTTGAGCAGACACATAATAGACAATGTGTAACAAACTTAAAAGTAACACTCTTAACAGTAAATCCACAGCCCACCTCTCAGACAGGAGACAAATATAGGCCACGCTGGAAAGAGCATCTGCTAAACTGATTCATTATCTCTAAACTAACCACTTCGTGAGACTTTGATCAACTGATCCGTTGATATGTTAGACTTGTGAAGTGGAAGCAAGAAGCAAGATTCAAGATTCAAGAGTTTTATTGCCACAGCAAACAGGCAGTTACACTGTACAATGAAATTCTTACTTTGCTAATCCTCTGTTACCAGACGAGTGTGAATAAAGACAATATATATAATAAGTAGAAAAATCTTACATGGAAGACAATATAAATAAGCAAAAGAATCTTATAAAGAAAACAAGAGACCAAAAAAACAAGAGAAAATACAGCTGGGGTAGATCCATGAAAATGAGGGAGATCTATGAAAGTGACTTAGTATTGGAATAATCATTAAGTTACATATGCAGTTGTTACAGAGAATTGTGCAATGTCGCAGTACATGCGCAGTGTGTGCAAGGGGGCAGAGAGCAGCAGTCATAATGTGCACTGTGCAATTGCACGGTGACAGTAGTGGGACAGCAGCACTAACAGCAGTGTTGTGTGTGCAGAGTTGAGTAGTGTTCATTAGTAATGTATAGTGTGTGTCAGTCAGTGGTCCTCCAGTCAAAGAGGTTGGAAGGGGCCATGTGTGAAAGAATCATTCACAAGCCTGACTGCCTGTGGATAGAAGCTATTTGTCAGTCTTGATGTCCTGGACTTCACACTTCTATAGCGCTTGCCTGATGGTAGAAGTGTGAAGAGGTTATGTTGGGGGTGTGTACTGTCCCTGATGATGTTGTTGGGCCCTCCTGATGACCCTGGTGATGTAAGTGTCCTCCAGCAGGGGGAAGGCTGCTCCTGAAATGGACTGAGCAGTTTTAATCACGCGCTGGAGAACCTTCCTTTCCTGAGCAGTGCGGGGGGGGGGGGGGCTCGGCACAGGGGGCTCAGCACACAGCCCTGGGGGGTCCCAGTGCTTACAGGTCTTGTGCTTGATGTGCGGCTGTCAGCTCTGACTGACTGGGGTCTGTCTGTTAGGAAGTTCAGTACCCAGTTACAGAGGATGGGTGCCAGTCCCAGGGTGAGGAGCTTTTCAGAGAGTTTGTGGGGGGATGACCGTATTGAATGCTGAGCTGTAGTCGATAAACAGCATTCTGACATTACGTGTCCTTGCCCTCTAGGTGTGTGAGGGCTGTGTGTATGGCAGTGCTGACTGCATCATCACTGGACCAGTTCTGTCAGTAAGCAAACTGTAGAGGGTCTAAAGTGTCTGGAATGATCTCCTGGATGTGAGTTATGACTATCCTTTCAAAACACTTCATCACAATTGGAGAGAGTGCTACAGGGCGATAGTCATTCAGGCAGGGTCATGGTGCTTTTCTTTGGGAGGGGCACAATGGTGGTGGACTTGAAGCAGGAGGGCACAGGAGCTTGCTCGAGGGACAGATTGAATATGTCTGTAAACACGTCAGCCAGTTCTCGCTGAGCAAACCCTGAGTGCACGCCCTGGGATGTTGTCTGGGCCAGCCATCTTCCTTGGGTTTATTCTCCTCAGAGCCTTACACACATCTGCTGCTGACCACGGTCAGCGATGGGCTCTGTGTGCTCTCAGTGGCCATGGCTTCTCTCTGTTGATCCGTGTTGAGGGCCTGAAAGTGAGCGTAGAACTCGTTCAGCTCATCTGGCAGTGCGGCGTGGCTGGTTGTGACCACCCTGCTCCTCTGCTGGTAGTCTGTGATGTGCTGCAGGCCCTGCCACATGCGTTTGGGAGTCTGCGGTGGTGCAGTATCCCTCCAGCTTCAGTCTGTATTGTCTCTTGGCCTCTCTAATAGATTTACGCAGGTCATATCTGGCCTTTTTATACTCTTCAGCCGTGAATGAGACAATGCAGTTGAGCGAGCACATAACATGGATCGGACTTCCCTGATGATCCAAGCAGGCTTGTGACTGAAACGTTGCCGGTTTGATTCCCAGGACCGGCAGGAAAACATCCACAGCTGAAGTGCGCTTGGGCAACGCACTTGACCCCCAACTGCTCTCCGGGTAGAGGTGTGCTGCCCGCTGCTCCTGCGTCCAGTAATTGTGTGTGCTCATTTACTGGGGCGTAAGGATGGGTTAAATGCACAGGTCAAATCACTGCTCAGTGCTTACAGTGCGTGTGTCATCACAGAGATTTAATTTTCAATCTTAATCATGTGGTGAAGTGTGGTGTCTCAGAACACAAATATCATAGAGATTATAAAAATCAAGAGGATTTTCTTTCTGGGTCGCACAACATGAGTAAACTCCTATTTATGCATTGTTACTGTACAGTTTCTCCTCTCTACATACTCAGTCACTTTTGTGTTTCTCTGTGAATTGCTCTCAGAAACTCAAATGGAATTGAAAGAGAAAGAGGAGACCTATAGAAATCTGTCTGAATTGAAGACAAGGCTGGAGAAAGATCTTGAAGGTGAACCTGAGTTACAGACAATATGCAGACATATGTTGTGAAATGAACTGCTTCACTGAACTTTTCATGAGTGATGTCTATGCCTACTGGACGTAAGTGCAATCAGTAGAAGTAGTGGCTAAGTAATAATAATAATAATAATAATAATAATAATAATAATAATAATAAAGGATGTATTATTATTTGCAGTGATGGTAAGTTGGCTCAGTTTTATGTGACTTTGATCAACTCATCTGTTAATATTCCAGACTTCTGACACTCTTTGGGTTCCAGGACACAAAATATTGGAGATTGTAAAACTAAGGACAACATGAGTAAACACTCATTAATAAACTGTTACTGTCAAATTCTCTTCTCTACACTATCAGTCACTTTGTGTTCTCTGTGAATCGCTCTCAGAAACTCAAATGGAACTGAAGGAGGAAAGAGAGGAACTACACAAATCTGTCTGAATTGAAGACAAAGCTGGAGGAAGATCTTGAAGGTGAACCTGAGTTACAGATATTATACAGACATAAGTTGTCAGTTGAATTGCTTCATTGAGCCTTTCATGAGTGATGTCTCTCCCTACTAGACATTACTACAATTAATAGAGTTGGCAGCTACATAATGATGTATGAACATTATAGAATGTCTATTTAATCAGAGATGAATGGAACTCTTACAATGGAGCGGGAAAAGTGGAATGCAGAGAAGAAAAACATGATTGATCATATCTCTGGTGAGTTTAACATTTTGGCCTTATTCACCATTATTGTTAAAGCCAAACATGTAGATCTCTGTGTGTTTTAAATGACACCCAATATGTGACATGTGACTTTGATCAACTGATCTGTTAATATCCCAGACTTTTTGGCAGTCTGTGGTTTTAGGAGGCAAAAATAATGGTAATTATAAAACTAAAGAAGGGGTCACACAACAGGAGTAATACACTTATTCATGAATTGTTACTGTTGAATTTCTCTTCTCTACATACTCAGACAATTTGTATTCTCTGTGAATTGCTCTCAGAAACTCAAATGGAACTGAAAGAGAAAGAGGAGACCTACAGAAATCCTCTCTGCATTGAAGACAACGCTGGAGAAAGATCTTGAAGGTGAACCTGAGTTACAGACAGTATGCAGACATATGCTGTCAGTTGAATTGCTTGATTGTTGTTTGATCAAGTTTGACAAAGTCCAATGTGCTGTTTTCAAGTGTCACAGACAAGGGTTGAATTGCTTTGGGTCTAAGATCATTTAGGGTGTTTCTACAAATTTTTTGTATGCAATAATAGACAGATGCACAATTATACACAAGACAGAAGAGCTGGAAAAGAGTGGAAAATTTAAAGCTGACAAATTTACTTCTCAAATAAAAACTGATGATGCATTAATATCATATTATGTTGATTTAATCAGACACAAAAGGAAACCTTACAAAGGAACGGGGAAAAGTGGAATGCAGAGAAGAAAATATATGACTTGATCGGCTCTCTGGTGAGTTTAACGATCTTTTTAAATCATTATTGTAAAAGCCTAATATGTACAACTCCTCTGCCTGTCATTAATGATAACTTAAAGAATCTTTGGTAACAAAGAACAGGCAGTACCATGTACCATGAGCCTGAGTTGCAGAAAGTAGACAGGTATATACTGTGCGTTATACTGCTGCATTGCTGTTTTTTTTTTTTTTGTAAGTTTGACAAAGGCAGACTGTGCTATTTTATGTGTTCAAAGAGAATAGTTGAATTACTGTGAGCCTGATGGATCTCAGCATCAGAACGGGAAATGAGTTAAAAAAAATAAATGATGAACTCTGTAAGTACTAGACTTGTGTCAAAATTGATAGAAATTTTATAAAAAAAAGATGTCTGTGTTCCTGTGATGGAAATATACCCCTGTGATGAAATTTCTACAGTTTTCAACAACGGTTGTGCCGCTGACTGGACGTACCACAGTGGAAAGTGCTACTACTTCTCCTCTGATAAAAAGAACTGGACTGAGAGTCAAGATTCCTGTGTGTCTATGGGGGGGACATCTGGTCATCATAAACAGTGAAGAGGAGTGGGTATGACAAAATGACATCATTAAAAAAATAATATTAAGAACATTAGACATTTAGTTCCTTCTTAATGAGGGCTGTGTAAATATAATTGCTATTTGTCATGTGTAAGGGCAGGAGATGTATTTTGGAACTCATCTAAATGCTGATATCTGTGGTTCTAGTTCTTTCTTAAAGCAGGCAAAACCAACACAGGGTAAAGATGATTACTGGATTGGTCTGACTGACTCTGTGAAGGAGGGAGACTGGCGCTGGTTGGACAACACACCATTTTAGTTCAAAATCAAAGTGAGCCATTAGGAATCAAAAACTGAGTTTTTAACTGTATTCACTTCAGACAGTAAATATTGTAAGATTTGTAACTGTGAATTTGCAGTTTTCAGTTTATTTCAGATCCTCTCATTTGATTGTTTTTTCTCTGTATTCAGGTACTGGGGTAATAATGAGCCTGATGACTGGAAAGGGGACAATAATGACCATCCCAATGGTGAGGACTGTGCAAAGGTGGATCTGAGCCCTAATCACAGATTATATGACTCTTTTTGTGAGAACGAACTTCAAACGAATTTGTGAGGCCATAGCAGTAAAAATGAACCAGAATTCCCAAGATAATAATTGAGTAAACGGAAAGAACCCTTTCATTTAATGATTCCCTGATTCAGGTTGTAAATTAGCTGCTTCCCCAATTCAGAACTCAGGGTTTGATCAGAAACCAGGTGAAGAACAGGGGAAATGAGTGGTGGTGAATTTCATATGCAGCTCATTTCACATCTCATGCTTCATTTCTATTCCTGCTGTGCCAGTTAAACTTTCTCTATAGGATATGCTTTCAATAACAGTATCATCAATTTATTCCTCACCCTTATTCCTAGAAACATCTGGCTATGTTAACATTTGTTTTTGTTTATTGTCAGTTATGAGTAATATTTCTTCTCTATGAATGAAATTTGCAAGTCTTGCTTTAATGTTAGAAAATGTGGAACCACAGACTTCATCTCAAAGTTTTTTTCTTTCAATTTGGTTTCTTTTGTTTTGTCTTTAAGGAAATATATTCTGATATGTTGGAAAGGTGGGTTTTTTTTATGCTTGTTTGTTTTTGGGGGGGGGTTTTTTGCTTTGTTTTGTTTAGTTTATTTTTTTTTAACCTGAAATCATGCTTCTGACAACTTAAAATGCTATGTTTATGTAAGAAACTTGCAAGAAAAACTTTGGTTATTATCACGATCTCGTCCCTCTCCTTCCTCCAGTTCTGAGACTCAGCGTTCAGTGTCGCCAGTCTACCGATCACTGGTCTGATCACCATGATAATCTAATCAGTAGTCACACCTGATTGTGTTCTCTTAAACCTAGTTTGCACTTGTCTTCTGTTCATAAAGTTTGGTTTGATTTTGTACAAACATCCCTGTTTTTTCCAGTTTCTCTATGTCAAGTCCTACTGTGATGTGCGTATATTCTGCTCAGGATGATCTCTGTTATTCTGTAAATTGCTGATAACAGTCTACACTTTGTACATTCACAAATAAAGCATCAAAAAGCAAGTCACGTGTTCTCACTGGTTATTAATAATCATCACCCTTGACACTTGGCAACTGACTATGGCAGCCTTTCAGAGAATGGGCGTGTCCTTTTAGAGGAACCTCCTTATATTTCTGTTCTTTTGAGGAATGATTAACATTTGTACAGACATCCTTTGCCTCTACACTCAAGACTTCAGCACAATTGAAGGAGAGAGAGCAGGAAGATGGTGGTCGTAAGGCTTCCTTTTCATTTTCTGTCTCTATTCATTTGGTTATGCTTTTCATGTGTTAGGCATCCATATGTTCCATTTTACCATTTGTCTGACATGTACAGAGATGATGTCACCTTTGACTAAAGCACATGTGATATAGCCCTATAGCAGGAAAATCACTCTGGACTTTGGAATTCAGGATGAGGATAGCTGTGGACATTATGTGTCAGAAAATAAACATTTTAAAAGTGTGTGCATTGCTTCAGCATGCAATACTATTTTTTCCTTAAGAAACACATTCCATTAGTCTTAAATTCTTTGCTGTCTCTGGTCAGTCACAAAGAGGAAGAGAATGTTCTGACAGTTTTGTCTGGTAGTGTGAGTGGTGTAGACTCTGCAGAAGTCTTTGTGTGTTGCTGTGAAAAGTGTGAAGTTTGAGTGTGTGAAATATGTTGAATACTGAACACTGCATCAAACTGGGTGAACGTTTAAAATCATTTAAAAGTTTTAACCAGAAATGTATGAATTTCAGATTGGGTATGTTTGGCATTGCATTATACTGACTGTGGTCTGCACTGTTTCACTTCAAGAAGATTTTACTTCATACTCATTTCATACTCACTGTCTCAACTGTGGTTTCACTTATTACCATAGCAACACTGTGCTGAACACTTATCTTAAGAACAACAATAGAGGTCAACATCCATCCACTTTCAACCAGTCATCTTAACACACAGTGTGTTTACCTGAATCAGAATATTTACTACCCCCACCTCCCACCCCCACTCAACATGGTCCTTATAGGTCTGAAAGTTCTAAAGGAACAGAGAGGTTACTGGGAAAAGATAACATGGTTTCATCTTTTTCACTGTTGTTGGATTTTTACAGTTCCAATTTACAGCTCCACATTTCTCCTCATCTGTTCTCAGGTCAGACCAAATGCAGTTGTGGTCAGAGATGAGGTTGGTCCCCTGAAACTGAAGCTTGGTGTACTAGCTGTTCTCTGTCTCATCTTGGGAGCTTTTGTGGTCACCTTTAAAGTGCTCTGTGAGTGTGTATTGAAAGGAAAACATATCTTCACAAAATTAGATTTAACTGCATGAACAAATGTCAACAACTATCTCTTTTGTATGACACCAACTGCATTTATTCATATACAACATGCCAAGAAGAGATGAGAATGCTTCATTTCCGTGTCTCTATGTAACCACAAAAATAAGTCTGGACATTTCTACTGCAGTTAACATATGTGACAATATATATGACGACAAGGTCAATCTATTTCAATGAGATTCTCAGTATAGCAGTATGCAAAAGCATGACAGGAACTGTTCATTTTATGTGCAATTCAAGATTGTTATATTTTAGGTATATTACTTGTCTTACTACTGATGATGATGATGATGATGATGATGATGATGAATGACAGAACATTACAATCTGATTTTGTCTCTTAGATATATTACATGAGAAGTATCATGAGGAAACTCATGGGAGGATGACAGAGAATCTTACACGTGAGTGAAATAACTTACTAGTGCTTCTGAAAGTTTAAATCCTGAAACATTAAATCCTGGGTTTTTTCAGATCAAGACTCTCATTCTGTTTCAGTCTGAGGTGGAATTGAAATGACTGCTATATAACACTGGACAGAAATAACTCTTAGCCCCAGATGTTTTCAATAACTTAGAATCGCTCACTGTCTGTTGATTTGCAGGAATTGTGGTGGGTGTGGTATCAGGACACAAAAATCATGGAGATTATAAAAATTTAAAATAGTTATTTTGTGGTTTCACACAACATGAGTAAACATTTACTTCTGCCATTGTTACTGTACAGTTCTCTTCTCTGCATACTCAGTCGCTTTGTTTTCTCCGTGAATTTGCTCTCAGAGACAAAGCTGGAGAAAGATCTTGAAGGTGAACCTGAGTTACAGACAATATGTAGACTATGTTGTTAGTTGAACTGCTTCATTAAGCTTTTCATGAGTGATGTCTCTCCCCACTGGTCATTACTGCAGTCAGTAGAAGTAGTGGCTAAGTAACAATAATAATAATAATAATAACAATAATAATAATAATATAATAATAATAATAATAATAATTGAAAAGGATGTATTAATATTACATAATATTTTCATAAGAGATAAATGGAACTCTTACAAAGGAACTGGAAAGGTGGAATGCAGCAAAGAATAATTTGACTGATTAACTCTACGGTGAGTTTATAGACATAGTCCTTTTTCACCATTATTGTAAAACCCAAGCATGTAGATCTCTCTGTGTTATAAATGGTACTAATGGTAACAAAGGAAAAGCAATTTTCAGTGATGGTAAGAGAATTGGTTCAGCTTTTATGTGACTTTGATCAACTCATCTGTTTAATATCCCAGACTTCTGTGTCTGTGATTCCAGGACACAAAAATAATGGAGATTATAAAACTAAGAAGGGGTCAAACAACAGGAGTAAACATTATTATTAATAAATTGTTACTGTCGAATTTTCTTCTCGACACACTCAGTCATTTTGTGTTCTGTGTGAATTGCTCTCAGAAACTCAAGATCTTGAAGGTGAACCTGAGTTACAGACAATATACTAATATATGTTGTCAAATGAACTGCTTCACTGAGCTTTTCAATGAGTGATGTCTATGCCTATCTGGAGATGAGTGCAATCAGTAGAAGTGGTGGCTAAGTAATAATGATGCTAATATAACAACAATAATAATAATAATAATAATAATAATGAGAAGGATGTATTAATATTATATAGTGTCTATGTAATCAGAGATAAATGGAACTCTTTCAACGGATCGGGAAAGTGGAATGCAGAGAAGAAAACTTTGACTGATCAACTCTCTGGTGAGTTTACAGATTTTGTCCTTTATCACCATGATTGTCAAACATGTAGATCTCTGTGAGTTGTTAATGATACTAAAGGTAACAAAGGGTAATATATTTGTGGTGATGGTTAAGAGAGTTGGTTCAGTTTCATGTGACTTTGATGAACTCATCTGTTTAAATCCCATGACTTTTGTCAGTCCTGTGGTTCCGGGACACAAAAATAATCACAATTATAAAACTAAGAAGGGGTCAAACAACTTATTTACAAAATGTTCGAATTCTCTTCTCTTCTCTCTTTTCTCTTCTCTTCTCTTCTCTTCTCTTCTCTTCTCTTCTCTTCCTCTTCTCTTCTCTTCTCTTCTCTACATGCTCAGTCATCTTTGTGTTCGTCTGTGAATTGCTCTCAGAAACTCAAATGGAACTGAAAGAGAAGGTTGTTTGATCAGGTTTGACAAAGTCCAAGGTGCCATTTTCATGTGTCATAGAGAAGGGTTGAATTGCTGTGGGACTGCGATCATTAAGGTTGTTTCTACAAATCAATGGATAGTGTTGTTATGCACTAATAGACAGATGTACAAATCATACACAAGATAGATAAGCTGAAAAGGGACTCCTCTGTGGAAAATATAACCTGACTCATTTACTGAGTGATGTCTCCCCCTACTGGACATATTTGGAATCAGTGGTTGTAGTGGCTTAATAATTAGGATACTTATGATGGATTAATATCATATTATGTCAATTTAATCAGAGGCAAAAGGAAACCTTACAAAGCAACAGGAAGATTGGAATGCAGAGAAGAAAAGAATGAATGATCAACTCTCTGGTGAGTTTACAGATCTTGTCCTTTCCTAATCATCATTATAAAGCCTAACATGTACACCTCCTCTGTCTGTCATTAATGATAACTTAAAGAATCTTTGGTAACAAAGAACAGGCAGATACATGTACCATGAGCCTGAGTTGCAGACAGTAGACAGGCATATACTGTCAGTTGTAATGCTGCATTCATGTTTTTCTAGGTTTGACAAAGCCAGATGTACTAGTTTTATGTGTCAAAGAGAAGAGTTGAATTATTGTAAGCCTGATGGATCTCTGCCTATTCAGAATGAGAAGTGACTGAAAAATTTTGATGAAAAGTTCACTTGGTAATGAAGCTAGAGAGACCCCATGTCATTTAAGTCTTCAGTCCTATCATTTAACTCTAGCGCCCTCTTCAAGTACCAGGTTGAATGTACACAAGATTTGAGATGTAACATTCCTGCAGTCTTGCATACATTCAGTACACACTAGTTCGTATTCTGCCCTGCCATGGCGGTTGCTTTTGATAGAACCGTAATGTAAATGTTAACGTAATGTAAATGTAACTCCAGTACAGTCACTCTGTGTTCTCTGTTAATTACTCTCGGAGACTCAGACAAAACTGAATGAGAAAAGACGAGATCCTCCAAACTCTTTCCATAGAGAAGACGACGACTGGAGAAAGAGCTTGAAGGTGAACCTCAGTTACAGAACTAACAGAATGATATGAGTAGAACTGTCAAAGTCTGACTCACACCATGTCTGTGTTCCTGTGATGGAAATATATCCTGTAATGAAACTCCTACAGATGTAAAGAGTGGTTGTGCCGCTGACTGGAAGTACCACAGTGGAAAGTGCTACTACTTCTCCTCTAATAATAAGAGCTGGACTGAGAGTCAAGATTCCTGTGTTTCTATGGGAGGACATATGGTCATCATAAACAGTGATGAGGAGCAGGTATGACATCAGTTCCCTTTTGAGGGCTGGTAATTATATTTGCTATTTGTTGTGTGTAAGGGCAGGAGATGTATTTTGGAACTCATCTAAATGTGATATCTGTGGTCTCTAGTCTTTCTTAAGCAGGCAAAGCCAACACAGGATAAGGAAGAATACTGGATTGGTCTGACTGTACTCTGTGAAGGAGACAGACTGGCGCTGGCTGGACAACACACCATTTAGTTCAGAATCAGAGTGAGCCATTAGGAATCAAAACTGAGTTTTTAACTGTATTCACTTCAGACAGTAATAAGTGTAAGATTTGTAACTGTGATCTTTTTAGTTTTCCGTTTTATTACAGAACCTCTCATTTGATGGCCAGTGTTTTTTTTCTCTATATTCAGGTACTGGGGTCAAAATGAGCCTGATAACTGGACTGGGAACAATAATGACCATCCCAACGGAGAGGACTGTGCAAGGTGGATCTGAGCCCTGATCACAGATTATATGATACTTTTTGTGAGAACAAATTCAAACGAGTTTGTGAAGCCATAGCTGTAAAATGAACAGAATTACCAAGACAATAACAGAGCAAATGGAAAGAACACTCTCATTTATTGACTCCCTGATTCAGGTCATTAAATTAGCTGCTTCCTCAATTCAGAACTCAGGGTTTGATCAGAAACCAGGTGAAGAACAAGGGAAATGAGTGGTGGTGAATTTCATATGCAGCTCATTTCACATCTCATGCTTCATTTCTATTCCTGCCATAACAGTAGAACTTTCTCTATAGGATATGTTTTCAATAACAGTATCATCAATTTATCCTTACCCTTATTCCTAGAAACGTGCGGCTAAGTTAAGAGTTGTTTTTGTTTATTGTCAGTTATGAGAAATATTTGTTCCTCTATGAAAGAAATTTGCAAGTCTTGTTTTATGTTAGAAAGTGTGGAGCCACACACTTCATGTCAAAGGTTTGTCAGGGTTCCTGCGTGACCTGCCTCTCTATTGTTCCCCTGCTGGTCAGGTCTGGTGACAGCTGTCATTTGTTTTTGGTTTTGTCATGTGCTTTTGTTTATTTTGGTTTTCCATGTGCCCTGGCCCCGCCCCTCACTTATTGTGCTCACCTGTGTCTCGTTGAAGTAGTAATTAGTCTGTCTATTTAAACCCTGCCTGTTCTACCTTTGTTTGTCAGTTTGTACCGCCTTCCACAGTGTGTTGGCCCTAGCCTTTTGTTACCCTGATTGTCTTCTGTTTTTGACCTCTGCCTGTTTTTTTTGACTATTTTTGCCTGTTGGATTTTGCCTCTTCTGCCTGCCTGCCTGCCTTGCCCTGCTACCTGTTTTTGAACCTTTTGCCTGTCTCTGGATTTTTGCCTTTGTCTACAGTTTTGGATTGTTTTGCCTCCCTCTGACTGCTCTGTGGTACGACCTCTGCTTGTTTTTTGGATTCCGCTTTCTTGCCAAGTGTATTGAAAGACTTCTGACTGGCACAATAAACATCTTATTCATTCATCAGCGAGTCTGCATCTGACGTCCCCTGTTTTCCCTGACAAAATTGTTCTGATTTGGTTTATTTTGTTTTGTTTTATGCAACTTTATTCCGATATGTTGGAGAGGTGTTTTTTTTGTTTGTTTTTGTTTTTGTTTTTTTTTTTTCCAGTTTAGTTTAGTGGGGTTTTATGGTTTGTTTAACCTGAAATCATGTTTTTGATAACTTAATGTCATGTAAGGAACTTGCAGAAACAGGTTGGTCACATCTCATTGTGTTCTCTTAAACTTAGTTTGCACTTGTCTTCTGTTCATAAGTTTGGTTTGATTTTGTACAAACACCCCTGTTTTTCCAGTTTCTCTTCACCAAGTCCTACTGTGATGTGCGTACATTCTGCTCAGGGTGCTCTGTTACTCTGTAATTGCTGATAACAGTCTACACTTTGTACATTCACAAATAAAGCATCAAAAAGCAAGTCACGTGTTCTCATTGCATATTAGTAATCATCACGCTTGACACTTAGCAACTGACTATGGCGGCCTTTTCAGAGAATGGGCGTTGTCCTTTTAGAGGATACCTGTTATATTTTCTGCTCTTTAAGGAACTGATTAACATTTGTACAGACGCCCTTTGACTCTACACTCAAGACTTCAGCACAATGAAGCGAGTGAGAGCAGAAATATGATGGTTGTGAGTCTTTTCATTTTCTGTCGCTATTCATTTGGGTATGCTATTCAAATGTCAGCCACGTACCCACTTATCAGTTGTGACTAAAGCACATGTGAAGTGTAGCATGGAAAATCGAGATTGATGAGCAGAAAACTGTGGAGATTATGTGTCAGGAAAAAAAAAACTTTTTAAAATATGTGTGCATCAGTTTAGCATTTAACACTTTGCCATGCGAATGGTGTGAAGTACGCAGAAGTTTTGGGTGTTGTTGTGAAAAGTGTGAAGTTTGAAACTGTTACATACGTTGAACACTGAATACAGCACACGCTGTATGTGGAGCTGAAAAATGGAAACAACTATAAATTCATTTAATCTCTTTTGCCAGAAATGTATGAATTTCAATCTTGGAAATGTTTGGCATTGTATTATACTAACTGTGGTCCTCGCTGTTTCAAATAAACAAGATTGTTTTCATTCTTCAAAAAGCAGTTTGAAGAATGAAAACACCAGCTATGATTAGATTGTGTATGCAGCAAATCTTGAGGTTGAAACCATGTCAAAAACAGCAAACTTAATCCAGCAATGGGGTAATTCAATTCAAATTTGAGGAGCATTTAAAGAAAAGCATATGATTACATGGTCTAAATTACACATATCTGCTGATCGGTAGTCAGTATGAAAAAATCCAACAATGTGTTTAATTGTTCAGCAATGTCCCAGTCTGAATGGATTTGAAAGCAAACCGTAAGGTGATAAAAACTGCATGTACCATGTAAGTGAGGTTTCTCTAAATATATTTTCAAAGTGCATTCAGTTCAATTTTTACTGAGAAAAAAAGCCATTAGAAATAATTGTGATTCAGCTCATTATAACTGATTCAGTCAATATAAACTAATGTTCTTTTAACTTTATTCAGCTGGTTCATCTGGTCATCCAGTCTGCTCTGTTCTCTGAGTACAGCACAGGTCTCCTCACCCTTTGAGTTCACCACAGACAAAGTGCTGATATGTGACTGTCACAGACAGAACTGTAAGAGGAAGTTGTAGACTGTACTTAAGCGTGAGACACTGGGCTGTCCTTGCACTTCTGAGCCCTGGAGTCAGAGAAGTCACCAGCAGCTGACTCTCTATTCTGCTGTTAATTTCAAAGAAAACAAAGAAAGAAGAGTGGAGAAGTCTTCCAATGGTAATGTCCATTTGTCTGTTTTAACTTTACAGAAGAATGATATGACTGCTACTCCACAAGACTTAAGCTCTGTTATATTGAAATGAAACAGTTGACGTGTTTTACTTCATATACAACAAACTGTTGTTTTGATTTAACAATATAAAGCAGAATGGCTGGGGTAGTAATAAGTAGGAGATTAGTTCATCTTCATTATAAACTGCTCTGTGTTCTGTGCTGTTTAGATCTATCCCAAATATAATATTACAGCATTTATGAGCATTAGTGCTTATCAAAAGTAATCTTCATGACACAAAATACCACTTCATTTAACTATAAGACATAAAAAATTCAACACTGTTATTGTTCTTTGCCTCCTTTGGTTGTCTGCTACTATGAAACATGGCAGAGCCTTTCAGTAACGGGTCGTGGACAGTGTCACGTTGGGGTGGAACTGTGTCATTAACAACTTTGGTTCAGCTGAGGAACAAATGAAACCAAACTAGTGCAAGAAAACTCCCTCATACATTCTTCTTTCTAGCTGTTAATACAGCCACTCTAAGAAACTGCTGTAAAATTACAGCCAATTCTAACAGAGATGCGCTGTTTTTTCCAAAATGCCATGAAAATACTGTAAAGTCTGATGCTTTCTCTGAGCCAAAAACAAGATTGACTGCTAACAGCAGGTTACCCTAAAACTTAATGTAACAATGCAGTTTTTTTTTCTTTTTTTCCAGTAGTATAGTGAGCCACATGCAAACAACTAACTTTCAATCATCATGTATCCTCCTTTCTAGAAAACAACCAAAAGTCCATAACATCATACTGAGAAATTAAAATGACATTTGTGAACACAGTTACCCAGTTTGTGAGACAGGCCTATAACTTATGCTGCCTAAAAGGAGGCTTAACTTGGCGTCTGATTCGCGACGTGAGCTGACAGATGTGTTCTGAGCAGAGTAGTGTTGTGCAGTTCCTAAAAAAAGTTGTTCTTTTTGAATGACTCTTTTTAGTGAGTCGTTTTGTACGGTTCACCAGCACAACTGAGTCAATTTTTGCTCTTTTTTTTTCTAATTCAGCTGCCCCCATGTCAATGCATGCAATCAGTCAGAAATCTCTGGTATCACCATGCAGTGCACAAGGCAGTGGGCTACTAACAATCAAGAGCAAAGTAGTTGTGGGACTAATGCACTCAAAAGAAATAGGCCGGTAGTAATGTTCGCCTCTCCAAGAAAACAGACTGGTTACTTTAATGACAAGTGTTTAGATTTACTCCAGTGAAGCAATTATTTTTAATGCTTGACCATCCATAGCCAGGAAGTCCGAACTCGATTTTTAATCTTTGTATTACAACGAAAGGATCTGAATCAAGTTAAACCGCTTTGGTGTCTTGACCATCCATAGCCAGGAAGCTCCAGGTCAAAAGCACAAGCTCGAATTTGACGGTTCATGCAGTAGACCAGTCGACCCGAACTCATGGCTCAGTTCGCATTCAATGGTTCATGCAGCAGAGCAGATTATTCTACCTGAAGACTTAACTTATGTTCTGGATCATTCTGTGAAAAACTTTTTTTTTTCAACAATTAAACAATATTTTCTGTGTGTTGAAATAAATAAATAAATAAAGAGTTTTAAGGACATGTATGTTAAACTGATGTGGTGAATAAATATAGTATAGTATATATGAGTATTTACAGGAAATATACATTTCTACTGTGAAGTAATGTAATATCCTAAAACAGTACTTCTCTGTTGAAACAAATTCTGGTATTGACACTGTAAAAACACAGGACAGTTCTGACAACTGCAGCTGCCAGTGTCATGGTTAAGGCTATTTTCGTCAGTCTGTTCCTTATGTTTCTAGTGTTTCCTTTTCCCTGTGCTCCCCCTGTTGGTTTGTCTTCTCTGTTGTGCGTATGTGTATGTGGGCATGGTCTCTCTTCACTTCCAGATTGCGTACACACCTGCGATCAGTCACCTCATCACATCATAGTATTTAAACCCTGGTGTTTCATCCACTCGTCGCCAGATCGTTGTTTCAGCCTGTGTGGTAGAACTCGCTTCTTGGTCTCTCTTTGTATTCCATTGGTTTTGTAGTTTGCATATCAGTATTTATCTGCCCATTTCTCTCTCGAAAGGATTATCTCCGAGCCACTCCGCATCTCCAGTGTGCCCTTCACCTGCCTGTCAACCTCCAGCTCCGTCTCTTTAGTCCCTCTACTCCGCCTCGCTCACTACGCCACTCTACAACCTCGCTCATCGTTCCGCATCCTTGCCAGCCACCTGCCTTTCCACTGCCTGTTTCCATTTCCATTCTACAACCTGTCAATAAACCCTACTTCATTCCAACCAGAGTTGTGTTCTGCGTTTGGGTTTCCTTAGTTGATTGTCACAGCCAGTACTTTAGTGTAATTTCACAGGACATTTTCTTAGAGTGAACAGATATCTACGTTGTTACGGACTTAGGATGTTTTCTATTTGCTCTTTGATCTTTCTCTGAAGCTCAAGAAAGTGATGATGTCGCGTACTGTGAAGTCAGCATTCACCAGTCATCTCACAGTAAACAGCTGGACAACCCCAATGGTAAGTGAGGAGTGTTTGTTCTGTTCAGGGCTTATTAAATGCTGCCTCGTTTTCAGATTCCACATGTTTATAGCAAACATTGTTGCATTTTTCACAAATCTTAAGCTTTCCTGGTCAGTAGTTGTCAAATCAATTGAATGTGTTAATCCAAGATGCACTGGTGTACGGTAGCTGAAATCAGAGCCGGCCCCTGACACATAAGTGAACCTAAGCGGCTGCATAGGGCCCATGAAATGTTCCACAAGAAAGCTTGCATGTTTTTTTTTTTTGTGATATGTCAACTGTAATCTTACAAAAATGCAATGGGCCAGCTAGCTAATACTACTGGTCTGATCAATCCGCGCTGCTTCTGTTAGGGACTGGTGTTACGTTTGTGTACTGTAACGGAGGTTTACTGCACTTGGATGCATTCGCATTCAATCAGACTAATGTTACGTCACAGTCCTCTCCTCTGCGTCGATGGAAAAGCAGTAAAAAATTGATGTCGCAAAAAGGACACATCCCTCTGTGTATGTAAGTCATTTGATTTTAATGGTAGTTGATGTTCTTAATACAGAGTATTAGGGCCATATGGAGGGAAAAAAAATCAGAGATTTCGAGAATGAGGTCGTGATATAATCATGTTTAAAGTTGTAATTTTACAAGGAAAAGTCATGATATTATGAGAATGAAGTCGTAATTTAGGATACGTGTTATTTTAGAGGGGAGACATCAGAAGAGCAGCCTGCCACCTGTGTCAAAATGAGGACCAAAACTGTAATCCTTTATTTGCTCATTAAGCAAAACCACATTTATCAAACATTTAACGATAAGATGATTAAAGTAAAGTTTCCTGTTTACTGATGTGTGTGGCACAGCACGATACCTGAGGACAAACAGCAGTTTCCAGAAGTTCAGGCTGCCACTGTGTCAGGCAAGACCAAAGCAGGGGACGCAAGTGCGGGCAAAACAGGATTTTAATCAAATAGATAAACAAAAGAGCTTTACAAAGCCAAAAAGGAGAATCCAGGATCAAAGTCAGCACGAATATAAACATGCAACAAACAGACGGCCCGGCTCAGAGGACACAGGGAAGTGTAGACTTCGCACTGACTGATCTGACGGAGGGTTTAAATAGGGAGAGGTGTGATGGGAAAACTAAGTGAAGGCAGGTGTGCGGGAATGAGGGATCAGGCCGGTGATTAGTAGACCGGCGACGCTGATCGCGGAATGGCTGAGACTGGCGAGGGAGGAGGCGAGGTCGTTACAGTACCCCCCCCCGACGCACGGCTCCAGCCGGGCAGCGCCGCCGACCAGGGGGCCGGCCCCGCGGGCGAGGGGCCTGGGCGGTCCGGATGGGCTCGATGGAAGGTCCGTGATGAGGGTCGAGTCCAAAATATCCGAAGAGGGAACCCAGCTCTGCTCCTCGGGGCCGTACCCCTCCCAATCCACTAAATACTGCATGCGTCCCCGACGACGTCTGGAGTCTAACAGATTGCGCACAGTGTAAGCTGGTGCGCCATCGATGTCCAGCGCTGGAGGTGGAACATCCCGAGGAAGCGGATCAGCCAGTGGACCAGGAATCACCGGCCTGAGGAGAGAGATGTGAAAGGTGGGTGAGATTTTATAACCGGGGTGGCAACTGTAAAGTATAACTAACCGGATTGACCCTCCGGAGGACTTTGAAGGGCCCCACAAACCGGGGACTGAGCTTTACGTACACGGCTGGCGGAGCTTAAGATCACGTGTGGAAGCCAAACTCTGTCCCCGGGCTGGAGTTCCAGGGGGTCCTGGCGGGTGGCGATCGGCTTGGATCTTTTGGCGGCGGACGGCTCTGTGGGGGTGCACATGCGCCATTTCCCAGACTTTCTCTGCCTGCCGAAACCAATCGTCCACCACCGGAGCTTCGTGTTGGCTTGGATTCCAGGGACACAGGGGAGGCTGGTACCCAAGCACGCATTGGAATGGGGTCAGGCCTGTGGGACGAATGGCGCAGGGAATTTTGGGCGTATTCCGCCCAGGGCAAGAATTGCGACCAGTCGTGCTGGCGGCGGTGGCAATAACTGTGCAAGAACCTCCCCAGGTCCTGGATCGTCTGCTCAGCCTGGCCGTTCGATTCAGGGTGATACCCGGAAGTGAGGCTCACCGTGACCCCCAGCTTTTCCATGAAAGCTTTCCACACACGAGATGTGAACTGAGGGCCGCGGTCCGATAGTATGTCCTCCGGCAGGCCAAAAACTCGGAAGACATGTGAGAAAAGGGCGTCGGCAACCTGGAGAGCAGAGGGGAGAGAAGCAAAGGGTATTAGGCGACATGTCTTAGAGAACCGATCTACCACTACCAAAATTGTGGTCTTGCCATCCGAGATTGGGAGGTCGGTGATGAAGTCCACTGCAAGGTGTGACCAAGGCCTCTGTGGGATTGGCAGGGGGAATAACTTGCCAGCAGGGACCTCCCTCGGGGATTTGGTAGTGGCACAGATGGAGCACGATCGCACGAACGCCTCACGTCAGAGGCCAAGGTGGGCCACCAATATTTATCCGAGATTAATTGGGTGGTTCTCGTAATGCCAAGGTAGCCCAGAGGAAAGGGAGGTGTAGTGCCCAGGTGATGAGTCTGTCACGGAGAGCTGTGGGGACGTAAGTCTTACCCACGGGTCGGTTCGCCGGTGCCGGTTCGCGAGCGAGACCCCTTCGAATGTCCTCCTCAATTACCCACTCAATGAAACGCTCCTTTAACTGGCGGAAGGCTACCTTGGCTGAATGATTCCAGGTGAGCCGCCGGGGCTGTCCCTTGAGAAGAGCCGAGAGGGGGGCAGCTCCATTTGGAGATCTTCTCTAAGCCCTCGCCAGAAACAGGATATGGATTTTTATTATTTTGACTAACAGCTCTATGGAATGCCATTGGAATGTCCATTGCAATCCATTTTGTTCGTAGAGGATGCTCATGCATATAATTCGCTTTCAGGAATCGTGCTAGGTTAGGATTCTGCCTTCATATGGGGAAAAAAATCACATGAGTCTGATGCTCTTCAGATGAGTTCAGACTATAATCCACTGTATTTGCACATGGACTCAATCGAACATATAAGAGACTTTTGTACTAGGGGGCTGGTAGAATAAAATCTGTTTAGGATCCGATCCGACTGATTCGGACATTTGCGTTCACAAATACAGCCGCTCTGATTAGACTCGATTATTTTGGGGTTGCAGTGCATGTGTGAAAGGGGCTAAAGAGAGCAACCAAGCGCATACAGTGGTGAGTGGAGAGAATTGGTTAGAAGAATAGAATTTTTCTCCTCCCTGAAAATGTGAGACAAGTCCTGCTATTTCTTAGTTTGAAACCTAAAGCTGTCTCGCTGTGTCAAAAAATGGGAAGAATTACCCAGGACGTTTTGTTCAATGCATAATTATTTCATGATTGTTCCATTTCTGTTTAGAAATTAATATGATACTTAATACGCTGAGTTCTCCTGATTGTATTTTCCAGCTTGTGAAAAGGAGGAAGCCATGTACGCAAACATCACAAAAAAGGTATGTAAGAATATAGCAGGTAGTCTTTTAGTTTTCTTTACTAGATCTACAAAACTCACATTTAGTGAATTTTTTTCCAGTAAAATTTTATTCAGTTTTGAAAACACAAATGATATGAATCCACGGCTCATGCACATTCAACATTAATCAGCATGGAAATCCATGTCATTTCTGGCATCCAAGTCAAAATGTCTTCATTGTCATTTGTATCTTTCTTTCAAGTTAAAGAAACCAAGAACAGTACATGCCCTGGAAGCGATGTGGTCCAGCTGAGTGAAAGAAAGCAGCAAAGCTCATTTGCTGCTGGTGAATTGAGTGACCCAGGTAGTGAATGTCTAAGAAATGTCCCAGCTTTCTGAGAGAATGAGGCAAACGAGTTTTCCAGCTTCCATCTCTGAACTGTAACGCTCTCTCACGAATGAAAAAGCACAGGGTCCATTTCAAAGGTTTTGAAACCACAAGTAATTTTGAACGGAAAATGACTGTGCTATTTTATGCTGAATAAAGTTTTAATTTCACTTTTCTACTTTTTGAAATTTTCTGATTTCATTCTTTAGCTTTTGAAGATGAAGAGGCCATCTACTC
Organism: Chanos chanos; assembly: GCF_902362185.1. Classification (NCBI taxonomy): domain Eukaryota; kingdom Metazoa; phylum Chordata; class Actinopteri; order Gonorynchiformes; family Chanidae; genus Chanos; species Chanos chanos. Next base: position 40,075,754 of record NC_044501.1, on the reverse strand, counting down.
AGATGTTCTAAAACAAGGTAGAGGAGAGTTTGAAAATTTAACCATTTTCCTAAAGAGGCATCCATTAGTCTTCACTTTGTTCACTGTGGATGTTTAAAGAAGTAATCTTTCATTTCAGATTTCCACCATAAAGCTTTGAATTTATGGTAAAGGAGAAATGAAAATGTGTTTTCTGATTCATCTCGGTTTTAGCAGATGATCCTGGCCATTCCAGCCTTCTGGTTACTGGTGATCTATCATCCTCTCCTGGAGCAGATGTCCCATTTGAACCACCCCTGAACCAAAAAGGTCAAACATGGAATCTTCAAGCAAGTCCAAAGACAGACTACTGTTTTCACTCTATGTTCCCCTAATGGTCACTGCCATCGTTTTGGGAGTGTTGTGTGAGTAGAGACAGGACATAAATCTCTGGTTAATGCATTTCTATTTGTATCTACAGGTTTGTTGTACACAATGATGATGCTGATGCTGATGCTGATGCTGATGATGATGATAATGATGACGATGATGATGATGATGATGATGATGATGATGATGATGATGATGATGATGATTTCAGAATATTACAGCCTGATTTCTTCTCGTTCAGATGGACTGGAGAAGAAGTTCCATAAAGAAACTCATAAGATGTTACAAACCAACATTACACGTGAGTGAAATAACTTACTAGTGCTTCTGAAAGTTTAAATCCTGAAACATTAAATCCTGGGTTTTGTTCAGCTCAAGTCTCTCATTCTGTTTCTGTCTTGAGGTGAAAGTGAAATGACTGCTATATAACACTGGACAGAAATAATCAACTGTGATGCAGAAAAATGTAATTTGTCTGAGATTTGTCTGAAGTTAGATATTTTGTATTGCTTGTGAATGTATGTTTTTGAAATCATTACATTATTCTGTCTTTCCCCCTTCATCTTGAGGAAACTCATCTAAAAACTGCAAAAAATTTACCTAATACATAAAATGTTACCTCTCCTTCTTTCGTGGAGAAAAATGTCTTTGAGAAAAACCTCACACCTAAAGCATCATTTCTTGACTCTTAAATTCAGTTCCAAATTCCTGCTACTACTAGGTTTGCTTCTGCAGGTGTAACTGAATCTGAACTAAGCCTGAAAATGTTTTGTTCAGACATAAAAGCAAAGAAAGTTTGAAATATTTCCAAAGTTTACCCTACCTCTTACAAGAAACTAAGACATTGTTGAGGCTATTTGACAGTTTAGTGAAGTACTACAAAGCTCACTCATGTTATTGGTGCAATGTCCTATTAAGCAATGAATGCACTTTGTTGTTGCTGTTGTTCTGTCAATATAAATCTGATCTGATGCACTTCACTGTGGAATATAAAAACTTGTTACTTAAGCTTAACAGTGAGTTATGAAGTTTCTGAAAACATGACCAACATATTTTATAGACTAGACCTAGCCCAGAGAATGTGAATCCACTTTTAGCTTTATGTAATTATTTTCATCTAGGAACAAAATATTTTTTCTATGAAAAAACACTGTTCACATGCTGTTTCAACAGAAATGTTGTGAACATTTAATTATATTAACATTTAATTATGGCACAATGTTGAAGACAAATTTAAAGGATACATATGTGGACAAGAGAAATAACAGACCACAAAGAATTATTACTGAATGATGTCAAAATAATGCTGCTGGGCATAGTGAACACATCTTAAAAATTCAAACACAAAGTATTTCTTTCTTTATAGACACTGGGAAGTCCTTCGAACTCTTAAAGCTGAATTCCACTGCCAGAATTAAAGATCTGACAAACGACCTTAACAGTGAGTTTGTTTCCATTTAGAAAACATTACAGTGAATGTTTTATTGTAATCAGTAGTATTCTATTAGTTCTGTTATCTAATTTGCTTTTCACAGTAAACATGAAATCTTATTTTCCCTCTAATTTCACAACAAATCCAAGATCTCACAGCAGAATATGAACTTCTGAGCTCCGTTCACAATAACTCTCTGAGGACTCTTTCCATTACTAACAAGACTCTCTCAGGTTAGTTTATCTCCATGAATTTTTCAGAGAATAAATTTAGAATTAGACACTAATTTTATGCGCAAAGATCAGTGTAGTATTTGACAGAATATGAAAATGTGATTTTCGTATATGTCACACCCTGGTTCTCTTTCTCCCCTTCTGCTTATCTTTGTTGTGTTGTGTTTCTAGTTACTTCCTGCTTCCCTTTGCTTCATGTGTTTGGTTCAGTCATTGCTTGCACCTGGTTCAGTTTATCTAGTCCTCCTCTGTTTGTATAAACACTCCTGTTTTATGCTTGTGTCAGGGTATGGAATTTTGTTACAAACTTACAGATTTCTGGTAAAGACAACACATTGAGAATTCCACTCGCTGATACAAGGGAAAAGCTACTATTTCTACAAAGAGGAGAGGACTAGATGAATCGAATTCATCTGACCATGCATCCAGCATCACCTCAACCCTGTGAAACTGTGCTATTTTGAAATCAAATTTAATAAATTTGCATACTGGCATGTTGGATATTTCACAGATTAAACAAATGTTAAAACAATCTTTACAGAGACACTGAGGAGAATGGAGAAGCAAGAAAGGAACTTCACTATGGAAACAGCAAACCTGACAAATGAACTTTAACAGTAAGTGACATCTCCAGTACATTAAGTATGATGATGGTCATTACCTTGTGTGTAAAACGAATCCACAGTAATCCCATATAATTATGCCCTATGATATCATTTTTAATGTGTGTTTCAAAAGTTCAAAGCAAATTTTATGTGAACATCAAGCAGACCTGAGATGATATGTTGTTATTAGTGCAGTGTCCTATAAAGCATCGAATGCATTTTATTGGTGTTGTTGTTGTTGTTATTGTTGTTGTGTCAATGTAAACCTGAACCTGAGAGGAGAAAGTAAAATGTTTGCCCAACAATGTCAGTTGATCAGTTGATATTACTATGTTAATCTTGTCGGGTAAACATAGTAATATTTGTGAGGTCAGCGGATTCACGTAGGACCCGGTCCCAATAAGACGAGGGGGGCGGGAATCAAGCGGTGACGATGGTGTTCCAGCTGTTTCACATTTCAGACAATGCTATGTAGTAGAAGTAAAATTAACCTAGCCTACAACATTATGACGTGTTTATCCTTTTAAGGTTAGTCTGAGTTAACCTAGTGCCTGTTTAACTGAAGCTATACACTGTCTTTTATAGAGGAAGCATTTGGTTCAACTGTGTTTCTATAGGCTTTGTTGCATATTCCACAAGCTTTTTGTTCTACAGGTTCTACAAGCAAGTCAGTGCACTCCGTAGGTTGTTTCAGAGTCATTAGACTCTGTAAATGCATTGTTGCAACAATACAACAATGCGCTGGCATTTAAAGAGAATGTACTATTCAATACTTAAGTATTTTTGAAAGCAAGTATTCCAGTACTTTAACTCAAGTAAAATTGAACTGAACAGTTCCTGGTCAAATATTACTCCAATAAAAATTCTAACACAAAGTATTTCTTTCTTTATAGACACTGGGAAGTCCTTGGAACTCTTAAAGCTGAATTCCACTGCCAGAATTAAAGATCTGATAAACAACCTTAACAGTAAGTTTGTTTCCATCTAGAAAACATTACAGTGAATGTTTTATTGCATACAATAGTATTCTGTTAGTTCTGTGATCGAATTTTCTTTTCACAGTAAACATGAAATCTTATTTTCCCTCTAATTTCACAACAAAATCCAAGATCTCACAGCAGAATATGAACTTCTGATCTCCATTCACAATGACTCTCTGAGGACTCTTTCCATCACTAACGAGAATCTCTTAGGTTAGTTCATGTTCATGAATTTTTCAGAGAATAAATTAAGAATTAGACACTAATTTTATGCTCAAAGATCAGTGTAGTATTTGGAAGAATATGAAAATGTGATTTTCCTATCTGTCACAACCTGGTTCTCTTTCTCCCCTTCTGCTGGTCATTTTGTGTTGTGTTTCTAGTTACTTCCTGGATCCCTTTGTTTCATCTGTTCGGTTCAGTCATTACTTGCATCTGGTTTAGTTTATCTAGTCCTCCTCTGTATGTATAAATACTCCTGTTTTATGCTGGTGTCAGGGTATGGAAGCTTGTCACGAACTTGGAGAGGTGCTGGATGCATGTGCTGATGAGTTCAGTTCGTTAGAACTAAACAAGATTAACAAAAGACCTCTCAGGACATTCAAGATTCTTGATACAGACTTCTGGTAAAGACAACGAATTCCACCGGCTGATACAAGGGAAAAGCAGCTATTTCTACAAACAGGAGAGGACTAGCTAAATCGAATTCATCTGACCATGCATCCAGCAACACCTCAACCCTGTGAAACTGTGTTATTTTAAAATCAAATTGAGTAAATTTGCATACTGGCATGTTGGATATTTCACAGATTAAACAAATGTTTAAAACAATCTTTACAGAGACACAGAGGAGAATGGAGGAGCAAGAAAGGAACTTCACTATGGAAACAGCAAACCTGACAAATGAACTTAACAGTAAGTGACATTTCCAGTGCTTTAAGTATGATGATGGTCATTACCTTGTGTGTAAAATGAATCCACAGTAATCCCATGTTTACACCCTATGATATCATTTTTAATGTGTTTTTCAAAAGTTCAAACCAAATTTTATGTGAACATCAAGCAGACCTGAGGTGATATATTGTTATTAGTGCAGTGTCCTATAAAGCATTGAATGCATTTTTTTTGTTGTTGTTGTTGTTATTGTTGTTGTGTCAGTGTAAACCTGATCCTGAGAGGAGAAAGTAAAATGTTTGCCCAACAATGTCAGTTGAGGCTATCATTTCACTCAGGGGGATGTTATTTTGGGTTTAGAGAACAGCTGATAAAGATACTGTACTTTACAGACACTCAGTGCAGGATGGAATGTCATGTCTGATTTGTTTTTATGAAGGGACCCATCATGATTTGCATGAAAAAGAGGAAAACTGCAGAGCTACTTCTGACAAAAGACAAGAGCTTGAAAGAGAACTGAATGGTAAACCTCTGTTTTTATGTTAGATTTGAAATGTAAAGCATGATTTTCACATTGTCCAGGGCGCAGCATACACGAAGAAGAACATATGCTAATCAAAACAAAACTAAATCCTGACAGATGTTAAAGAGTCTGGAAAGTTAAGTCTTGAGTGGCTCCATGGATAACATGAAGAATATATATGTGTAATAGATATATATATATATATATATATCACACACACATACAAACATAGATAAACATATAGGATTTTGTGCTGTTTTAACAAAAACCTCTTTGAAGAGAAGACAAAGTTAGAGAAAGACCCTGAAGACAAACCTGAGTTACAGAATAAGATAATGACATGTGTGAAGCTGTTAAAGTCTGACTCACATCATAACCCACACCTCTGTCTGTTATTAATAACATCTTAAAAAATGTCTGTGGTAACATTGTGTCTATGTAATGGGTAGCCGTACTCTCATGTTACTAATGGTAACAAATAGTAATGAATGTGTAGTGATTGTGAGGAAACTGATTCAGTGACCAGCAAGTTTTGAGCAGACACATCGTAGACAGTGTGTATCACACTTAACAGCAGGGTAAATCCACAGCCCACCTCTCAGACAGAAATGTAACTCATTCTGGAGAGAGCATCTGCTAAACTGATTCATTATCTCTAAACTGTTTCAGCTTTGATCTATTTATATGTTAGGCAGTGTGTTGTTTCAGGACACAAAATAATGGAGATTATAAAAATGAAGAAGATTCTGTGCGAGTCACAAAACACAAGTAAACAATTACTTATGCATTGTTACTGTACAGTTCTCTGCTCTATATACTCAGTCACTTTGTGTTCTCTGTGAATTGCTCTCAGAAACTCAAATGGAACTGAAGGAGAAAGAGAAGAACAACACAAATCTGTCTGAATTGAAGACAAAGCTGGAGAAAGATCTTGAAGGTGAATCTGAGTTACAGACAGTATGCAGACATATGTTGTCAGTTAAATTGCTTGATTGTTGTTTGATCAAGTTTGACAAAGTCCAATGTGCTGTTTTCATGTCTCAGAGGGAAGAGTTGAACTGCTGTGGGTCTAAGATCATTTAGGGTGTTTCTACAAATGTTTGTGTGCAATAATAGACAGACGCACAAATTATACAAGACAGAAGAGCTGGAAAAGAGAGTTCAAAAAGTGGAAAATTTAAAGCTGACGAATTTACTTCTCAAATAAAGAACTTATGATGCATTAATATCATATTATGTTGATTTAATCAGAGACAAAAGGAAACCTTACAAAGGAACGGGAAAAGTGGAATGCAGAGAAGAAAATAATGACTGATCGACTCTCTGGTGAGTTTAACGATGTTTTTAATCATTATTGTAAAAGCCTAACATATACAACTCCTCTGTCTGTCATTAATGATAACTTAAAGAATCTTTGGTAACAAAGAACAGGCAGTGCCATGTACCAAGAGCCTGAGTTGCAGAAAGTAGACAGGTATATACTGTGCGTCATACTGCTGCATTGCTGTTTTTTTTGTAAGTTTGACAAAGGCAGATGTGCTATTTTTATGTGTCAAAGAGAATAGTTGAATTACTGTGAGCCTGATGGATCTCAGCCCATCAGAACGGGAAATGAGTTAAAAAAAAATAAATGATGAACTCTGTAAGTACTAGACTTGTGTCAAAATTGATAGAAATTTTATAAAGAAAAGCATGTCTGTGTTCCTGTGATGGAAATATACCCCTGTGATGAAATTTCTACAGTTTTCAACAACGGTTGTGCCGCTGACTGGAAGTACCACAGTGGAAAGTGCTACTACTTCTCCTCTGATGAAAAGAACTGGACTGAGAGTCAAGATTCCTGTGTGTCTAAGGGGGGACGTCTGGTCATCATAAACAGTGAGGAGGAGTGGGTATGACAAAATGACATCATTAAAAAAATAATATCAAGAACATTAGACATTAGTTCCTTCTTAATGAGGGATGGTAAATATAATTGCTATTTGTAGTGTGTAAGGGCAGGAGATGTATTTTGGAACTCATTTAAATGTGATATCTGTGGTTCTAGTCTTTCTTAAAGCAGGCAAAACCAACACAGGATAAGGAAGAATACTGGATTGGTCTGACTGACTCTGTGAAGGAGGGAGACTGGCGCTGGCTGGACAACACACCATTTAGTTCAAAATCAGAGTGAGCCATTAGGAATCAAAAACTGAGTTTTTAACTGTATTCACTTCAGACAGTAATTAGTGTAAGATTTGTAACTGTGAATTTGCAGTTTTCAGTTTATTTCAGATCCTCTCATTTGATTGTTTTTTCTCTGTATTCAGGTACTGGGGTAATAATGAGCCTGATGACTGGAAAGGGGACAATAATAACCATCCCAATGGTGAGGATTGTGCAAAGGTGGATCTGAGCCCTAATCACAGATTATATGACTCTTTTTGTGAGAACGAATTCAAACGAATTTGTGAAGCCATAGCAGTAAAATTATCAAAATTGCCAAGACAATAATTGAGCAAACTTAAAGAACACTCTCATTGATTGATTCCCTGATCCAGGTTGTAAATTAGCTGCTTCCCCAATTCAGAACTCAGGGTTTGATCAGAAACCAGGTGAAGAACAGGGGAAATGAGTGGTGGTGAATTTCATATGCAGCTCATTTCACATCTCATGCTTCATTTCTATTCCTGCCATAACAGTTGAACGTTCTCTATAGGATATGCTTTCAATAACAGTATCATCACTTTAGCCTTCCTCTTATCCCAAGAAACATGTGGCTAAGTTTGCAGTTGTTTTTGTTTATTGTCAATTACGAGACATATTTCTTCTCTGTAAAACAAATTTGCATTTATATTTGATTTATTTTATCTTAGGCAAACATATCCAGATATGATGGATAGTTGTTTTTTAAAGTTGAAACTGTGTTTTTGACAACTTAAAATGTTGTTTATATAAAAGTTGTAAAAAAAATAAAACAGATAAATAAGTAAAAAGTTGAGTTACTGTAACCACTTCAATGACTCAATAGTCACACCTCTCTCTGTTCTCTTAAGCCTAGTTTGCACCTGTCTTCTGTTCATTAAATCTGGTTTGAGTTGAGGGGGGGGCGAGCAAACAAACTGAAGCACTTCATAGCTCAGCCGAAAAAAGGCAAATGTAAAAACAACACAAGACACTGTCATGTTGCCTCAATACTGGCCAGCAGTACTGCTTAAACATAAGTTTTGCTCTCCTTTCCTTCTGGTCTACAAGTTTCTGAATGACTCTGGTTAAAGTCAGTCATCTCAGTCACCAGTCTCTTTTCCACTGACAGCATGGCCAATACATTCAGCCTCTCCTGGGTCATGGTGTTTCTGAGAAAAGTTTTAATTCTTTTCAAGCTCTCACCCTCACTATGTCCATGCAAGGCCAACTCAAAGGCTCGACAAAATTTTACAGTCTGTTATTCTCAACAGAATCCTTTTTACGTGCACCAAGCATTCTGCCAAAAGTAGTGCCACAAACAGGTGAGCTTTTTTAGATTAACCGTAACATTTCCTTTGTACACACGCAGGCGTAAATGAATAGGCTTAAAAGCATAGTGAAAGGCACTGGCTGAGCAAACTCCACAACTTGAAGTGGGATTTCCCTGCACCACATCCAGTATTTCCACATCTGGACAGTTCGTCAACCTTCATCCTTCAACCTTCATCCTTCAACCTTCAACCGTTAACCATACCTGTCAAAAAAAAAACAAAGCTGTGGAAAGTTATCGAAACATCTTGAGTTTGGTCATCTGAGTATTGTAGCGACCGAGCTAAAAGCTCACCTACCTGGCAATGAGTCCTTAGCAAAGTAATGTAGAGTCTAGCATAGTTACCCAGTGTGCCTTGCGGGAGCACCTTTGTGTTTCATTGTTGGCTTATTGTGTTGTTGTTGTTGCTGTTGTTGTTATCGTTGTTGTTTTAACAGTGTGGTGTGTTCGAAGGTGTTTGTGTGTTCACGTTCATTACATTAACCCTCGTAGTTGTAGAGATAGAGTTACCCTTTAGGGTGAAGTGAATTTGTCAAGATGGCACACCTGAATTGTACCCAATGATCTACACTTCTCTCTGAGTCAATGAGCAGGTGAATATTTCTTGTTTTTTTCAGTAGTTGATTAATGTCATTACAACACTTTTTTAACAGTATGTGAATTTATTGCAGTGTGTATATAAATACTGTGATATTAATTTCCTATTTTCTTTTCGTTTTTTACATTGTTCATTCCATACAAAACTTGCTGTCTTTTTATAATTGTTTAAGTAACATGATTAAAATTGAGTTCTTCTGAAATAGTGAATTTCATACACTTAAAGATCAGAGGTCAGTATTAGCTGTTTAGCACGTTCCCTCAACAAAGTATATGCGTAGAGGTAATAATCACATAGAAAAATTGCTTGCTTCAATTAAGTGCTTTCGAAAAAATAATCTCCATCTTAAATCACATCACAAAATACTGTTTGTTAGGCCAGCACTTCTGTCACATGGTGAGATTTTTCTTGAAGCTTTTTTCAGTACATCAAAAAGCAAGTTGAGAGTTCTCCCTCACCCTTGACACTTAGTAACTCAGTATTGTGGCCTTACAGAGAATGGGCGTGTCCTTTCAGACGAATGTCTTATATTTCTGCTCTTTGAGGAACTGACTAACATTTAGAAGGACATCCCTTGTCTATTCTCAAGACTTCAGAACAATGAAGGAGAGAGAGCAGGAAGATGATGGCTGTGAGTCTTTTTATTCATTTTCAGTCTCTATTCATTTGGTTATGCTTTTCATATGTTGGGCATCTACATGTTTCGTTTTACCGCTCCTCTGACACATCCAGAGATGATGTCAGTTGGGACTAAACCACATGTGATTTAGGAGAGGAAAACTGTAGACATTACGCATCAGAAAATATATGTTTTAATAAGTGGGTGCATCAGTTCATTTTTAGTGTGTTGCTCTTCAATTCATCACTCTCTCTGTTTAGTGGCAAAGAGAAAGAGAATGTACAAATGTTTTGGGTGTGGAGCAAGCAGAAGTTTTGGGTGTTTGTATCAAAAGTGTGAAATTTGAACATGTGAGGGTATGTTGAACACTGCACATTGCATACGCTCTGTGTCTAGCTCAAGAAATGGAGACAACCAACATTTTAAAATATGGGTGCATGAGTTTAGCTGTTAATGGGGTGAATGGTGGTGCAGTGGGTAGTGCTACTGCCTCATAGCAAGAAAGTACTGGCTTGATTCCGACCGGTCGGCCAGGGTTCAATCTCTGTGGAGTTTGCATGTTGTCTGTGTGGGTTTTCTCTCACAGTCCAAAGCCATGTAAGTCAGATGAACTGGAGATACTGAAGTGCCTCTTGGTGTGAATGTGTGCATTAATGTGTTTGCCCTGCCACAGACTGGCAAGCTGGCCTTTTGCCCAGGGAGTGCTAAGATAGATGAATAAATGAATACATTCTATTGGTCTTAAATTCTTTGCTGTCTCTGGTCGGTCACAAAGAGGAAGAGAATGTTCCGGTAATATGGGTGTTGGTGCGAATGGTGTGAAGTACCTAGAAGTTTTGCGTGTTGGTGTCAAAAGTGTGAAGTTTGAACGTGTGATATATGTTGAACAGTGCACAACCTTTCTTTTGAGCTGACGAAATGGAGATGAGCGTGAAGTCATTTAATTGTTTTGCTTAGAAATGTATGAATTTTAACATTTGGAGGCATTGTATTATACTGACTGTGGTCTGCACTGTTTCACCTCAACAAGATTTTTCTTTATACTCATTTTATACTCACTTTCTCAACTGTGGTTCACTTATTACAATAGCAACACAGACTCTGCTGCTGAACACTGATCTCAAGAATAACAATAAAGGTCAACGTCCACGTACTTTCAGCCAATCATCTTCACACAGTGTGTTTAGCTGAATCAGAATATTTATTAGCCAACCCCCCACCCCCACTCAACATGGTCTTTATGGGTCTGAAAGTACTAAAGGAACGGGAAGCTTATTGGAAAAGGATAACTTGGTTTCAGTTTTTCACTCTCTTTTTCACGGGATTTGTTGGGTTTTTAACTCCATAGTTGTCCTCATCTGTTCTCAGGTCCAACCAAATGTTGTGTGGTCAGAGATGAGGTTGGTCTCCTGAAACTGAAGCTTGGTGTACTGGCTGTTCTCTGTCTCATCCTGGGAGCTTTTGTGGTCACCTTTAAAGTGCTCTGTGAGTGTATATTAAAGGGAAAATGCAACTTCAAAATGAAACTCTCAGCAGAGACACAGAGGAGCATACAAGAACATGAGAGGAGCTAATAATTCTACATGAAATTCAAGATTAGTTTATTTAAGGTATTCTAGTAGTATTACTACTGATGATGATGATGATGATGATGATCTTACCTCTTCGCCCCTATCTAGATGTACAAAGATCACATTTCTACACAGGTTATGAGCTTCAACTTATTTCAGGTAAGTGATGAGTGACATCAGTTACGAAAATCCAGTTTATTGAGACCCCTGATTATAGAAAAGGAGAAGGTCATTTCACCAAGCTCCTCTGAGCATGATTTTTTCAGCTCTATTGAAACTTCAAGGAATTCATGGAACCACCCAAATCTATTGTCAGTAAATGACATTTTTAAGACAGGTGAACCATTCTGTCACAGAATCGTATGTCGTTGCAGAGATTAGATACTGGAATTTTGACCTTTTCAATGACTAATGTCTCCATCTACCGAGGGTTACCATGACTCATAAACTAAACTAAAAATTCTAAAGAGAAACCTTCTCATTTCTCTGATGCTGTCAACACAAGAAGCAATAATTCATGTTTGAAACATGACATTCTAGAGCCCATACACAATGACACATTGAAGACATTTTCCTCTAAAACAGAAAAAATCTCTCAGGTAAGTCAGAAATCTCTCAGGTCACATTTGAATTAATTTGCTCAAAAACTAGGTATCATTCAGCTGACCTGAAACATCTGACAGATGTTAAAGAATCAGGAAAGTTAACGCCTGTGAGTCTCCATAGATATCATTAAATTTTAGGATTTTGTGCTCTTTTAACAAAAGTCTTTTTGAAGAGAAGACAAAGTTGGAGAAAGACCTTGAGTTATGGAATAAGATGACATGTGTAAAGCTGTTAAAGTCTGACTTACATCATGATGCACACCTCTGCCTGTTGGTAATGATATTCTTGAAAAATTTCTGCTATAACAATGTGTCTCTGTATTGGGCTGCCATACTGTCATGTTACTAATGGTAACACATAGTAATGAATGTGTAGTGATTATAAGGAGGTTGGTTCAGTGACCAGTGAGTTTTGAGCAGACACATAATAGACAATGTGTAACAAACTTAAAAGTAACACTCTTAACAGTAAATCCACAGCCCACCTCTCAGACAGGAGACAAATATAGGCCACGCTGGAAAGAGCATCTGCTAAACTGATTCATTATCTCTAAACTAACCACTTCGTGAGACTTTGATCAACTGATCCGTTGATATGTTAGACTTGTGAAGTGGAAGCAAGAAGCAAGATTCAAGATTCAAGAGTTTTATTGCCACAGCAAAACAGGCAGTTACACTGTACAATGAAATTCTTACTTTGCTAATCCTCTGTTACCAGACGAGTGTGAATAAAGACAATATATATAAATAAGTAGAAAAATCTTACATGGAAGACAATATAAATAAGCAAAAGAATCTTATAAAGAAAACAAGAGACCAAAAAAACAAGAGAAAAATACAGCTGGGGTAGATCCATGAAAATGAGGGAGATCTATGAAAGTGACTTAGTATTGGAATAATCATTAAGTTACATATGCAGTTGTTACAGAGAATGTGCAATGTCGCAGTACATGCGCAGTGTGTGCAAGGGGGCAGAGAGCAGCAGTCATAATGTGCACTGTGCAATTGCACGGTGACAGTAGTGGGACAGCAGCACTAACAGCAGTGTTGTGTGTGCAGAGTTGAGTAGTGTTCATTAGTAATGTATAGTGTGTGTCAGTCAGTGGTCCTCCAGTCAAAGAGGTTGGAAGGGGCCATGTGTGAAAGAATCATTCACAAGCCTGACTGCCTGTGGATAGAAGCTATTTGTCAGTCTTGATGTCCTGGACTTCACACTTCTATAGCGCTTGCCTGATGGTAGAAGTGTGAAGAGGTTATGTTGGGGGTGTGTACTGTCCCTGATGATGTTGTGGGCCCTCCTGATGACCCTGGTGATGTAAGTGTCCTCCAGCAGGGGGAAGGCTGCTCCTGAAATGGACTGAGCAGTTTTAATCACGCGCTGGAGAACCTTCCTTTCCTGAGCAGTGCGGGGGGGGGGGGGCTCGGCACAGGGGGCTCAGCACACAGCCCTGGGGGGTCCCAGTGCTTACAGGTCTTGTGCTTGATGTGCGGCTGTCAGCTCTGACTGACTGGGGTCTGTCTGTTAGGAAGTTCAGTACCCAGTTACAGAGGATGGGTGCCAGTCCCAGGGTGAGGAGCTTTTCAGAGAGTTTGTGGGGGATGACCGTATTGAATGCTGAGCTGTAGTCGATAAACAGCATTCTGACATACGTGTCCTTGCCCTCTAGGTGTGTGAGGGCTGTGTGTATGGCAGTGCTGACTGCATCATCACTGGACCAGTTCTGTCAGTAAGCAAACTGTAGAGGGTCTAAAGTGTCTGGAATGATCTCCTGGATGTGAGTTATGACTATCCTTTCAAAACACTTCATCACAATTGGAGAGAGTGCTACAGGGCGATAGTCATTCAGGCAGGTCATGGTGCTTTTCTTTGGGAGGGGCACAATGGTGGTGGACTTGAAGCAGGAGGGCACAGGAGCTTGCTCGAGGGACAGATTGAATATGTCTGTAAACACGTCAGCCAGTTCTGCTGAGCAAACCCTGAGTGCACGCCCTGGGATGTTGTCTGGGCCAGCCATCTTCCTTGGGTTTATTCTCCTCAGAGCCTTACACACATCTGCTGCTGACACGGTCAGCGATGGGCTCTGTGTGCTCTCAGTGGCCATGGCTTCTCTCTGTTGATCCGTGTTGAGGGCCTGAAAGTGAGCGTAGAACTCGTTCAGCTCATCTGGCAGTGCGGCGTGGCTGGTTGTGACCACCCTGCTCCTCTGCTGGTAGTCTGTGATGTGCTGCAGGCCCTGCCACATGCGTTGGGAGTCTGCGGTGGTGCAGTATCCCTCCAGCTTCAGTCTGTATTGTCTCTTGGCCTCTCTAATAGATTTACGCAGGTCATATCTGGCCTTTTTATACTCTTCAGCCGTGAATGAGACAAATGCAGTTGAGCGAGCACATAACATGGATCGGACTTCCCTGATGATCCAAGCAGGCTTGTGACTGAAACGTTGCCGGTTTGATTCCCAGGACCGGCAGGAAAACATCCACAGCTGAAGTGCGCTTGGGCAACGCACTTGACCCCCAACTGCTCTCCGGGTAGAGGTGTGCTGCCCGCTGCTCCTGCGTCCAGTAATTGTGTGTGCTCATTACTGGGGCGTAAGGATGGGTTAAATGCACAGGTCAAATCACTGCTCAGTGCTTACAGTGCGTGTGTCATCACAGAGATTTAATTTTCAATCTTAATCATGTGGTGAAGTGTGGTGTCTCAGAACACAAATATCATAGAGATTATAAAAATCAAGAGGGATTTCTTTCTGGGTCGCACAACATGAGTAAACTCCTATTTATGCATTGTTACTGTACAGTTCTCCTCTCTACATACTCAGTCACTTTGTGTTCTCTGTGAATTGCTCTCAGAAACTCAAATGGAATTGAAAGAGAAAGAGGAGACCTATAGAAATCTGTCTGAATTGAAGACAAGGCTGGAGAAAGATCTTGAAGGTGAACCTGAGTTACAGACAATATGCAGACATATGTTGTGAAATGAACTGCTTCACTGAACTTTTCATGAGTGATGTCTATGCCTACTGGACGTAAGTGCAATCAGTAGAAGTAGTGGCTAAGTAATAATAATAATAATAATAATAATAATAATAATAATAATAATAAAGGATGTATATTATTTGCAGTGATGGTAAGTTGGCTCAGTTTTATGTGACTTTGATCAACTCATCTGTTAATATTCCAGACTTCTGACACTCTTTGGTTCCAGGACACAAAATATTGGAGATTGTAAAACTAAGGACAACATGAGTAAACACTCATTAATAAACTGTTACTGTCAAATTCTCTTCTCTACACTATCAGTCACTTTGTGTTCTCTGTGAATCGCTCTCAGAAACTCAAATGGAACTGAAGGAGAAAGAGAGGAACTACACAAATCTGTCTGAATTGAAGACAAAGCTGGAGGAAGATCTTGAAGGTGAACCTGAGTTACAGATATTATACAGACATAAGTTGTCAGTTGAATTGCTTCATTGAGCCTTTCATGAGTGATGTCTCTCCCTACTAGACATTACTACAATTAATAGAGTTGGCAGCTACATAATGATGTATGAACATTATAGAATGTCTATTTAATCAGAGATGAATGGAACTCTTACAATGGAGCGGGAAAAGTGGAATGCAGAGAAGAAAAACATGATTGATCATCTCTCTGGTGAGTTTACACATTTTGGCCTTATTCACCATTATTGTTAAAGCCAAACATGTAGATCTCTGTGTGTTTTAAATGACACCAATATGTGACATGTGACTTTGATCAACTGATCTGTTAATATCCCAGACTTTTGGCAGTCTGTGGTTTTAGGAGGCAAAAATAATGGTAATTATAAAACTAAAGAAGGGGTCACACAACAGGAGTAAACACTTATTCATGAATTGTTACTGTTGAATTCTCTTCTCTACATACTCAGACAATTTGTATTCTCTGTGAATTGCTCTCAGAAACTCAAATGGAACTGAAAGAGAAAGAGGAGACCTACAGAAATCTCTCTGCATTGAAGACAACGCTGGAGAAAGATCTTGAAGGTGAACCTGAGTTACAGACAGTATGCAGACATATGCTGTCAGTTGAATTGCTTGATTGTTGTTTGATCAAGTTTGACAAAGTCCAATGTGCTGTTTTCAAGTGTCACAGACAAGGGTTGAATTGCTTTGGGTCTAAGATCATTTAGGGTGTTTCTACAAATTTTTGTATGCAATAATAGACAGATGCACAAATTATACACAAGACAGAAGAGCTGGAAAAGAGTGGAAAATTTAAAGCTGACAAATTTACTTCTCAAATAAAAAACTGATGATGCATTAATATCATATTATGTTGATTTAATCAGACACAAAAGGAAACCTTACAAAGGAACGGGAAAAGTGGAATGCAGAGAAGAAAATAATGACTGATCGGCTCTCTGGTGAGTTTAACGATCTTTTTAATCATTATTGTAAAAGCCTAATATGTACAACTCCTCTGCCTGTCATTAATGATAACTTAAAGAATCTTTGGTAACAAAGAACAGGCAGTACCATGTACCATGAGCCTGAGTTGCAGAAAGTAGACAGGTATATACTGTGCGTTATACTGCTGCATTGCTGTTTTTTTTGTAAGTTTGACAAAGGCAGATGTGCTATTTTTATGTGTCAAAGAGAATAGTTGAATTACTGTGAGCCTGATGGATCTCAGCCCATCAGAACGGGAAATGAGTTAAAAAAAATAAATGATGAACTCTGTAAGTACTAGACTTGTGTCAAAATTGATAGAAATTTTATAAAAAAAAAGCATGTCTGTGTTCCTGTGATGGAAATATACCCCTGTGATGAAATTTCTACAGTTTTCAACAACGGTTGTGCCGCTGACTGGACGTACCACAGTGGAAAGTGCTACTACTTCTCCTCTGATAAAAAGAACTGGACTGAGAGTCAAGATTCCTGTGTGTCTATGGGGGGACATCTGGTCATCATAAACAGTGAAGAGGAGTGGGTATGACAAAATGACATCATTAAAAAAATAATATTAAGAACATTAGACATTAGTTCCTTCTTAATGAGGGCTGGTAAATATAATTGCTATTTGTCATGTGTAAGGGCAGGAGATGTATTTTGGAACTCATCTAAATGTGATATCTGTGGTTCTAGTCTTTCTTAAAGCAGGCAAAACCAACACAGGGTAAAGATGATTACTGGATTGGTCTGACTGACTCTGTGAAGGAGGGAGACTGGCGCTGGTTGGACAACACACCATTTAGTTCAAAATCAAAGTGAGCCATTAGGAATCAAAAACTGAGTTTTTAACTGTATTCACTTCAGACAGTAAATATTGTAAGATTTGTAACTGTGAATTTGCAGTTTTCAGTTTATTTCAGATCCTCTCATTTGATTGTTTTTTCTCTGTATTCAGGTACTGGGGTAATAATGAGCCTGATGACTGGAAAGGGGACAATAATGACCATCCCAATGGTGAGGACTGTGCAAAGGTGGATCTGAGCCCTAATCACAGATTATATGACTCTTTTTGTGAGAACGAATTCAAACGAATTTGTGAGGCCATAGCAGTAAAATGAACAGAATTACCAAGATAATAATTGAGTAAACGGAAAGAACCCTTTCATTTAATGATTCCCTGATTCAGGTTGTAAATTAGCTGCTTCCCCAATTCAGAACTCAGGGTTTGATCAGAAACCAGGTGAAGAACAGGGGAAATGAGTGGTGGTGAATTTCATATGCAGCTCATTTCACATCTCATGCTTCATTTCTATTCCTGCTGTGCCAGTTAAACTTTCTCTATAGGATATGCTTTCAATAACAGTATCATCAATTTATCCTCACCCTTATTCCTAGAAACATCTGGCTATGTTAACATTTGTTTTTGTTTATTGTCAGTTATGAGTAATATTTCTTCTCTATGAATGAAATTTGCAAGTCTTGCTTTAATGTTAGAAAATGTGGAACCACAGACTTCATCTCAAAGTTTTTTCTTTCAATTTGGTTTCTTTTGTTTTGTTTTAAGGAAATATATTCTGATATGTTGGAAAGGTGGGTTTTTTTTATGCTTGTTTGTTTTTGGGGGGGGGTTTTTGCTTTGTTTTGTTTAGTTTATTTTTTTAACCTGAAATCATGCTTCTGACAACTTAAAATGCTATGTTTATGTAAGAAACTTGCAGAAAAAACTTTGGTTATTATCACGATCTCGTCCTCTCCTTCCTCCAGTTCTGAGACTCAGCGTTCAGTGTCGCCAGTCTACCGATCACTGGTCTGATCACCATGATAATCTAATCAGTAGTCACACCTGATTGTGTTCTCTTAAACCTAGTTTGCACTTGTCTTCTGTTCATAAAGTTTGGTTTGATTTTGTACAAACATCCCTGTTTTTCCAGTTTCTCTATGTCAAGTCCTACTGTGATGTGCGTATATTCTGCTCAGGATGATCTCTGTTATTCTGTAAATTGCTGATAACAGTCTACACTTTGTACATTCACAAATAAAGCATCAAAAAGCAAGTCACGTGTTCTCACTGGTTATTAATAATCATCACCCTTGACACTTGGCAACTGACTATGGCAGCCTTTCAGAGAATGGGCGTGTCCTTTTAGAGGAACCTCTTATATTTCTGTTCTTTGAGGAACTGATTAACATTTGTACAGACATCCTTTGCCTCTACACTCAAGACTTCAGCACAATGAAGGAGAGAGAGCAGGAAGATGGTGGTCGTAAGGCTTCCTTTTCATTTTCTGTCTCTATTCATTTGGTTATGCTTTTCATGTGTTAGGCATCCATATGTTCCATTTTACCATTTGTCTGACATGTACAGAGATGATGTCACCTTTGACTAAAGCACATGTGATATAGCCTATAGCAGGAAAAATCACTCTGGACTTTGGAATTCAGGAGAGGATAGCTGTGGACATTATGTGTCAGAAAATAAACATTTTAAAAAGTGTGTGCATTGCTTCAGCATGCAATACTATTTTTCCTTAAGAAACACATTCCATTAGTCTTAAATTCTTTGCTGTCTCTGGTCAGTCACAAAGAGGAAGAGAATGTTCTGACAGTTTGTCTGGTAGTGTGAGTGGTGTAGACTATGCAGAAGTTTTGTGTGTTGCTGTGAAAAGTGTGAAGTTTGAGTGTGTGAAATATGTTGAATACTGAACACTGCACAAACTGGGTGAAACGTTTAAAATCATTTAAAAGTTTTAACCAGAAATGTATGAATTTCAGATTGGGTATGTTTGGCATTGCATTATACTGACTGTGGTCTGCACTGTTTCACTTCAAGAAGATTTTACTTCATACTCATTTCATACTCACTGTCTCAACTGTGGTTCACTTATTACCATAGCAACACTGGTGCTGAACACTTATCTTAAGAACAACAATAGAGGTCAACATCCATCCACTTTCAACCAGTCATCTTAACACACAGTGTGTTTACCTGAATCAGAATATTTACTACCCCCACCTCCCACCCCCACTCAACATGGTCCTTATAGGTCTGAAAGTTCTAAAGGAACAGAGAGGTTACTGGGAAAAGATAACATGGTTTCATCTTTTTCACTGTTGTTGGATTTTTACAGTTCCAATTTACAGCTCCACATTTCTCCTCATCTGTTCTCAGGTCAGACCAAATGCCGTGTGGTCAGAGATGAGGTTGGTCCCCTGAAACTGAAGCTTGGTGTACTAGCTGTTCTCTGTCTCATCTTGGGAGCTTTTGTGGTCACCTTTAAAGTGCTCTGTGAGTGTGTATTGAAAGGAAAACATATCTTCACAAAATTAGATTTAACTGCATGAACAAATGTCAACAACTATCTCTTTTGTATGACACCAACTGCATTTATTCATATACAACATGCCAAGAAGAGATGAGAATGCTTCATTTCCGTGTCTCTATGTAACCACAAAAATAAGTCTGGACATTTCTACTGCAGTTAACATATGTGACAATATATATGACGACAAGGTCAATCTATTTCAATGAGATTCTCAGTATAGCAGTATGCAAAAGCATGACAGGAACTGTTCATTTTATGTGCAATTCAAGATTGTTATATTTTAGGTATATTACTTGTCTTACCACTACTGATGATGATGATGATGATGATGATGATGATGATGATGACAGAACATTACAATCTGATTTTGTCTCTTAGATATATTACATGAGAAGTATCATGAGGAAACTCATGGGAGGATGACAGAGAATCTTACACGTGAGTGAAATAACTTACTAGTGCTTCTGAAAGTTTAAATCCTGAAACATTAAATCCTGGGTTTTCCTCAGATCAAGACTCTCATTCTGTTTCGGTCTTGAGGTGGAATTGAAATGACTGCTATATAACACTGGACAGAAATAACTCTTAGCCCCAGATGTTTTCAATAACTAGAATCGCTCCTGTCTGTTGATTTGCAGGAATTGTGGTGGGATGTGGTCTCAGGACACAAAAATCATGGAGATTATAAAAATTAAAATAGTTATTTTGTGGTTCACACAACATGAGTAAACATTTACTTCTGCATTGTTACTGTACAGTTCTCTTCTCTGCATACTCAGTCGCTTTGTTTTCTCCGTGAATTGCTCTCAGAGACAAAGCTGGAGAAAGATCTTGAAGGTGAACCTGAGTTACAGACAATATGTAGACATATGTTGTTAGTTGAACTGCTTCATTAAGCTTTTCATGAGTGATGTCTCTCCCCACTGGTCATTACTGCAGTCAGTAGAAGTAGTGGCTAAGTAACAATAATAATAATAATAATAACAATAATAATAATAATAATAATAATAATAATAATAATAATAATGAAAAGGATGTATTAATATTACATAATATTTCATAAGAGATAAATGGAACTCTTACAAAGGAACTGGAAAGGTGGAATGCAGCAAAGAATAATTTGACTGATTAACTCTACGGTGAGTTTATAGACATAGTCCTTTTTCACCATTATTGTAAAACCCAAGCATGTAGATCTCTCTGTGTTATAAATGGTACTAATGGTAACAAAGGAAAAGCAATTTTCAGTGATGGTAAGAGAATTGGTTCAGTTTTATGTGACTTTGATCAACTCATCTGTTAATATCCCAGACTTCTGTGTCTGTGATTCCAGGACACAAAAATAATGGAGATTATAAAACTAAAGAAGGGGTCAAACAACAGGAGTAAACATTATTATTAATAAATTGTTACTGTCGAATTTTCTTCTCGACACACTCAGTCATTTTGTGTTCTGTGTGAATTGCTCTCAGAAACTCAAGATCTTGAAGGTGAACCTGAGTTACAGACAATATACTAATATATGTTGTCAAATGAACTGCTTCACTGAGCTTTTCACTGAGTGATGTCTATGCCTACTGGAGATGAGTGCAATCAGTAGAAGTGGTGGCTAAGTAATAATGATGCTAATAATAACAACAATAATAATAATAATAATAATAATAATGAAGAAGGATGTATTAATATTATATAGTGTCTATGTAATCAGAGATAAATGGAACTCTTTCAACGGAGCGGGAAAAGTGGAATGCAGAGAAGAAAACTTTGACTGATCAACTCTCTGGTGAGTTTACAGATTTTGTCCTTTATCACCATGATTGTCAAACATGTAGATCTCTGTGAGTTGTAAATGATACTAAAGGTAACAAAGGGTAATATATTTGTGGTGATGGTAAGAGAGTTGGTTCAGTTTCATGTGACTTTGATGAACTCATCTGTTAAAATCCCAGACTTTTGTCAGTCTGTGGTTCCGGGACACAAAAATAATCACAATTATAAAACTAAAGAAGGGGTCAAACAACTTATTTACAAAATGTTCGAATTCTCTTCTCTTCTCTTCTTTTCTCTTCTCTTCTCTTCTCTTCTCTTCTCTTCTCTTCTCTTCTCTTCTCTTCTCTTCTCTTCTCTACATGCTCAGTCACTTTGTGTTGTCTGTGAATTGCTCTCAGAAACTCAAATGGAACTGAAAGAGAAGGTTGTTTGATCAGGTTTGACAAAGTCCAAGGTGCCATTTTCATGTGTCATAGAGAAGGGTTGAATTGCTGTGGGCCTGCGATCATTAAGGTTGTTTCTACAAATCAATGGAAGTGTTGTTATGCACTAATAGACAGATGTACAAATCATACACAAGATAGATAAGCTGAAAAGGGACTCCTCTGTGGAAAATATAAACCTGACTCATTTACTGAGTGATGTCTCCCCCTACTGGACATATTTGGAATCAGTGGTTGTAGTGGCTTAATAATAAGATACTTATGATGGATTAATATCATATTATGTCAATTTAATCAGAGGCAAAAGGAAACCTTACAAAGCAACAGGAAGATTGGAATGCAGAGAAGAAAAGAATGAATGATCAACTCTCTGGTGAGTTTACAGATCTTGTCCTTTCTAATCATCATTATAAAAGCCTAACATGTACACCTCCTCTGTCTGTCATTAATGATAACTTAAAGAATCTTTGGTAACAAAGAACAGGCAGAACCATGTACCATGAGCCTGAGTTGCAGACAGTAGACAGGCATATACTGTCAGTTGTAATGCTGCATTCATGTTTTCTAGGTTTGACAAAGCCAGATGTACTAGTTTTATGTGTCAAAGAGAAGAGTTGAATTATTGTAAGCCTGATGGATCTCTGCCTATCAGAATGAGAAGTGACTGAAAAATTTTGATGAAAAAGTTCACTTGGTAAATGAAGCTGAGAGACCCCATGTCATTAAAGTCTTCAGTCCTATCATTTAACTCTAGCGCCCTCTTCAGTACCAGGTTGAATGTACACAAGATTTGAGATGTAACATTCCTGCAGTCTTGCATACATTCAGTACACACTAGTTCGTATTCTGCCTGCCATGGCGGTTGCTTTTGATAGAACCGTAATGTAAATGTAAACGTAATGTAAATGTAACTCCAGTACAGTCACTCTGTGTTCTCTGTTAATTACTCTCGGAGACTCAGACAAAACTGAATGAGAAAGACGAGATCCTCCAAACTCTTTCCATAGAGAAGACGACACTGGAGAAAGAGCTTGAAGGTGAACCTCAGTTACAGAACTAACAGAATGATATGAGTAGAACTGTCAAAGTCTGACTCACACCATGTCTGTGTTCCTGTGATGGAAATATAATCCTGTAATGAAACTCCTACAGATGTAAAGAGTGGTTGTGCCGCTGACTGGAAGTACCACAGTGGAAAGTGCTACTACTTCTCCTCTAATAATAAGAGCTGGACTGAGAGTCAAGATTCCTGTGTTTCTATGGGAGGACATCTGGTCATCATAAACAGTGATGAGGAGCAGGTATGACATCAGTTCCCTTTTGAGGGCTGGTAAATATAATTGCTATTTGTTGTGTGTAAGGGCAGGAGATGTATTTTGGAACTCATCTAAATGTGATATCTGTGGTTCTAGTCTTTCTTAAAGCAGGCAAAGCCAACACAGGATAAGGAAGAATACTGGATTGGTCTGACTGACTCTGTGAAGGAGACAGACTGGCGCTGGCTGGACAACACACCATTTAGTTCAGAATCAGAGTGAGCCATTAGGAATCAAAAACTGAGTTTTTAACTGTATTCACTTCAGACAGTAATAAGTGTAAGATTTGTAACTGTGACTTTTTAGTTTTCCGTTTATTACAGAACCTCTCATTTGATGGCCAGTGTTTTTTTTCTCTATATTCAGGTACTGGGGTCAAAATGAGCCTGATAACTGGACTGGGAACAATAATGACCATCCCAACGGAGAGGACTGTGCAAAGGTGGATCTGAGCCCTGATCACAGATTATATGATACTTTTTGTGAGAACAAATTCAAACGAGTTTGTGAAGCCATAGCTGTAAAATGAACAGAATTACCAAGACAATAACAGAGCAAATGGAAAGAACACTCTCATTTATTGACTCCCTGATTCAGGTCATAAATTAGCTGCTTCCTCAATTCAGAACTCAGGGTTTGATCAGAAACCAGGTGAAGAACAAGGGAAATGAGTGGTGGTGAATTTCATATGCAGCTCATTTCACATCTCATGCTTCATTTCTATTCCTGCCATAACAGTAGAACTTTCTCTATAGGATATGTTTTCAATAACAGTATCATCAATTTATCCTTACCCTTATTCCTAGAAACGTGCGGCTAAGTTAAGAGTTGTTTTTGTTTATTGTCAGTTATGAGAAATATTTGTTCTCTATGAAAGAAATTTGCAAGTCTTGTTTTAATGTTAGAAAGTGTGGAGCCACACACTTCATGTCAAAGTTTGTCAGGGTTCCTGCGTGACCTGCTCTCTATTGTTCCCCTGCTGGTCAGGTCTGGTGACAGCTGTCATTTGTTTTTGGTTTTGTCATGTGCTTTTGTTTATTTTGGTTTTCCATGTGCCCTGGCCCCGCCCCTCACTTATTGTGCTCACCTGTGTCTCGTTGAAGTAGTAATTAGTCTGTCTATTTAAACCCTGCCTGTTCTACCCTTTGTTTGTCAGTTTGTACCGCCTTCCACAGTGTGTTGGCCTAGCCTTTTGTTACCCTGATTGTCTTCTGTTTTTGACCTCTGCCTGTTTTTTTGACTATTTTTGCCTGTTGGATTTTGCCTCTTCTGCCTGCCTGCCTGCCTTGCCCTGTACCTGTTTTTGAACCTTTTGCCTGTCTCTGGATTTTGCCTTTGTCTACAGTTTTGGATTGTTTGCCTCCCTCTGACTGCTCTGTGGTACGACCTCTGCTTGTTTTTTGGATTCCGCTTTCTGCCAAGTGTATTGAAAGACTTCTGACTGGCACAATAAACATCTTATTCATTCATCAGCGAGTCTGCATCTGAGTCCCCTGTTTTCCCTGACAAAATTGTTCTGATTTGGTTTATTTTGTTTTGTTTTAAGCAACTATATTCCGATATGTTGGAGAGGTGTTTTTTTGTTTGTTTTTGTTTTTGTTTTTTTTTTTTCCGTTTAGTTTAGTGGGGTTTTTCTGGTTTGTTTAACCTGAAATCATGTTTTTGATAACTTAATGTCATGTAAGGAACTTGCAGAAACAGGTTGGTCACATCTCATTGTGTTCTCTTAAACTTAGTTTGCACTTGTCTTCTGTTCATAAAGTTTGGTTTGATTTTGTACAAACACCCCTGTTTTTCCAGTTTCTCTTCACCAAGTCCTACTGTGATGTGCGTACATTCTGCTCAGGGTGCTCTGTTACTCTGTAAATTGCTGATAACAGTCTACACTTTGTACATTCACAAATAAAGCATCAAAAAGCAAGTCACGTGTTCTCATTGCATATTAGTAATCATCACGCTTGACACTTAGCAACTGACTATGGCGGCTTTTCAGAGAATGGGCGTGTCCTTTTAGAGGAACCTGTTATATTTCTGCTCTTTAAGGAACTGATTAACATTTGTACGGACGCCCTTTGACTCTACACTCAAGACTTCAGCACAATGAAGGAGAGAGAGCAGAAATATGATGGTTGTGAGTCTTTTCATTTTCTGTCGCTATTCATTTGGGTATGCTATTCAAATGTCAGCCACGTACCCACTTATCAGTTGTGACTAAAGCACATGTGAAGTGTAGCATGGAAAATCGAGATTGATGAGCAGAAAACTGTGGAGATTATGTGTCAGGAAAAAAAAAAACTTTTTAAAATATGTGTGCATCAGTTTAGCATTTAACACTTGCCATGCGAATGGTGTGAAGTACGCAGAAGTTTTGGGTGTTGTTGTGAAAAGTGTGAAGTTTGAAAGTGTTACATACGTTGAACACTGAATACAGCACACACTGTATGTGGAGCTGAAAAATGGAAACAACTATAAATTCATTTAATCTCTTTGCCCAGAAATGTATGAATTTCAATCTTGGAAATGTTTGGCATTGTATTATACTAACTGTGGTCCTCGCTGTTTCAAATAAACAAGATTGTTTTCATTCTTCAAAAAGCAGTTTGAAGAATGAAAACACCAGCTATGATTAGATTGTGTATGCAACAAATCTTGAGGTTGAAACCATGTCAAAAACAGCAAACTTAATCCAGCAAGGGGTAATTCAATTCAAATTTGAGGAGCATTTAAAGAAAAGCATATGATTAACATGGTCTAAATTACACATATCTGCTGATCGGTAGTCAGTATGAAAAATCCAACAAGTGTTTAATTGTTCAGCAATGTCCCAGTCTGAATGGATTTGAAAAGCAAAACCGTAAGGTGATAAAAACTGCATGTACCATGTAAGTGAGGTTTCTCTAAATATATTTTCAAAGTGCATTCAGTTCAATTTTACTGAGAAAAAAGAGCCATTAGAAATAATTGTGATTCAGCTCATATAACTGATTCAGTCAATATAAACTAATGTTCTTTTAATTTATTCAGCTGGTTCATCTGGTCATCCAGTCTGCTCTGTTCTCTGAGTACAGCACGGTCTCCTCACCCTTTGAGTTCACCACAGACAAAGTGCTGATATGTGATGTCACAGACAGAACTGTAAGAGGAAGTTGTAGACTGTACTTAAGCGTGAGACACTGGGCTGTCCTTGCACTTCTGAGCCATGGAGTCAGAGAAGTCACCAGCAGCTGATCTCTATTCTGCTGTTAATTTCAAAAAGAAAACAAAGAAAGAAAGAGTGGAGAAGTCTTCCAATGGTAAGTCCATTTGTCTGTTTTAACTTTACAGAAGCATGATATGACTGCTACTCCACAAGACTTAAGCTCTGTTATATTGAAATGAAACAGTTGACGTGTTTTACTTCATATACAACAAACTGTTGTTTTGATTTAACAATATAAAGCAGAATGGCTGGGGTAGTAATAAGTAGGAGATTAGTTCATCTTCATTATAAACTGCTCTGTGTTCTGTGCTGTTTAGATCTATCCCAAAATATAAATTACAGCATTTATGAGCATTAGTGCTTATCAAAAGTAAATCTTCATGACACAAAATACCACTTCATTAACTATAAGACATAAAAAATTCAACACTGTTATTGTTCTTTGCCTCCTTTGGTTGTCTGCTACTATGAAACATGGCAGAGCCTTTCAGTAACGGGTGTGGACAGTGTCACATTGGGGTGGAACTGTGTCATTAACAACTTTGGTTCAGCTGAGGAACAAAATGAAACCAAACTAGTGCAAGAAACTCCCTCATACATGTTCTTTTAGCTGTTAATACAGCACTCTAAGAAACTGCTGTAAAGATACAGCCAAATTCTAACAGAGATGCGCTGTTTTTCCAAAATGCCATGAAATACTGTAAAGTCTGATGCTTTCTCTGAGCCAAAAACAAGATTGACTGCTAACAGCAGGTTACCCTAAAACTTGATGTAACAATGCAGTTTTTTTTCTTTTTTACAGTAGTATAGTGAGCCACATGCAACAACTAACTTTCAATCATCATGTATCCTCCTTTCTAGAAAACAACAAAAAAGTCCATAACATCATACTGAGAAATTAAAATGACATTTGTGAACACAGTTACCCAGTTTGTGAGATAGGCCTATAACTTATGCTGTCTAAAAGGAGGCTTAACTTGGCGTCTGATTCGCAACGTGAGCTGACAGATGTGTTCTGAGCAGAGTAGTGTTGTGCAGTTCCTAAAAAAAGTTGTTCTTTTTGAATGACTCTTTTTAGTGAGTCGTTTGTACCGGTTCACCAGTACAACTGAGTCAATTTTTGCTCTTTTTTTTCTAATTCAGCTGCCCCCAGTCAACTGCATGCAATCAGTCAGAAATCTCTGGTATCACCATGCAGTGCACAAGGCAGTGGGCTACTAACAATCAAAGAGCAAGGAATTGTGGACTAATGCACTCAAAAGAAATAGGCGGTAGTAATGTCCGCCTCTCAAGAAAACAGACTGGTTACTTTAATGACAAGTGTTTAGATTTACTCCAGTGAAGCAATTATTTTTAATGTTGACCATCCATAGCCAGGAAGTCCGAACTCGATTTTTAATCTTTGTATTACAAACGAAAGGATCTGAATCAAGTTAAACCGCTTTGGTGTCTTGACCATCCATAGCCAGGAAGCTCCAGGTCAAAAGCACAAGCTCGAATTTGACGGTTCATGCAGTAGACCAGTCGACCCGAACTCATGGCTCAGTTCGCATTCAATGGTTCATGCAGCAGAGCAGATTATTCTACCTGAAGATTTAACTTATGTTCTGGATCATTCTGTGAAAACTTTTTTTTTTCAACAATTAAACAATATTTCTGTGTGTTTGAAATAAATAAATAAAAAGAGTTTTAAGGACATGTATGTTAAACTGATGTGGTGAATAAATGTAGTATAGTATATATGAGTATTTACAGGAAATATACATTCTACTGTGAAGTAATGTAATAACTAAAACAGTACTTCTCTGTTGAAACAAATTCTGGTATTGACATTGTAAAAACACAGGACAGTTCTGACACTGCAGCTGCCAGTGTCATGGTTAAGGCTATTTTGTCAGTCTGTTCCTTATGTTTCTAGTGTTTCCTTTTCCCTGTGCTCCCCCTGTTGGTTTGTCTTCTCTGTTGTGCGTATGTGTATTGTGGGCATGGTCTCTCTTCACTTCCAGATTGCGTACACACCTGCGATCAGTCACCTCATCACATCATAGTATTTAAACCCTGGTGTTTCATCCACTCGTCGCCAGATCGTTGTTTCAGCCTGTGTGGTAGAACTCGCTTCTTGGTCTCTCTTTGTATTCCATTGGTTTTGTAGTTTGCATATCAGTATTTATCTGCCCATTTCTCTCTCGAAAGGATTATCTCCGAGCCACTCCGCATCTCCAGTGTGCCCTTCACCTGCCTGTCAACCTCCAGCTCCGTCTCTTTAGTCCCTCTACTCCGCCTCGCTCACTACGCCACTCTACAACCTCGCTCATCGTCCGCATCCTTGCCAGCCACCTGCATTTCCACTGCCTGTTTCCATTTCCATTCTACAACCTGTCAATAAACCCTACTTCATTCCAACCAGAGTTGTGTTCTGCGTTTGGGTTTCCTTAGTTGATTGTCACAGCCAGTACTTTAGTGTAATTTCACAGGACATTTTCTTAGAGTGAACAGATATCTACGTTGTTACGGACTTAGGATGTTTCTATTTGCTCTTTGATCTTTCTCTGAAGCTCAAGAAAGTGATGATGTCGCGTACTGTGAAGTCAGCATTCACCAGTCATCTCACAGTAAACAGCTGGACAACCCCAATGGTAAGTGAGGAGTGTTGTTCTGTTCAGGGCTTATTAAATGCTGCCTCGTTTTCAGATTCCACATGTTTATAGCAAACATTGTTGCATTTTTCACAAATCTTAAGCTTTCCTGGTCAGTAGTTGTCAAATCAATTGAATGTGTTAATCCAAGATGCACTGGTGTACGGTAGCTGAAATCAGAGCCGGCCTGACACATAAGTGAACTAAGCGGCTGCATAGGGCCCATGAAATGTTCCACAAGAAAGCTTGCATGTTTTTTTTTTTGTGATATGTCAAATGTAATCTTACAAAAGTGCAATGGGCCAGCTAGCTAATACTACTGGTCTGATCAATCCGCGCTGCTTCTGTTAGGACTGGTGTTACGTTTGTGTACTGTAACGGAGGTTTACTGCACTTGGATGCATTCGCATTCAATCAGACTAATGTTACGTCACAGTCCTCTCCTCTGCGTCGATGGAAAAAGCAGTAAAAAATTGATGTCGCAAAAAGGACACATCCCTCTGTGTATGTAAGTCATTTGATTTTAATGGTAGTTGATGTTCTTAATACAGAGTATTAGGGCCATATGGAGGGAAAAAAAATCAGAGATTTCGAGAATGAGGTCGTGATATAATCATGTTAAAGTTGTAATTTTACAAGGAAAAGTCATGATATTATGAGAATGAAGTCGTAATTTAGGATACGTGTTATTTTAGAGGGGAGACATCAGAAGAGCAGCCTGCCACCTGTGTCAAAATGAGGACCAAAACTGTAATCCTTTATTTGCTCATTAAGCAAAACCACATTTATCAAACATTTAACGATAAGATGATTAAAGTAAAGTTTCCTGTTTACTGATGTGTGTGGCACAGCACGATACCTGAGACAAACAGCAGTTTCCAGAAGTTCAGGCTGCCACTGTGTCAGGCAAGACCAAAGCAGGGGACGCAAGTGCGGGCAAAACAGGATTTTAATCAAATAGATAAACAAAAAGAGCTTTACAAAGCCAAAAAGGAGAATCCAGGATCAAAGTCAGCACGAATATAAAACATGCAACAAACAGACGGCCCGGCTCAGAGGACACAGGGAAGTGTAGACTTCGCACTGACTGATCTGACGGAGGGGTTTAAATAGGGAGAGGTATGATGGGAAAACTAAGTGAAGGCAGGTGTGCGGGATGAGGGATCAGGCCGGTGATTAGTAGACCGGCGACGCTGATCGCGGAATGGCTGAGACTGGCGAGGGAGGAGGCGAGGTCGTTACAGTACCCCCCCCCTGACGCACGGCTCCAGCCGGGCAGCGCCGCCGACCAGGGGGCCGGCCCCGCGGGCGAGGGGCTGGGCGGTCCGGATGGGCTCGATGGAAGTCCGTGATGAGGGTCGAGTCCAAAATATCCGAAGAGGGAACCCAGCTCTGCTCCTCGGGGCCGTACCCCTCCCAATCCACTAAATACTGCATGCGTCCCCGACGACGTCTGGAGTCTAACAGATTGCGCACAGTGTAAGCTGGTGCGCCATCGATGTCCAGCGCTGGAGGTGGAACATCCCGAGGAAGCGGATCAGCCAGTGGACCAGGAATCACCGGCCTGAGGAGAGAGATGTGAAAGGTGGGTGAGATTTTATAACCGGGTGGCAACTGTAAAGTATAACTAACCGGATTGACCCTCCGGAGGACTTTGAAGGGCCCCACAAACCGGGGACTGAGCTTACGACACGGCTGGCGGAGCTTAAGATCACGTGTGGAAAGCCAAACTCTGTCCCCGGGCTGGAGTTCCAGGGGGTCCTGGCGGTGGCGATCGGCTTGGATCTTTTGGCGGCGGACGGCTCTGTGGGGGTGCACATGCGCCATTTCCCAGACTTTCTCTGCCTGCCGAAACCAATCGTCCACCACCGGAGCTTCGTGTTGGCTTGGATTCCAGGGACACAGGGGAGGCTGGTACCCAAGCACGCATTGGAATGGGGTCAGGCCTGTGGACGAATGGCGCAGGGAATTTTGGGCGTATTCCGCCCAGGGCAAGAATTGCGACCAGTCGTGCTGGCGGCGGTGGCAATAACTGTGCAAGAACCTCCCCAGGTCCTGGATCGTCCGCTCAGCCTGGCCGTTCGATTCAGGGTGATACCCGGAAGTGAGGCTCACCGTGACCCCCAGCTTTTCCATGAAAGCTTTCCACACACGAGATGTGAACTGAGGGCCGCGGTCCGATAGTATGTCCTCCGGCAGGCCAAAAACTCGGAAGACATGTGAGAAAAGGGCGTCGGCAACCTGGAGAGCAGAGGGGAGAGAAGCAAAGGGTATTAGGCGACATGTCTTAGAGAACCGATCTACCACTACCAAAATTGTGGTCTTGCCATCCGAGATTGGGAGGTCGGTGATGAAGTCCACTGCAAGGTGTGACCAAGGCCTCTGTGGGATTGGCAGGGGGAATAACTTGCCAGCAGGGACCTCCCTCGGGGATTTGGTAGTGGCACAGATGGAGCACGATCGCACGAAACGCCTCACGTCAGAGGCCAAGGTGGGCCACCAATATTTATCCGAGATTAATTGGGTGGTTCTCGTAATGCCAGGGTGCCCAGAGGAAAGGGAGGTGTGTGCCCAGGTGATGAGTCTGTCACGGAGAGCTGTGGGGACGTAAGTCTTACCCACGGGTCGGTTCGCCGGTGCCGGTTCGCGAGCGAGACCCCTTCGAATGTCCTCCTCAATTACCCACTCAATGAAACGCTCCTTTAACTGGCGGAAGGCTACCTTGGCTGAATGATTCCAGGTGAGCCGCCGGGGCTGTCCCTTGAGAAGAGCCGAGAGGGGGGCAGCTCCATTTGGAGATCTTCTCTAAGCCCTCGCCAGAAACAGGATATGGATTTTTATTATTTTGACTAACAGCTCTATGGAATGCCATTGGAATGTCCATTGCAATCCATTTTGTTCGTAGAGGATGCTCATGCATATAATTCGCTTTCAGGAATCGTGCTAGGTTAGGATTCTGCCTTCATATGGGGAAAAAAATCACATGAGTCTGATGCTCTTCAGATGAGTTCAGACTATAATCCACTGTATTTGCACATGGACTCAATCGAACATATAAGAGACTTTGTACTAGGGGGCTGGTAGAATAAAATCTGTTTAGGATCCGATCCGACTGATTCGGACATTTGCGTTCACAAATACAGCCGCTCTGATTAGACTCGATTATTTTGGGGTTGCAGTGCATGTGTGAAAGGGGCTAAAGAGAGCAACCAAGCGCATACAGTGGTGAGTGGAGAGAATTGGTTAGAAGAATAGAATTTTTCTCCTCCCTGAAAATGTGAGACAAGTCCTGCTATTTCTTAGTTTGAAACCTAAAGCTGTCTCGCTGTGTCAAAAAATGGGAAGAATTACCCAGGACGTTTTGTTCAATGCATAATTATTTCATGATTGTTCCATTTCTGTTTAGTAATTAATATGACTACTTAATACGCTGAGTTCTCCTGATTGTATTTTCCAGCTTGTGAAAAGGAGGAAGCCATGTACGCAAACATCACAAAAAAAGGTATGTAAGAATATAGCAGGTAGTCTTTTAGTTTTCTTTACTAGATCTACAAAACTCACATTAGTGAATTTTTTCCAGTAAAATTTTATTCAGTTTTGAAAACACAAATGATATGAATCCACGGCTCATGCACATTCAACATTAATCAGCATGGAAATCCATGTCATTTCTGACATCCAAGTCAAAATGTCTTCATTGTCATTTGTATCTTTCTTTCAAGTTAAAGAAACCAAGAACAGTACATGCCCTGAAAGCGATGTGGTCCAGCTGAGTGAAAGAAAGCAGCAAAGCTCATTTGCTGCTGGTGAGTTGAGTGACCCAGGTAGTGAATGTCTAAGAAATGTCCCAGCTTTCTGAGAGAATGAGGCAAACGAGTTTTCCAGCTTCCATCTCTGAACTGTAACGCTCTCTCACGAATGAAAAAGCACAGGGTCCATTTCAAAGGTTTTGAAACCACAAGTAATTTTGAACGGAAAATGACTGTGCTATTTTAAGCTGAATAAAGTTTTAATTTCACTTTTCTACTTTTTGAAATTTTCTGATTTCATTCTTTAGCTTTTGAAGATGAAGAGGCCATCTACTCAGATGTTCTAAAACAAGGTAGAGGAGAGTTTGAAAATTTAACCATTTTCCTAAAGAGGCATCCATAAGTCTTCACTTTGTTCACTGTGGATGTTTAAAGAAGTAATCTTTCATTTCAGATTTCCACCATAAAGCTTTGAATTTATGGTAAAGGAGAAATGAAAATGTGTTTTCTGATTCATCTCGGTTTTAGCAGATGATCCTGGCCATTCCAGCCTTCTGGTTACTGGTGATCTATCATCCTCTCCTGGAGCAGATGTCCCATTTGAAACCACCCCTGAACCAAAAAGGTCAAACATGGAATCTTCAAGCAAGTCCAAAGACAGACTACTGTTTTCACTCTATGTTCCCCTAATGGTCACTGCCATCGTTTTGGGAGTGTTGTGTGAGTAGAGACAGGACATAAATCTCTGGTTAATGCATTTCTATTTGTATCTACAGGTTTGTTGTACACAATGATGATGCTGATGCTGATGCTGATGCTGATGATGATGATAATGATGACGATGATGATGATGATGATGATGATGATGATGATGATGATTTCAGAATATTACAGCCTGATTTCTTCTCGTTCAGATGGACTGGAGAAGAAGTTCCATAAAGAAACTCATAAGATGTTACAAACCAACATTACACGTGAGTGAAATAACTTACTAGTGCTTCTGAAAGTTTAAATCCTGAAACATTAAATCCTGGGTTTTGTTCAGCTCAAGTCTCTCATTCTGTTTCTGTCTTGAGGTGAAAGTGAAATGACTGCTATATAACACTGGACAGAAATAATCAACTGTGATGCAGAAAAATGTAATTTGTCTGAGATTTGTCTGAAGTTAGATATTTTGTATTGCTTGTGAATGTATGTTTTTGAAATCATTACATTATTCTGTCTTTCCCCCTTCATCTTGAGGAAACTCATCTAAAAACTGCAAAAAAATTTACCTAATACATAAAATGTTACCTCTCCCTCTTTCGTGGAGAAAAATGTCTTTGAGAAAAACCTCACACCTAAAGCATCATTTCTTGACTCTTAAATTCAGTTCCAAATTCCTGCTACTACTAGGTTTGCTTCTGCAGGTGTAACTGAATCTGAACTAAGCCTGAAAATGTTTTGTTCAGACATAAAAGCAAAGAAAGTTTGAAATATTTCCAAAGTTACCCTACCTCTTACAAGAAACTAAAGACATTGTTGAGGCTATTTGACAGTTTAGTGAAGTACTACAAAGCTCACTCATGTTATTGGTGCAATGTCCTATTAAGCAATGAATGCACTTTGTTGTTGCTGTTGTTCTGTCAATATAAATCTGATCTGATGCACTTCACTGTGGAATATAAAAACTTGTTACTTAAGCTTAACAGTGAGTTATGAAGTTTCTGAAAACATGACCAACATATTTTATAGACTAGACCTAGCCCAGAGAATGTGAATCCACTTTTAGCTTTATGTAATTATTTTCATCTAGGAACAAAATATTTTTTCTATGAAAAAACACTGTTCACATGCTGTTTCAACAGAAATGTTGTGAACATTTAATTATATTAACATTTAATTATGGCACAATGTTGAAGACAAATTTAAAGGATACATATGTGGACAAGAGAAATAACAGACCACAAAGAATTATTACTGAATGATGTCAAAATAATGCTGCTGGGCATAGTGAACACATCTTAAAAATTCAAACACAAAGTATTTCTTTCTTTATAGACACTGGGAAGTCCTTCGAACTCTTAAAGCTGAATTCCACTGCCAGAATTAAAGATCTGACAAACGACCTTAACAGTGAGTTTGTTTCCATTTAGAAAACATTACAGTGAATGTTTTATTGTAATCAGTAGTATTCTATTAGTTCTGTTATCTAATTTTCTTTTCACAGTAAACATGAAATCTTATTTTCCCTCTAATTTCACAACAAAATCCAAGATCTCACAGCAGAATATGAACTTCTGAGCTCCGTTCACAATAACTCTCTGAGGACTCTTTCCATTACTAACAAGACTCTCTCAGGTTAGTTTATCTCCATGAATTTTTCAGAGAATAAATTTAGAATTAGACACTAATTTTATGCGCAAAGATCAGTGTAGTATTTGACAGAATATGAAAATGTGATTTTCGTATATGTCACACCCTGGTTCTCTTTCTCCCCTTCTGCTTATCTTTGTTGTGTTGTGTTTCTAGTTACTTCCTGCTTACCTTTGCTTCATGTGTTTGGTTCAGTCATTGCTTGCACCTGGTTCAGTTTATCTAGTCCTCCTCTGTTTGTATAAACACTCCTGTTTTATGCTTG
This sequence comes from Chanos chanos, assembly GCF_902362185.1. Lineage (NCBI taxonomy): Eukaryota > Metazoa > Chordata > Actinopteri > Gonorynchiformes > Chanidae > Chanos > Chanos chanos. The sequence continues at coordinate 40,040,366 of NC_044501.1, read as the reverse complement.
TGTCAGGGTATGGAATTTTGTTACAAACTTACAGATTTCTGGTAAAGACAACACATTGACAATTCCACTCGCTGATACAAGGGAAAAGCTACTATTTCTACAAAGAGGAGAGGACTAGATGAATCGAATTCATCTGACCATGCATCCAGCATCACCTCAACCCTGTGAAACTGTGCTATTTTGAAATCAAATTTAATAAATTTGCATACTGGCATGTTGGATATTTCACAGATTAAACAAATGTTAAAACAATCTTTACAGAGACACTGAGGAGAATGGAGAAGCAAGAAAGGAACTTCACTATGGAAACAGCAAACCTGACAAATGAACTTAACAGTAAGTGACATCTCCAGTACATTAAGTATGATGATGGTCATTACCTTGTGTGTAAAACGAATCCACAGTAATCCCATATAATTATGCCCTATGATATCATTTTTAATGTGTGTTTCAAAAGTTCAAAGCAAATTTTATGTGAACATCAAGCAGACCTGAGATGATATGTTGTTATTAGTGCAGTGTCCTATAAAGCATCGAATGCATTTTATTGGTGTTGTTGTTGTTGTTATTGTTGTTGTGTCAATGTAAACCTGAACCTGAGAGGAGAAAGTAAAATGTTTGCCCAACAATGTCAGTTGATCAGTTGATATTACTATGTTAATCTTGTCGGGTAAACATAGTAATATTTGTGAGGTCAGCGGATTCACGTAGGACCCGGTCCCAATAAGACGAGGGGGGCGGGAATCAAGCGGTGACGATGGTGATCCAGCTGTTTCACATTTCAGACAATGCTATGTAGTAGAAGTAAAATTAACCTAGCCTACAACATTATGACGTGTTTATCCTTTTAAGGTTAGTCTGAGTTAACCTAGTGCCTGTTTAACTGAAGCTATACACTGTCTTTTATAGAGGAAGCATTTGGTTCAACTGTGTTTCTATAGGCTTTGTTGCATATTCCACAAGCTTTTTGTTCTACAGGTTCTACAAGCAAGTCAGTGCACTCCGTAGGTTGTTTCAGAGTCATTAGACTCTGTAAATGCATTGTTGCAACAATACAACAATGCGCTGGCATTTAAAAGAGAATGTACTATTCAATACTTAAGTATTTTTGAAAGCAAGTATTCCAGTACTTTAACTCAAGTAAAAATTGAACTGAACAGTTCCTGGTCAAATATTACTCCAATAAAAAATTCTAACACAAAGTATTTCTTTCTTTATAGACACTGGGAAGTCCTTGGAACTCTTAAAGCTGAATTCCACTGCCAGAATTAAAGATCTGATAAACAACCTTAACAGTAAGTTTGTTTCCATCTAGAAAACATTACAGTGAATGTTTTATTGCATACAATAGTATTCTGTTAGTTCTGTGATCGAATTTTCTTTTCACAGTAAACATGAAATCTTATTTTCCCTCTAATTTCACAACAAAATCCAAGATCTCACCGCAGAATATGAACTTCTGATCTCCATTCACAATGACTCTCTGAGGACTCTTTCCATCACTAACGAGAATCTCTTAGGTTAGTTCATGTTCATGAATTTTTCAGAGAATAAATTAAGAATTAGACACTAATTTTATGCTCAAAGATCAGTGTAGTATTTGGAAGAATATGAAAATGTGATTTTCCTATCTGTCACAACCTGGTTCTCTTTCTCCCCTTCTGCTGGTCATTTTGTGTTGTGTTTCTAGTTACTTCCTGGATCCCTTTGTTTCATCTGTTCGGTTCAGTCATTACTTGCATCTGGTTTAGTTTATCTAGTCCTCCTCTGTATGTATAAATACTCCTGTTTTATGCTGGTGTCAGGGTATGGAAGCTTGTCACGAACTTGGAGAGGTGCTGGATGCATGTGCTGATGAGTTCAGTTCGTTAGAACTAAACAAGATTAACAAAAGACCTCTCAGGACATTCAAGATTCTTGATACAGACTTCTGGTAAAGACAACGAATTCCACCGGCTGATACAAGGGAAAAGCAGCTATTTCTACAAACAGGAGAGGACTAGCTAAATCGAATTCATCTGACCATGCATCCAGCAACACCTCAACCCTGTGAAACTGTGTTATTTTAAAATCAAATTTAGTAAATTTGCATACTGGCATGTTGGATATTTCACAGATTAAACAAATGTTAAAACAATCTTTACAGAGACACAGAGGAGAATGGAGGAGCAAGAAAGGAACTTCACTATGGAAACAGCAAACCTGACAAATGAACTTAACAGTAAGTGACATTTCCAGTGCTTTAAGTATGATGATGGTCATTACCTTGTGTGTAAAATGAATCCACAGTAATCCCATGTTTACACCCTATGATATCATTTTTAATGTGTTTTTCAAAAGTTCAAACCAAATTTTATGTGAACATCAAGCAGACCTGAGGTGATATATTGTTATTAGTGCAGTGTCCTATAAAGCATTGAATGCATTTTTTTGTTGTTGTTGTTGTTATTGTTGTTGTGTCAGTGTAAACCTGATCCTGAGAGGAGAAAGTAAAATGTTTGCCCAACAATGTCAGTTGAGGCTATCATTTCACTCAGGGGGATGTTATTTTGGGTTTAGAGAACAGCTGATAAAAGATACTGTACTTTACAGACACTCAGTGCAGGATGGAATGTCATGTCTGATTTGTTTTTATGAAGGGACCCATCATGATTTGCATGAAAAAGAGGAAAACTGCAGAGCTACTTCTGACAAAAGACAAGAGCTGGAAAGAGAACTGAATGGTAAACCTCTGTTTTTATGTTAGATTTGAAATGTAAAGCATGATTTTCACATTGTCCAGGGCGCAGCATACACGAAGAAGAACATATGCTAATCAAAACTAAACTAAATCCTGACAGATGTTAAAGAGTCTGGAAAGTTAAGTCTTGAGTGGCTCCATGGATAACATAAAGAATATATATGTGTAATATATATATATATATATATATATATATATATCACACATACAAACATAGATAAACATATAGGATTTTGTGCTGTTTTAACAAAAACCTCTTTGAAGAGAAGACAAAGTTAGAGAAAGACCCTGAAGACAAACCTGAGTTACAGAATAAGATAATGACATGTGTGAAGCTGTTAAAGTCTGACTCACATCATAACCCACACCTCTGTCTGTTATTAATAACATCTTAAAAAATGTCTGTGGTAACATTGTGTCTATGTAATGGGTAGCCGTACTCTCATGTTACTAATGGTAACAAATAGTAATGAATGTGTAGTGATTGTGAGGAAACTGATTCAGTGACCAGCAAGTTTTGAGCAGACACATCGTAGACAGTGTGTATCACACTTAACAGCAGGGTAAATCCACAGCCCACCTCTCAGACAGAAATGTAACTCATTCTGGAGAGAGCATCTGCTAAACTGATTCATTATCTCTAAACTGTTTCAGCTTTGATCTATTTATATGTTAGGCAGTGTGTTGTTTCAGGACACAAAAATAATGGAGATTATAAAAATGAAGAAGATTCTGTGCGAGTCACAAAACACAAGTAAACAATTACTTATGCATTGTTACTGTACAGTTCTCTGCTCTATATACTCAGTCACTTTGTGTTCTCTGTGAATTGCTCTCAGAAACTCAAATGGAACTGAAGGAGAAAGAGAAGAACAACACAAATCTGTCTGAATTGAAGACAAAGCTGGAGAAAGATCTTGAAGGTGAATCTGAGTTACAGACAGTATGCAGACATATGTTGTCAGTTAAATTGCTTGATTGTTGTTTGATCAAGTTTGACAAAGTCCAATGTGCTGTTTTCATGTGTCAGAGGGAAGAGTTGAACTGCTGTGGGTCTAAGATCATTTAGGGTGTTTCTACAAATGTTTGTGTGCAATAATAGACAGATGCACAAATTATACACAAGACAGAAGAGCTGGAAAAGAGAGTTCAAAAAGTGGAAAATTTAAAGCTGACGAATTTACTTCTCAAATAAAGAACTTATGATGCATTAATATCATATTATGTTGATTTAATCAGAGACAAAAGGAAACCTTACAAAGGAACGGGAAAAGTGGAATGCAGAGAAGAAAATAATGACTGATCGACTCTCTGGTGAGTTTAACGATGTTTTTAATCATTATTGTAAAAGCCTAACATATACAACTCCTCTGTCTGTCATTAATGATAACTTAAAGAATCTTTGGTAACAAAGAACAGGCAGTACCATGTACCAAGAGCCTGAGTTGCAGAAAGTAGACAAGTATATACTGTGCATTATACTGCAGCATTACTGTTTTTTTTGTAAGTTTGACAAAGGCAGATATGCTATTTTTATGTGTCAAAGAGAATAGTTGAATTACTGTGAGCCTGATGGATCTCAGCCCATCAGAACGGGAAATGAGTTAAAAAAAATAAATGATGAACTCTGTAAGTACTAGACTTGTGTCAAAATTGATAGAAATTTTATAAAGAAAAGCATGTCTGTGTTCCTGTGATGGAAATATACCCCTGTGATGAAATTTCTACAGTTTTCAACAACGGTTGTGCCGCTGACTGGAAGTACCACAGTGGAAAGTGCTACTACTTCTCCTCTGATGTAAAGAGCTGGACTGAGAGTCGAGATTCCTGTGTGTCTATGGGGGGACGTCTGGTCATCATAAACAGTGAGGAGGAGTGGGTATGACAAAATGACATCATTAAAAAAATAATATCAAGAACATTAGACCTTAGTTCCTTCTTAATGAGGGCTGGTAAATATAATTGCTATTTGTAGTGTGTAAGGGCAGGAGATGTATTTTGGAACTCATTTAAATGTGATATCTGTGGTTCTAGTCTTTCTTAAAGCAGGCAAAACCAACACAGGATAAGGAAGAATACTGGATTGGTCTGACTGACTTTGTGAAGGAGACAGACTGGCGCTGGCTGGACAACACACCATTTAGTTCAAAATCAGAGTGAGCCATTAGGAATCAAAAACTGAGTTTTTAACTGTATTCACTTCAGACAGTAAATATTGTAAGATTTGTAACTGTGAATTTGCAGTTTTCAGTTTATTTCAGATCCTCTCATTTGATTGTTTTTTCTCTGTATTCAGGTACTGGGGTAATAATGAGCCTGATGACTGGAAAGGGGACAATAATAACCATCCCAATGGTGAGGATTGTGCAAAGGTGGATCTGAGCCCTAATCACAGATTATATGACTCTTTTTGTGAGAACGAATTCAAACGAATTTGTGAAGCCATAGCAGTAAAATTATCAAAATTGCCAAGACAATAATTGAGCAAACTTAAAGAACACTCTCATTGATTGATTCCCTGATTCAGGTTGTAAATTAGCTGCTTCCCCAATTCAGAACTCAGGGTTTGATCAGAAACCAGGTGAAGAACAGGGGAAATGAGTGGTGGTGAATTTCATATGCAGCTCATTTCACATCTCATGCTTCATTTCTATTTCTGTCATAAGAGTTGAACGTTCTCTATAGGATATGTTTTCAATAACAGTATCATCACTTTAGCCTTCCTCTTATCCCAAGAAACATGTGGCTAAGTTTGCAGTTGTTTTTGTTTATTGTCAATTACGAGACATATTTCTTCTCTGTAAAACAAATTTGCATTTATATTTGATTTATTTTATCTTAGGCAAACATATCCAGATATGATGGATAGTTGTTTTTTAAAGTTGAAACTGTGTTTTTGACAACTTAAAATGTTGTTTATATAAAAGTTGTAAAAAAAATAAAACAGATAAATAAGTAAAAAGTTGAGTTACTGTAACCACTTCAATGACTCAATAGTCACACCTCTCTCTGTTCTCTTAAGCCTAGTTTGCACCTGTCTTCTGTTCATTAAATCTGGTTTGAGTTGAGGGGGTGGCGAGCAAACAAACTGAAGCACTTCATAGCTCAGCCGAAAAAAGGCAAATGTAAAAACAACACAAGACACTGTCATGTTGCCTCAATACTGGCCAGCAGTACTGCTTAAACATAAGTTTTGCTCTCCTTTCCTTCTGGTCTACAAGTTTCTGAATGACTCTGGTTAAAGTCAGTCATCTCAGTCACCAGTCTCTTTTCCACTGACAGCATGGCCAATACATTCAGCCTCTCCTGGGTCATGGTGTTTCTGAGAAAAGTTTTAATTCTTTTCAAGCTCTCACCCTCACTATGTCCATGCAAGCCCAACTCAAAGGCTCGACAAAATTTTACAGTCTGTTATTCTCAGCAGAATCCTTTTTACATGCACCAAGCATTCTGCCAAAAGTAGTGCCACAAACAGGTGAGCTTTTTTAGATTAACCGTAACATTTCCTTTGTACACACGCAGGCGTAAATGAATAGGCTTAAAAGCATAGTGAAAGGCACTGGCTGAGCAAACTCCACAAATTGAAGTGGGATTTCCCTGCACCACATCCAGTATTTCCACATCTGGACAGTTCGTCAACCTTCATCCTTCAACCTTCATCCTTCAACCTTCAACCGTTAGCCATACCTGTCAAAAAAAAAACAAAGCTGTGGAAAGTTATCGAAACATCTTGAGTTTGGTCATCTGAGTATTGTAGCGACCGAGCTAAAAGCTCACCTACCTGGCAATGAGTCCTTAGCAAAGTAATGTAGAGTCTAGCATAGTTACCCAGTGTGCCTTGCGGGAGCACCTTTGTGTTTCATTGTTGGCTTATTGTGTTGTTGTTGTTGCTGTTGTTGTTATCGTTGTTGTTTTAACAGTGTGGTGTGTTCGAAGGTGTTTGTGTGTTCACGTTCATTACATTAACCCTCGTAGTTGTAGAGATAGAGTTACCCTTTAGGGTGAAGTGAATTTGTCAAGATGGCACACCTGAATTGTACCCAATGATCTACACTTCTCTCTGAGTCAATGAGCAGGTGAATATTTCTTGTTTTTTTCAGTAGTTGATTAATGTCATTACAACACTTTTTTAACAGTATGTGAATTTATTGCAGTGTGTATATAAATACTGTGATATTAATTTCCTATTTTCTTTTCGTTTTTTACATTGTTCATTCCATACAAAACTTGCTGTCTTTTTATAATTGTTTAAGTAACATGATTAAAATTGAGTTCTTCTGAAATAGTGAATTTCATACACTTAAAGATCAGAGGTCAGTATTAGCTGTTTAGCACGTTCCCTCAACAAAGTACATGCGTAGAGGTAATAATCACATAGAAAAATTGCTTGCTTCAATTAAGTGCTTTCGAAAAAATAATCTCCATCTTAAATCACATCACAAAATACTGTTTGTTAGGCCAGCACTTCTGTCACATGGTGAGATTTTTCTTGAAGCTTTTTTCAGTACATCAAAAAGCAAGTTGAGAGTTCTCCCTCACCCTTGACACTTAGTAACTCAGTATTGTGGCCTTACAGAGAATGGGCGTGTCCTTTCAGACGAATGTCTTATATTTCTGCTCTTTGAGGAACTGACTAACATTTAGAAGGACATCCCTTGTCTATTCTCAAGACTTCAGAACAATGAAGGAGAGAGAGCAGGAAGATGATGGCTGTGAGTCTTTTTATTCATTTTCAGTCTCTATTCATTTGGTTATGCTTTTCATATGTTGGGCATCTACATGTTTCGTTTTACCGCTCCTCTGACACATCCAGAGATGATGTCAGTTGTGACTAAACCACATGTGATTTAGGAGAGGAAAACTGTAGACATTACGCATCAGAAAATATATGTTTTAATAAGTGGGTGCATCAGTTCATTTTTAGTGTGTTGCTCTTCAATTCATCACTCTCTCTGTTTAGTGGCAAAGAGAAAGAGAATGTACAAATGTTTTGGGTGTGGAGCAAGCAGAAGTTTTGGGTGTTTGTATCAAAAGTGTGAAATTTGAACATGTGAGGGTATGTTGAACACTGCACATTGCATACGCTCTGTGTCTAGCTCAAGAAATGGAGACAACCAACATTTTAAAATATGGGTGCATGAGTTTAGCTGTTAATGGGGTGAATGGTGGTGCAGTGGGTAGTGCTACTGCCTCATAGCAAGAAAGTACTGGCTTGATTCCGACCGGTCGGCCAGGGTTCAATCTCTGTGGAGTTTGCATGTTGTCTGTGTGGGTTTTCTCTCACAGTCCAAAGCCATGTAAGTCAGATGAACTGGAGATACTGAAGTGCCTCTTGGTGTGAATGTGTGCATTAATGTGTTTGCCCTGCCACAGACTGGCAAGCTGGCCTTTTGCCCAGGGAGTGCTAAGATAGATGAATAAATGAATACATTCTATTGGTCTTAAATTCTTTGCTGTCTCTGGTCGGTCACAAAGAGGAAGAGAATGTTCCGGTAATATGGGTGTTGGTGCGAATGGTGTGAAGTACCTAGAAGTTTTGCGTGTTGGTGTCAAAAGTGTGAAGTTTGAACGTGTGATATATGTTGAACAGTGCACAACCTTTCTTTTGAGCTGACGAAATGGAGATGAGCGTGAAGTCATTTAATTGTTTTGCTTAGAAATGTATGAATTTTAACATTTGGAGGCATTGTATTATACTGACTGTGGTCTGCACTGTTTCACCTCAACAAGATTTTTCTTTATACTCATTTTATACTCACTTTCTCAACTGTGGTTCACTTATTACAATAGCAACACAGACTCTGCTGCTGAACACTGATCTCAAGAATAACAATAAAGGTCAACGTCCACGTACTTTCAGCCAATCATCTTCACACAGTGTGTTTAGCTGAATCAGAATATTTATTAGCCAACCCCCCACCCCCACTCAACATGGTCTTTATGGGTCTGAAAGTACTAAAGGAACGGGAAGCTTATTGGAAAAGGATAACTTGGTTTCAGTTTTTCACTCTCTTTTTCACTGGATTTGTTGGGTTTTTAACTCCATAGTTGTCCTCATCTGTTCTCAGGTCCAACCAAATGTTGTGTGGTCAGAGATGAGGTTGGTCTCCTGAAACTGAAGCTTGGTGTACTGGCTGTTCTCTGTCTCTTCCTGGGAGCTTTTGTGGTCACCTTTAAAGTACTCTGTGAGTGTATATTAAAAGGAAAATGCAACTTCAAAATGAAATTCTCAGCAGAGACTCAGGGGAGCATACAAGAGCATGAGAGGAGCTAATAATTCTACATGCAATTCAAGATTAGTTTATTTAAGGTGTACTAGTAGTATTACCACCACTGATGATGATGATGATGATGATGATGATAATGATGATAATGATGATGATCTTACCTCTTTGCCCCTATCTAGATGTACAAAGATCACATTTCTACACAGGTTATGAGCTTCAACTTATTTCAGGTAAGTGATGAGTGACATCAGTTATGAAAATCCAGTTTATTGAGATCCCTGATTATAGAAAAGGAGAAGGTAATTTCACCAAGCTCCTCTGAGCATGATTTTTTCAGCTCTATTGAAACTTCGAGGAATTCATGGAACCACCCAAATCTATTGTCAGTAAATGACATTTTTAAGACAGGTGAACCATTCTGTCACAGAATTTAAAATGTCAAGTTGTACGTCGTTGCAGAGATTAGATAGTGGAGTTTTGATCTTTACGATGACTGATGTCTCCATCTACCGAGGGTTATCATGACTCATAAACTAAAATAAAAATTCTAAAGAGAAACCCTCTCATTTCTCTGATGCTGTCAACACAAGAAGCAATAATTCATGTTTGAAACATGACGTTCTAGAGCCCGTACACAATGACACATTGAAGACATTTTCCTCTAAAACAGAAAGGTCAGTCAGAAATCTCTCAGGTCACATTTGAATTAATTTGCTCAAAAACTAGGTATCATTCAGCTGACCTGAAACGTCTGACAGATGTTAAAGAATCAGGAAAAATAACGCTCGTGAGTCTCCATAGATATCATTAAATTTTAGGATTTTGTGCTCTTTTAACAAAAATCTTTTTGATGAGAAGACAAAGCTGGAGAACGACCTTGAGTTATGGAATAAGATGACATGTGTAAAGCTGTTAAAGTCTGACTCACATCATGATGCACACCTCTGCCTGTTGGTAATGATATTCTTGAAAAATTTCTGCTATAACAATGTGTCTCTGTATTGGGCTGCCATCCTGTCATGTTACTAATGGTAACACATAGTAATGAATGTGTAGGGATTATGAGGAGGTTGGTTCAGTGACCAGTGAGTTTTGAGCAGACACATAATAGACAATGTGTAACACACTTAAAAGTAACTCTCTTAAGAGTAAATCCACAGCCCACCTCTCAGACAGGAAACAAATATAGGCCACTCTGGAAAGAGCATCTGCTAAACTGATTCATTATCTCTAAACTAACCACTTCGTGAGACTTTGATCAACTGATCCGTTGATATGTTAGACTTGTGAAGCAGAAGCAAGAAGCAAGATTCAAGATTCAAGATTCAAGAGTTTTATTGCCACAGCAAAACAGGCAGTTACACTGTACAATGAAACTCTTACTTTGCTAATCCTCTGTTACCAGACAAGTGTGAATAAAGGCAATATATATAAATAAGTAGAATAATCTTATATGAAAGACAATATAAATAAGCAAAAGAATCTTATAAAGAAAACAAGAGAGCAAAAAAACAAGAGAAAAATACAGCTGGGGTAGATCCATGAAAGTGAGGGAGATCTATGAAAGTGACTTAGTATTGGAATAATTATTAAGTTACATATGCAGTTGTTACAGAGAATGCGCAATGTCGCAGTACATGTGCAGTATGTGCAAGGGGGCAGAGAGCAGCAGTCATAAAGTGCACTGTGCAATTGCACGGTGACAGTAGTGGGACAGCAGCACTAACAGCAGTGTTGTGTGTGCAGAGTTGAGTAGTGTTCATTAGTAATGTAAAGTGTGTGTCAGTCAGTGGTCCTCCAGTCAAAGATGTTGGAAGGGGCCATGTGCGAAAGAGTCATTCACAAGCCTGATTGCCTGTGGGTAGAAGCTGTTTGTCAATCTTGATGTCCTGGACTTCACATTTCTATAGCGCTTTCCTGATGGTAGAAGTGTGAAGAGGTTATGTTGGGGGTGAGTACTGTCCCTGATGATGTTGTGGGCCCTCCTGATGACCCTGGTGTCGTTAGTGTCCTGCAGCAGGGGGAAGGCTGCTCCAGAAATGGACTGAGCAGTTTTAATCACGCACTGGAGAGCCTTCCTGTCCTGAGCAGTGCAGTTTCCATACCAGACTGTGATGGGGCTGGTAAGGACGCTCTCGATCGTACTCCTATAGAAGTTGCTGAGAATTTTGGCTGGCATGCCAAATTTCCTCAGCCTTCTTAGAAAGTACAGTCGTTGTTGGGACTTCCTGATGATGTGCTGTGTGTTGTGAGACCAGGTAAGATCCTCACTGATGTGAAGGCTGAGAAATTTGAAGGTTTTCACCCTCTCCACCTCAGTCTCACCTATGTGAAGCGGTGTGTGCAGCTCCCCTCGCTTCCTTGGGCCAACACTTTTCCTTAGTCTTGTCTGTATTAAGGGAGAGATTGTTGTTATGACACCAGGCCACCAGATCTGACACCTCCCTCCTGTATGCTCTCTAATCCCCCTCAGTGTTCAGTCCTATGACTGTTGTGTCATCAGCAAACTTGATGATCCTGGTGTTGTTCTGGGAGGCTACGCAGTCGTACGTGAAGAGTGTGTACAGCAGGGGGCTCAGCACACAGCCCAGGGGGGTCCCAGTGCTTACAGGTCTTGTGCTTGATGTGCGGCTGTCAGCTCTGACTGACTGGGGTCTGTCTGTTAGGAAGTTCAGTACCCAGTTGCAGAGGGTGGGTGTCAGTCCCAGGGTGCGGAGCTTTTCAGAGAGTTTGTGGGGCATGACCGTATTGAATGCTGAGCTGTAGTCGATAAACAGCATTCTGACATACGTGTCCTTGCCCTCTAGGTGTGTGAGGGCTGTGTGTATGGCAGTGCTGACTGCATCATCAGTGGACCGGTTCCGTCAGTAAGCAAACTGTAGAGGGTCTAAAGTGTCTGGAATGATCTCCTGGATGTGAGTCATGACCTATCCTTTCAAAACACTTCATCACAATTGGAGTGAGTGCCACAGGGCGATAGTCATTCAGGCAGGTCACGGTGCTTTTCTTTGGGAGGGGCACAATGGTGGTGGACTTGAAGCAGGAGGGCACAGGAGCTTGCTCGAGGGACAGATTGAATATGTCTGTAAACACGTCAGCCAGTTCTGCTGAGCAAACCCTGAGTGCACGCCCTGGGATGTTGTCTGGGCCAGCCACCTTCCTTGGGTTTATTCTCCTCAGAGCCTTACACACATCTGCTGCTGACACGGTCAGCGATGGGCTCTGTGTGCTCTCAGTGGCCATGGCTTCTCTCTGTTGATCCGTGTTGAGGGCCTGAAAGTGAGCGTAGAACTCGTTCAGCTCATCTGGCAGTGCGGCGTGGCTGGTTGTGACCACCCTGCTCCTCTGCTGGTAGTCTGTGATGTGCTGCAGGCCCTGCCACATGCGTTGGGAGTCTGCGGTGGTGTAGTATCCCTCCAGCTTCAGTCTGTATTGTCTTTTGGCCTCTCTCATAGATTTACGCAGGTCATATCTGGCCTTTTTATACTCTTCAGCATTGAATGAGATAAATGCAGTTGAGCGAGCACGTAACATGGATCGGACTTCCCTTATGATCCAAGCAGGCTTGTGACCGAAACTTTGCCGGTTTGATTCCCAGGACCAGCAGGAAAACATCCACAGCTGAAGTGCCCTTGGGCAACACACTTAACCCCCAACTGCTACCCAGGTAGAGGTGTGCTGCCCGCTGCTCCTGCGTCCAGTAATTGTGTGTGCTCATTACTGGTGCGTAAGGATGGGTTAAATGCACAGGTCAAATCACTGCTCAGTGCTTACAGTGCGTGTGAGATCACAGAGATTTAATTTTCAATCTTAATCATGTGGTGAAGTGTGGTGTCTCAGGACAAAAAATCACGGAGATTATAAAAATCAAGAGGGATTTCTTTCTGGGTCGCACAACATGAGTAAACTTCTATTTATGCATTGTTACTGTACAGTTCTCTTCTCTACATACTCAGTCACTTTGTATTCTCTGTGAATTGCTCTCAGAAACTCAAATGGAACTGAGGGAGAAAGAGAAGAACTACACAGATCTGTCTGAATTGAAGACAAAGCTGGAGAAAGATCTTGAAGGTGAACCTGAGTTACAGTATGCAGACATATGTTGTCAGTTGAACTGCTTCATTGCACTTTTCATGAGTGATGTCTGTCCCCACTGGACATTACTGCAATCAATAGTGGCTAAGTAATAATAACAATAATAATAATAATAATAATAATAATAATAATAATAAAGGATGTATTAATTTTACATAATGTGTATTTAATAAGACATAAATGGAACTCTTACAAAGGAACTGGAAAGGTGGAATACAGCAAAGAATATTTTGACTGATCAACTCTACGGTGAGTTTATAGACTTTGTCCTTTTTCACCATTGTTGTAAAACCCTAGCATGTAGATCTCTCTGTGTTGTAAATGGTACTAATGGTAACAAAGGGAAATATATTTGCAGAGATGGTAAGTTGGCTCACTTTTATGTGACTTTGATCAACTCATCTGTTAATATCCCAGACTTCTGACACTCTTTGGTTCCAGGACACAAAATATTGGAGATTGTAAAACTAAGGAAGGGGTCAAACAACAAGAGTAAACACTTATTCATGAATTGTTACTGTTGAATTCTCCTCTCTACATACTCAGTCACTTTGTGTTCTCTGTGAATTGCTCTCAGAAACTCAAATGGAACTGAAGGACAAAGAGAAGAACTACACAAAGCTGTCTGAATTGAAGACAAAGCTGGAGAAAGATCTTGAAGGTGAATCTGAGTTACAGACAGTATGCAGACATATGTTATCAGTTAAATTGCTTGATTGTTGTTTGATCAAGTTTGACAAAGTCCAATGTGCTGTTTTCATGTGTCAGAGGGAAGAGTTGAACTGCTGTGAGTCTAAGATCATTTAGGGTGTTTCTACAAATGTTTGTGTGCAATAATAGACAGATGCACAAATTATACACAAGACAGAAGAGCTGGAAAAGAGAGTTCAAAAAGTGGAAAATTTAAAGCTGACGAATTTACTTCTCAAATAAAGAACTTATGATGCATTAATATCATATTATGTTGATTTAATCAGGGACAAAAGGAAACCTTACAAAGGAACGGGAAAAGTGGAATGCAGAGAAGAAAATAATGACTGATCGACTCTCTGGTGAGTTTAACGATCTTTTTAATCATTATTGTAAAAGCCTAACATATACAACTCCTCTGTCTGTCATTAATGATAACTTAAAGAATCTTTGGTAACAAAGAACAGGCTGTACCATGAGCCTGAGTTGCAGAAAGTAGACAAGTATATACTGTGCATTATACTGCTGCATTATTGTTTTTTTTGTAAGTTTGACAAAGGCAGATATGCTATTTTTATGTGTCAAAGAGAATAGTTGAATTACTGTGAGCCTGATGGATCTCAGCCCATCAGAACGGGAAATGAGTTAAAAAAAATAAATGATGAACTCTGTAAGTACTAGACTTGTGTCAAAATTGATAGAAATTTTATAAAGAAAAGCATGTCTGTGTTCCTGTGATGGAAATATACCCCTGTGATGAAATTTCTACAGTTTTCAACAACGGTTGTGCCGCTGACTGGACGTACCACAGTGGAAAGTGCTACTACTTCTCCTCTGATGAAAAGCTGGACTGAGAGTCAAGATTCCTGTGTGTCTATGGGGGGACGTCTGCTCATCATAAACACTGAGGAGGAGTGGGTATGACAAAATGACATCATTAAAAAAATAATATTAAGAACATTAGACATTAGTTCCTTCTTAATGAGGGCTGGTAAATATAATTGTTATTTGTCATGTGTAAGGGCAGGAGATGTATTTTGGAACTCATCTAAATGTGATATCTGTGGTTCTAGTCTTTCTTAAAGCAGGCAAAACCAACACAGGGTAACGAATACTGGATTGGTCTGACTGACTCTGTGAAGGAGACAGACTGGCGCTGGCTGGACAACACACCATTTTATTCAGAATCAGAGTGAGCCATTAGGAATCAAAAACTGAGTTTTTAACTGTATTCACTTCAGACGGTAATTAGTGTAAGATTTGTAACTGCGAATTTGCAGTTTTCAGTTTATTTCAGATCCTCTCATTTGATTGTTTTTTCTCTGTATTCAGGTACTGGGGTAATAATGAGCCTGATGACTGGAAAGGGAACAATAATGACCATCCCAATGGTGAGGATTGTGCAAAGGTGGATCTGAGCCCTAATTACAGATTATATGACTCTTTTTGTGAGAACGAATTCAAACGAATTTGTGAGGCTATAGCAGTAAAATGATCAAAATAACCAAGATAATAATTGAGTAAACGGAAAGAACCCTTTCATTTAATGATTCCCTGATTCAGGTTGTAAATTAGCTGCTTCCCCAATTCAGAACTCAGGGTTTGATCAGAAACCAGGTGAAGAACAGGGGAAATGAGTGGTGGTGAATTTCATATGCAGCTCATTTCACGTCATGCTTCATTTCTATTCCTGCTGTGCCAGTTAAACTTTCTCCATAGGATATGCTTTCAATAACAGTATCATCAATTTATCCTCACCCTTATTCCTAGAAACATTTGGCTATGTTAACATTTGTTTTTGTTTATTGTCAGTTATGAGAAATATTTCTTCTCTATGAAAGAAATTTGCAAGTCTTGCTTTAATGTTAGACAATGTGGAACCACAGACTTCATCTCAAAGTTTTTTCTTTCGATTTGGTTTATTTTGTTTTGTTTTAAGGAAATATATTGTGATATGTTGGAAAGGTGGGTTTTTTTTTCTTATGCTTGTTTGTTTTTTGGGGTTTTTTTTGCTTTGTTTTGTTTAGTTTATTTTTCTAACCTGAAATCATGCTTCTGACAACTTAAAATGCTATGTTTATGTAAGAAACTTGCAGAAAAAACTTTGGTTATTATCATAATCTTGTCCTCTCCTTCCTCCAGTTCTGAGACTCAGCGTTCTGTGTCGCCAGTCTACTGATCACTGGTCTGATCACCATGATAATCTAATCAATAGTCACACCTGATTGTGTTCTCTTAAACCTGCACTTGTCTTCTGTTCATAAAGTTTGGTTTGATTTTGTACAAACATCCCTGTTTTTCCAGTTTCTCTATGTCAAGTCCTACTGTGATGTGTGTATATTCTGCTCAGAGTGATCTCTGTTATTCTGTAAATTGCTGATAACAGTCTACACTTTGTACATTCACAAATAAAGCATCAAAAAGCAAGTCACGTGTTCTTACTGGTTATTAATAATCATCACCCTTGACACTTAGCAACTGACTATGGCAGCCTTTCAGAGAATGGGCGTGTCCTTTTAGAGGAACCTCTTATATTTCTGTTCTTTGAGGAACTGATTAACATTTGTACAGACATCCTTTGCCTCTAAACTCAAGACCTCAGCACAATGATGGAGAGAGAGCAAGAAGACGATGGTTGTGAGTCTTTCTTTTCATTTTCTGTCGCTATTCATTTGGTTATGCCTTTCATGTGTTAGGCATGTACATGTTTTGTTTAACCATTTCTACAGAGATGATGTCACTTGTGACTAAAGCACATGTGATATAGCCTATAGCAGGAAAAATCACTGTGGACTTTGGAATTCAGGAGAGGTAAGCTGTGGACATTATGTATCAGAAAATAGACATTTTAAAAAGTGTGTGCATTGGTTCAGCATGTAATACCATTTCTCATTAAGAAATACATTCTGTTGGTCTTAAATTCTTTGCTGTCTCTGGTCAGTCACAAAGATGAAGAGAATGTCCTGATAATTTGGGTGTTGGTGTGAAAAGTGTGAAGTTTGACCTTGTCAAATATCTTGAACACTGAACTCAGCACAAGATTCATGTTGAGCTGACGAAATGGAGACAACCATAAAATCATATAAATGTTTTACCCACAAATGTATGAATTTCAAAGTTGGGAATATTTGGAACTGCATCATACTGACTGTGGTCTGCACTGTTTCACCTCAACAAGATTTTTCTTTATACTCATTGTCTCAAATACGGCTCAGTTATTACCGTAGCAACACAGAGTCTGGTGCTGAACACTGATCTCAAGAACAACAATAGAGGTGAACATCCACCTACTTTCAACCAGTCATCTTCACATACAGTGTGTTTGCCTGAATCAGAATATTTACTAGCCAACCTCACCCCACCCTTCACCCCCACTCAACATGGTCTTTATGGGTCTGAAAGTACTAATGGAATGGAAAGGTTATTGGGAAAAGATAATATGGTTTCAGTTTTTCACTCTTTTTTTTTACTGGATTGGATTTGTTGGATTTTTAACTCCACACTTCTCCTTATCTGTTCTCAGGTCAGACCAAATGCCGTGTGGTCAGAGATGAGGTTGGTCTCCTGAAACTGAAGCTTGGTGTACTGGCTGTTCTCTGTCTCGTCCTGGGAGCTTTTGTGGTCACCTTTAAAGTGCTCTGTGAGTATATAATAAAATGAAAATACAGCTTCACAAAATAATATTCAACTACCTGAACAACTGTCAACAGCCATCTCTTTTGCACCACGCAAACTATATTTCTTCATATACAGCATACCAAGAAGAGATGTGAATACTGCATTTCTATATCTCTATGCAACCACAAAACAAGTCAGGATATTTCTACTGCAGTTACCATATGTGACAATATATGTAAGATCGAGGTCAATCAACTTAACTGAGACTCTTAGGAGAGACTCAGAGGAGCATGCAAGAGCATGAGAGGAATTGCTAATTTTATGTGCAATTCAAGATCAGTTATATTTTAGGTATTGTAGTAGTAATACCACTGTTGCTGCTGATGATGATGATGATCTAACCTCTTAACCCTTTTCCAGATGTACAAAGGTCACATTTCTATGCAGAATACAAGCTTCATCTCAAATCAGGTGAGTGATGAGTGGCATGAATTATGAAAATTGCTGTGGATCATGATCCAGTTTAATATGATCCCTGGTTCTAGTAAAGCAGTGGGTCATATCACCAAGCTCTTCTGAAGAGGAATTTCTCAATGAGGAATATAGGGATCCACCAAAATCTAATGTCTTAAAATTACATGTTCAAAACAGGTGTACCGTTCTGGGCTTAGTTACACAATTTAAAATGTCAAGTTGTACGTCATACTTACCTGGCAGGGGAGACAACATTATCACAAAGGTAGTTCACCCAGGGTGAGGCTTAACCATTGCACTTGGGCTATGCTGACCTCTGCGAATTCCCCAAATGCGGGGATCTCGACTGCATAGTTTGTGGTAGTAGGGGGCTGCATCATAAACAGTGAGGAGGAGCAGGTATGATATCAGTTCCTTCTTAATGAGGGCTGGTAAATATAATGATTATTTGTAGTGTGTAAGGGCAGGAGATGTATTTTGGAACTCACCTTGGTGTGATATCTGGGATTCTAGTCTTTCTTAAAGCAGGAAAATCCAACACATGCTACAGGACTTTACTGGATTGGTCTGACTGACTCTGTGAAGGAGGGAGACTGGCGCTGGTTGGACAACACACGACTGAATCAGACTCCAAAGTGAGCCATTTGGGATCAAAAACTGAATTTTTTACTGTATTCATTCCAGTATTCAGTTTATTTCAAAGCATTCAATTTGATTGCAATTGTTTTTGTTTTTTTCTTAACGTTTAGGTACTGGTATAGAAACAAGCCTGATAACCGGACTGGGACAAATAACGACCATCTTGATGGAGAAGACTGTGCACACATTAATCTTTCCTCTAGTCATTGCGGGATATCGGATGGTTTTTTTTGAGGGAAAAGAATTAAAAAGAGTTTGTGAAGCCGTAGCAGTAAAATTAACCAGATTACCAATACAATAGTAAAGCAAACAGAACAAACAGTGTGATTAATTCATTCCCTGATTCAGAACTGAAATTGATCATTTCCCCATCTCAGATGTTAAATGATGGATCTGAGCATCCCTAATTCGAAAATCCGAAATCCGAAATGCTCCAAAATCCGAAGTGTTTTGAGCGCCGACATGACACCATAAATGGAAACCTCTACGCCTGACCTCACAAGCCCTGATCTGTTGATGTGCTAGACTTGTGGCAGGATGTGTTCTCGGTACACAAAAATCATGGAGATTGTAAAAATAGAGAAGGATTTGTGGATCGTAATGCACGAGTAAACATTTATTCATGAATTGTTACTGTACATTTCTCTTCTCTAGATAGTCACTTTGTGTTCTCTGTTAAATCACTCTCAGAAACTCAAATGAAACTGACTGAGACAGGAGACCTACAGAAATCTGTCTGAACTGAAGACAAAGCTGGAGAAAGATCTTGAAGGTGAACCTGAGTTACAGACAGTAGGCAGGCATGTTATGTCAGTTGTATTGCTTCATTGTTGTCTGACCAAGTTTGAGAAGAGTTGCATTAGTGTGTGCCTAACCGATCTCACACCATAAAAATGAGAAATGAGGTTTTTGTGGGACATACATAGCATTAGAGCATCCCTGTATTTCCGTACAGCAGAGAGTGTACGGGTGTTTCTACAAACCAATGAAAAGTTTGGCATGCCACTGATGGGCATATACACAAATCAGACACACAATAGCGGAGATGAAAACGGACTTCACTTTGGAAAATATAAGCTTGACAAATGAACTTGTCATAAGCGATGTCTCCCCCTACTGGACATAACTGCAATCAGTAGTAGTAGTAAATGGCTTAAAAATAATAATAAATTAAGAAAAGAAAATTATATACTGATATAATGTTGATGTTGATTTAATTAGACATAATGGAACACCTTACAAAGGAAGGGGAAAAGTGGAATGCAGAGAAGAAAAATATGACTGATCGAGACTCTGGTGAGTTTACAGATCTTGTTCTTTTTCATCATTATTATAAAAGCTTAACATGTACACCTCCTCTGTCTGTCATTAAGGATACCTAAATAAGCCTGTGGTGACAAAGAACAATCAGTACCATGTGTCTCTATAATTGGTAACAATACTGTCATGTTGCTAATGGTAACAAGTAATCCTACATTTGTAGTGACATCTGAATTCCAAAGATTACCTGCAATTCTTTGTGAGTAGACAAAAAAAATCTTAAATTGATGCACACAGCATCTGAACAAATATTAATCTATTAATGGTTCCTTTATAGTCATCTACTCTACAGATAGAGGAGATACAGAGGAACTTTACGGATGGAAACATAGACATGATAAACACACTTAACAGTAGGTGATGCCTTCCCCTACTGGAGATCGCTGTTAAATGAAAAACTAACTAACTAAATAAATAAATAAGAAATACCTGACCAATAACCATGACAGTGGGTGATGTGTACAAATTATTATCTACTAAAACAGTCAAGACTTTGAGTCAGCTGATGCCGATACATCCGGATTCACAGCAAGCTCTGTCCTATCACTGACAGTATGCTGTTGTTTGACTGTAAAACAAAACAATACAAACTGAAATGACAACATGCTATTATAAACTGTAGGATTTGTAGCCTGATTTAATGAACTGTTATACGATGTCATATTTTCTGCTTTCCAGAAATGGAGGAAACCTATAAAAGTCTTGCAGGTGAGTCTTGATTTAGTTATTTATTTACTTACTTACTTATTTGTTTATTTATTTATTTAAATGACTTGTTGAATGACTATTATCTATTGAATGACTTGTCAAAGTACATATCCCATGACACAATGAAAATCTTTTCAGATCAGTTTAGCTTCATGAAAATTTCAGAAAGGAGATTTTAGACAGCAGGCAGGCATATACTGTTAGCTGTACTGCTGCGTTGCTGTTTAACCAAGTTTGAGAAAGTACGATGTGCTGTTTTATGTGCACATCTAAATGAGAAATGGGGAGGGCGTAATGGACACGTTACATGATACCACCATAAACACTGCCTTTACTGATCAAAGGTTGTTTGAAGGGCATATTAAGCATATATTTTCTCTGTGTATTGTCATGCCACTAATACACAGAAAAAAGTCATACTAAAGACAGAGGAGCTGAGCAGGCACTTTAATGTGGAAAAGATAAACCTGACACTTTCGCAGAATGCTAGCGGACAAAATCACCTTCCCTGAAAGAAACATGAAATGACATTAGTGTTTTTTCACTTCAGTTCTAATATAGATACTATATTTGCAAAGACTGAAATAAAAATGGGGCTATTTTTTTTTTTTTTTTTTTTTTTGGAAAATGCAGGTGTAAATAATTGTTTCAACCTTTTAGCTTCATTCACTCCTATTCATAGAAGACGCTCTCGTGAGTGCCCTCTAGGTGAATTGTAGCCAACTGCGGTACTGTGGCATTAATAGGAAGTGGACAAACTCCTCATAGAAGGGCTCTGGTATCACTTGGAAACGCCGCCTGCTTCAATTCAGTGTTTTCGAAAACATAATGTCCATTTTAAGCCATATCACAAAATACAGTTAGTTGGGCCAACACTTCTGGTACATAGTGAGATCGGTCTTGAAGGTTTTTAATCAATGTACGTATTTCCCACGAATGTTTAAATTCAAATTAACGAAATGTGCGATGCAGCGTTTTATTCGTAGATTCGAACATTGCATCAGTTTAACTGTAGTCATCTCATACACTATTCAGTTGACAATAAAGCTGTATATCTTTTCTGAAGCGTACGTTCATCGTTTTATTTTGGAAGTGCATCTCTGATGTCAGTAGTCACCACATTACCACCTATGTCTATGCATAGCCTGATGTAATATTACGCGGTGTTGTATAGGTTACATTTAAAAAGTTGTTTTCAGTCATGCGACATTGCTGATAGTTTTCCTCTGGTAGTTGTATAGTTGTGAGAGATCTAAAGCTGGTCGTCACCACGTTATCGTCTAAATCTATATGTGTGTATATGTTCCAGCGGTCGCCAATAAAACATTTAAAAAACAAGTCGCGAGTTCTCCCTGTGTACGATTATCATCACCCTCCTTGACGCTTTGCAATTATGGCGGCTTTCAGAGGACGGTCGTGTCCTTTTAGAGGAACTTCGAATATTTCTGCTCTTTGAGAAACAGATTAACATTTGTACAGACATCCTTTGCCTCTAAACTCAAGGTTTCAGCACAGTGAAGCAGAGAGAGCAGGAAGACGATGGTTGTGTGTCGCTATTCATTTGGGTATGCTTTTCAAATGTCAACCACGTACCCACTTGTCAGTCGTGACTAAAGCACATGAAGTGTAGCATGGGAAATCGAGACTGATGATCAGAAGACTGTGGAGATTATGTGTCAGAAAAAAACTTTTTAAAATATGTGTGCATCAGTTTAGCATTTAACACTTCTCATGCGAATGGTGTGAAGTACGCAGACGTTTTGGGTGTTGTGAAAACTGTGAAGTTTGAAAGTGTTAAATACGCTGAACACTGAATACTGCACAAGCTGTATGTCGAGCTGAAAAATGGAGACAGCTATGAATTCATTTAATGTCTCTGCCCAGAAATGTATGAATTTCAAACTTGGAAATGTTTGGCTTGTATTATACTGACTGTCGTCCTCGTTGTTTCAAATAAACAAGATTGTTTTCACTCTTCAAAAAGCAGTTTGAGAGTGAAAACACCAGCTATGATTAGATTGTATATGGGGCAAATCCTGAGCTTGAAACCGTGTCAAAAACAGCAAACGTAATTAAGCAAGAGTCAGGGGGAAATTCAAGTCAAATTTGAGGAGCATTTAATGTAAAGCATACGATTAACATGGTCTAAATTACACATATCTGCTGATCGGTAGTCAGAATGAAAAATCCAACGGGCCAATTTCACCAAGAAAAAAAAAAAACATTAGAAATCATTGTGATTCAGCCCATTTAACTGACCCAGTCAATGTAAACTAATGTTCTTTTTTACTTATTCAGCTGGTTCGTCTGGTCATCCAGTCTGCTCTGTTCTCCGAGTACAGCACGATCTCCTCACCCTTTGAGTTCATCACAGACAAAGTGCTGATATGTGACGTCACAAGCAGAACTGTAAGAGGAAGTTGTAGACTATATTTAAGCATGAGACACTGGGCTGTCCTTGCACTTCTGAGCCATGGAGTCAGAGAAGTCACCAGCAGCTGATCTGTATTCTGCTGTTAATTTCAAAAAGAAAACAAAGAAAGAAAGAGTGGAAAAGTCTTCCAATGGTAAGTTCACTTGTCTGTTTTAACTTTATAGAAGAAGGATATGACTGCTACTCCACAAGACTTAAGCTCTGTTGTACTGAAATGAATCAGCTGATGTGTTTTACTTCATATACAACAAACTGTTGTTTTGATTTAACAAAATAATGCAGAATACCAGGGGTAGTAATAACTAGCAGATTAGTGCATCTTCATTATAAACTGCTCTGTGTTCTGTGCTGTATAGATCTGTCCCAAAATATATATTACAGCATTTATGAGCATTACTACTGGTCAAAAGTAGATCTTAATGGCAAAAAATACCAGTGCATTAACTGTAAGACATAAAAAATTCGACACTGTTATTGTTCTTTGCCTCCTTTGGTTGCCTGCTACTATGAAACATGGCAGAGCCTTTCAGTAACGGGTTCGGACAGTGTCACATTGGGGTGGAACTGTGTTATTAATAACTTTGGTTCAGTTGAGGAACAAAACGAAACCAAACTAGTGCAAGAAACTCCCTCATACATATTCATTCAGCTGTTAATACAACCCTCTAAGAAACTTCTGTAAAAATACAGCCAAATTCTAACAGAGAGGCGCTGTTTTTCCAAAATACCGTGAAACATTGTAAAGTCTGATACTTTCTCTGAGCCAAAAACAACACTGACTGCTAACAGCAGGTTACCCTAAAACTTGATGGCACAATGCAGTATTTTCTTTTTTACAGTAGTAGAGTAGTGAACTACATGCAACAACTGACTTTCAATCATCATTTATCCTCCTCTCTAGAAACCAACCAAAAAGTCCATACTATTATACTGAGAAATTAAAATTACATTTGTGAATTTTGTTACCCAATTTGTGAGACAGGCCTATAACTTATGCTGCTTAAAAGGAGGCTTAACTTGGCGTCTGATTTGCAGCATGAGCTGACAGATGTGTTCTGAGCAGAGTAGTGGTGTGCAGTTCGCAAACAAGTTGTTGTTTTTGAATGACTCTTTTTAGTGAGTCGTTTGTACCTGTTCACTAGTACAACTGAGTCAATTTTTTTTTTTTTTCAAAATTCAGCTGCCCCCAGTCAACTGCATGCAATTGGTTGGAAACCTCTGGTATCACCATGCAGTGTGCAAGGCAGTGGGCTACTAACAATCAAAGAGCAAGGAAGTGTGGACTAATGCACTCAAAAGAAAGAGGTGGTAGTAATGTCCACCTCTTAAGAAAACAGACTAGTTACTAAAATGACAAGTGTTTACATTTACCCCAGTGAAGCAATTATTTTTAATCTTTGTATTACAAGCAAAAGGATCTGAATCAAGTTAAACTGCTTTGGTGTCTTGACCATCCATAGCCAGGAGGCTCCAGGTCAAAAGCACAGTTTGCAACCCCGAGTTTCTCGAGTTCGCAAACCGACTTTGAAACTTTGAGTTCGAACTCAGACAGCTCAGGTTTGAAAGCACGAGTTCGAACTTAGGCAGCTCAAGTTCGAAAGTTCGACTGTTCATGCAGTAGACCAGTCGACCCGAACTCATGGCTCAGCTCACATTCGATGGTTCATGCAGCAGAGCAGATGATTCTATCTGAAGACTTAACTTATGTTCTGGGTCATTCTGTCAAAACTGTTTTTTCAACAATTAAACGATAGCACTGTGTGTTTGAAAGAGATAAATAAAAAGAGTTTTAAGGACATGTATGTTAAACTGATGTGGTGAATAAATATAGTATAGTATCTATGAGTATTTACAGGAAATATACATTCCACTGTACAGTACTGTAATAACTAAAACAGTACTTCACTGTTGAAATAAATTCTGGTAGTGACACTGTAAAAACACAGAACAGTGCTGACAACCACAGCTGCCAGTACTTTAAAGTAATTTCACAGGACATTTTCTTAGAATGAACAGATATCTTCGTTGTTACGGACTTAGGATGTTTGTATTTGCCCTTTGATCTTTCTCTGAAGCTCAAGAAAGCAATGATGTCACATACTGTGAAGTCAGCATTCTCCAGCCATCTCACAGTAAACAGCTGGACAACCCCGATGGTAAGTGAGGAGTTTTGTTTTGTTCAGGGCTTACTAAATGCTGCCTCATTTTCAGATTCCACACACTCATAGAAAACATTGTTGCATTTTTCACAAATCTTAAGCTTTCCTGGTCAGTAGTTTTCAAATCAATTGAATGCATTAATCCAAGATGCACTGGTGTACAGTGGCTGAAATCAGAGCTGGCCTGACACATAAGTGAACTACGCTGCTGCATAGGGCCCATGAAATGTCCCACACGAAAGCTCGAATGTCTTTTTTTTGTGATATATGAACTGTAATCTTACAAAAACGCAACATTACGTTAATGGGCCAGCTAGCCAATACTAATGGTCTAATCAATTCCCGCTGCCTCTGTCAGAGCTGGTGTTACATTCGTGTACTGTAACGGATGGTTACTGCACTTGGATGCAATCACAGTCAGTCAGACTAACGTTATGTCACAGTCCTCTCCTCTGTGTCGATGGAAAAACCAGCAAAAAAGTGATGTCGCAAAAAGGACACATCCCTCTGTGTATCTATTTGATTTTAATTGTAGTTGATGTTCTTAATACAGAGTATTAGGGCCACATGGAGGGAAATAAAATTCAGAGATTTGGAGAATGTGGTCGTGATATAACAATGACAAAGTTGCAATTTACAAGGAAAAGTCATGATATTATGAGAATCAAGTCGTAATTTAGGATATGTGTTATTTTAGAGGTGAGATATCAGAAGAGCAGCCTGCCGCCTGCCTCAAAATGAGGACCAAAACTGTAGTCCTTTATTTGCTCATTAAGCAAAACCACATTTATCAAACATTTAATGATAAAATGATTAAAGTAAAGTTTCCTGTTGACTGATGTGTGTGGCACGACACGACGCCTGAGACAAACAGCAGTTTCCAGAAGCTCAGCCTGCCACTGACTGTCATCTCACCCATTTTGTTTGTTGCTGGTAATATATTTTCTTAAAAATTATGGGTTTCTTTCCGCATGAATTTTACGATTTTATTCTGGTAATATTATTTTTATTTATTTATTTATTTATTTATTCATTTATTTTTTTTGCATTTTTTTTAAATCAAAAGCAATTAAAGTTGTTAATTTGCAGAGCCTGCCAATGGTATAATTGAACTCAGCAGCTGCTTAGGGCTTCTGTGGCCACCTGAGGGCCCCCAAAAGCGCTCGAAAATGTCCTACAAGAGAATTTTTTTTAATCTCTTTATTAATTCATTTATATATGAAATACTGTATTGTGTCAATGGTAATCATACAAAAACCCAATAGTATGTTGATGGGCTGGCTAGCTAAAACTACTTGTTTAATCAGTCCTCACTGCCTCTGTCAGATCTGGTCTCACGTTCATGGCATGCAGAATGTAAGGGATGTTAGC
The DNA here is from genome assembly GCF_902362185.1 of Chanos chanos. Classification (NCBI taxonomy): domain Eukaryota; kingdom Metazoa; phylum Chordata; class Actinopteri; order Gonorynchiformes; family Chanidae; genus Chanos; species Chanos chanos. The sequence goes on along the minus strand of NC_044501.1, from coordinate 40,013,891 downwards.
TGCACAGTCAGTCAGACTAACGTTAGGTTACTCTTTCCTCTGCGTCATGGAAAAAGCAGCAAAAAAGTAATGTCGCACTTATTTTTTGTATATAAGAAGGCAATTTTAGTGATGGAGGTACTGTTGTGTATGACAGGGATATTAGGGCCACGTGGAGGAAAAACAGATTTTGAGAAATTTGAGATTTCGAGAATAAGCTTTTGATATTAGGAGAATAAAGTTTTAATTTTACAAGAAAAAGTCATAATATTACAAGATTAAAGGCGTAATTTAGTGAGAGAAAAAGTTGTAATATTATGGAAATAAAGTCATAATTTTAGGCTATGCATTATTTTAGAGGGGAAATATCAGCCTCCTACATTAAAATGAAGGGATGTGGATCATCTTATGAAGTTATACTCTAGTATAGGTTTCACAAATAATGAAAAGCTTAACCTTTTGGCACATCAGCACCACATTATCTTAAGTTAACTGATGTGTGTGGCACGGCATGACACCTGAGACAAACAGCAGTTGCCAGAAGCAGACTCAGGCTACCATTGACTGTCCTCTTGCCCATTTTGTTGGTTGCAGGTAGTATATTTTCCTAAAAATTATGGAATTTTCTTCTCAAAATTTTACAATTTTATACTCGTAATGTTATGATTTGTGTTCTTGTAAAAATACGACTCTATTCTCGTAATGCTACAAGTTTTTTCTTGAAATATTATGACTTTATTCTCATAATATTGTGCCTTTTTCTCACTTACGACTTTGTTCTCATAATATTATGACCTTATTCTCGAAATCGAAAAGTGTTGTGCACTTTTGCACGTTTCAATTTTTTTTAAGCCAAAAGCAATTAAACTTGCTAATTGGTGTACAGCAAATGCATTGTCTCCTGCTTTATTTTGTCAGTGCACCACGTTCAGTATGCCACTTAGTACTGTATCACTTTGAATATTAAAGTGCAAATTAACACCAGACCAGTCTTGTCAGTTTGCTACCTTTTAAATTTACAAACCATAGAAGAGTGAAGACATGCCAGGTTGACATTGGTATGATGTAGGGCAACACAGCTACAACTAATAAAATTGATAGTGGGTGTGTTAGACTTACAGTAAGCCTGTGAATGATCAAGCATTGACAATAGTCAATGGTACTGGTGGCATCGAGGTAACGGGGGGCCCCCAAATCAAATTCTGCTTAGGGCCCCATAAAGGCTTGGGCCAGCCCTGAAATAACCTCTCTCCTCTTAATATAAATTGATGGTCATTTATAGCTTGCAAAAAGCTTAACGTTATATATTAAAGTTTCCAGAAACAGGATATGGATTTTTATTGTTTTGACTGACAGCTCTATGGAATGCCATTGGAATGTCCATTGCAATCCATTTTGTTCATAGAGGATGTTCATGCATATAATCCACTTTCTGGAATTGTGTTAGGTTAGGACTCTACCTTCATATAGGGGAAAAAAATCACATGAGTCTGATATTCTTCAGATGAGTTCAGACTATAATCCGCTGTATTTGCACATGGACTCAACATAACAGACTTTGTACTAGGGGGCTGGTAGAATAAAGTCTGTTTAGGATCTTATCCGACTGATTCGGACATTTGCGTTCACACATACAGCCCATCCGGTTAGAGTCTAGATTATTTTAGGGTTGCAGTGCATTTGTGAAAGGGGCTAAAGAGAGCAACCAAGTACGTACAGTGGTGAGTGGAGAGAATTGGTTAGAAGAGTAGAATTTTTTGTGTTCCCTAAAAATTAGAGACAAGTTCTGCTATTTCTTAGTTTGAAACCTAAAGCTGTCTCACTGTGTCAAAAAAATGGGAAGAATTACCCTGGACGTTTTGTTCAATGCATAATTATTTCATAATTGTTCCATTTGTGTTTAGTAATTAATATGACTACTTAATATGCTGAGTTCTCCTGATTGCATTTTCCAGCTTGTGAAAAGGAGGAAGCCATGTACTCAAACATCCCAAAAAAAGGTATGTGAGAATATTGCAGATAGTCCTTTAGTTTTCTTTACTAGATCTACAGAACTCACATTAGTGAATTTTTCCAGTAAAAATTTATTCAATTTTGAAAACACAAATGATATGTATCCATGGCTCATGCACATTCAACATTAATCAGCATGGAAATCCATGTCATTTCTGGCATCCAAGTCAAAATGTCTTCATTGTCATTTGTATCTTTCTTTCAAGTTAAAGAAACCAAGAACAGTACATGCCCTGAAAGCGATGTGGTCCAGCTAAGTGAAAGAAAGCAGCAAAGTTCATTTGCTGCTGGTGAGTTGAGTGACCCAGGTAGTGGAGGGGTTTAAGCAGTGTTCCAGTTTTTCTGAGAGAATGAGGCAAATAATTTTTCCAGCTTCCTTCTCTGAACTGTAAATCTCTCTCATGAATGAGAAAGCACAGGGTCCATTTCAAAGGTTTTGAAACCACAAGTAATTTTGAACTGAAAATGACTGTGCTATTTTATGCTGAATAAAGTTTTAATTTCACTTTTCTACTTTGAAATTTTCTGATTTCATTCTTTAGCTTTTGAAGATGAAGAAGCCATCTACTCAAACGTCCTAAAAGAAGGTAGAGAGGAGTTTTCCTAAAGAGGCATACGTTAGTCTTCACTTTGCTCACTGCAGGTTTTCATGGAAGTATTA